>NC_060212.1:41099166-41435833 GCF_021130785.1 Homalodisca vitripennis
TCAATTTTTTTCCTTGTCCCCCAAGGGGTACATAACAAAAATTCATTTACCTTAAAAATTAAGCAATCGTGCTTCTGACAGGGTACACAATAGTCTGAGGTATTTACTTAAGCACGGGATCAAACAATAAAAACCAGTGTTTCCCTGATGGCAAACCTCCATCTAAAGCTTAAGTAGAAGAATTTCAGTTTGAAGTAGGAAGCATAGAGAAAACCATTCTTGAACCCAAAGAAGATATTTTTACATTTCATTACTCCTCCCATGGGTACCATCGTAGTGATGAGTAGGTAGAACTTGAAACTGGAGTTCTCTGACCCGTAGTATACAGAAAAAAATTAAATATTACGAAACCACCTTTCCATAATCCCCCTTCAGAATTATCCAGGCATAAATTAATTTTCAAAATGAATCAAAAGTAATACATACTTTTTTCTGTTTTTCTTTCATCCACAATTTTGTTTCTGGAAGTGTTATAAGTGTTAATATAGAGCATACTTACTTGCTATGTTTGTCGAAGTAACCCTTGTAATATATTATGCTTTAACCTTATTCCAATATAATTTAATGTTAAAAGTGATTAAAGAAATTTTATTCACTAAGTTATGGGTTCTAAGAGACAAAATAATTAAATTAATTAAGTTCAGGATTTTTTTAAAGAATAGAACTTGACACTGTTTCTAACCCTTCAAACTCTTCTGCATAAATAAAAAATAAATTTCTTCTGTTGAGATATACAAGTAACATCTATTTTTAAAATGTGTTTATTTCACTCAATAAACTGTGTCCAAATGAAATCTTGAAAAAGTTTCTTTAGCATGCATATATAATTTTTTACAACTTGAAAGGTAATGTATACACTACCAATATTTCACTTGCATATGCAATCAACCACGGACACCAATAATTTGGTGTAAAACTACAACAAAATAAGATAAACTAGATTCTCCACATAAAGAACTACAAAGTCGTTAAATTAATTGAACTTTCATGATAAGACCTTTGATAACCTTTGTGAATAATTGGTAAACATACTGAAGGGTGGCTGATTTACTTAAGTAATATTGCATAAATATAAAATTGTACATATTAGTTTAAATCTGCTCTTTGCTCTTTCCATTACAAAACCTTAAAAAATAACAGTAATGGAATTTTAATGTTCAGATTAAGTAAAATAATTCATAATATAAAAAACAGATACATTAAAACATGTGTAGATCTTCTAAATCGTTAGTACAGCTTAAAATTTCAGAATAGGGAACTTGTATCTTCAGATGTTTCAATGACAAAAAGATTATTTAGATTCACAAAGTAAATGTTGTATAAATATTTTTGTAATTGTTATCATTTGCTCTACTCTTCAAGAAATAATACCTTAAATGTTTTTTGTTACATTTAATAGTGAAGTGCCTGAATGCCTGAAAAATTCCTTTTTGCACTTCAGAAAAAGTATTACAGGCATTATACTTTTTGAGGCTGGAAATTCTTAAACATACTGGATATTTATTTGGTCTCCTCACGTGGAATCCACCCAATACAAACATACCACTTGTTATATGAATGATGGTGGTACATGATAACTTCTTTTACAGATTGTATCGAGGTTAGGATGTCACTCTTCAATGTAATGAGCAACCGAATCTGCTGCGATCCAAACAATCTTGGATGAAGCTGCAATCAATTGTGTGCTATGCGGCTTCCAGCACATTGGTTTCTTTGGTTATGTATGAGTGATAATGGTACATGATCACATATTGTACAGATTATGGAGAGTTTAAGATGTATATCATTATCATAAGAAATTACTGTGTCTGCTATAGTCTGAACAGTATTGGATGATGACACAGCCAAAGTGTCAAATGCAACATCATGGGCCTTTCAACCACAATGAGTTCTATGGTTATAAGAGTGGTAATCTTATGAGTGACAATGGCATGTGATATGAAAGATCATTAACTATGAGGCTAAGCGGAATCAACAATACAATGAACAAATAATGTCCTTTTATTAAAGTAAAACCAAATTTAAACATGTACAGGATAACACAATAATTCTAACAATACAGACATATTGTATGAATATTAGAAAATCTTATGACAGTCTTCTTCACAACATGTCTTATTTGGTCCACATTTTCCCTTCCACTTCAATCCAGTAATGAAACGACCCACCTGTCTCAATAATTGTACCATAAATTATCATTTCCCACGTGTAAAGACAGAACTTGAACTGATTCACCAACTTTACACTCCTTTATTGACTTCTGAAATATAATATAATTCTCAGACTGACACTCTCTTTGTTCAGTTAGAACAGTGGCTCAATCTTGTACGTAGTATACCTTTGAGCATTAACTCGGCCGGACTTTTCTGTACAGTACCATTCTGAACTTTCCTATACTGCATAAGTATTGTGCTTAATTTTAAGTGCAAATCACCTAGTACCTCAATCATGGCTTTCAAACTCTTCATCAAACTGTACTTAGATGTACGTATCTCTCGGCTTGCGGATTTGTTGATGTTAGTTTGTGTTTTATTCCATTAGATCGTAGATATATGTGAAAATCTTCAGAAGTAAACGGTGTGCCATTATTATGATGGTTTCATTGTCTTTTGTGATGTTATGCCTTTCAAGGAATCACTTCAAACCACTTGGTACATACATCAATTAGAATAACAAAAGAATCACCTCATGGACGGTCCAGCAAAATGAACATGAATTCTATTCCAAGGTGTTTTAGGAATGATCGATGGATGAGCAGATGTCTTGCTCCCTGAATTTTTAACTAAGCAACAACCTTTACAAGATCTTACCATCATTTCAGTATCAGTCCCCTCCACAATCATACTGTCATGCCAAGTCCTTCAGCTTAACTATTCCAACCATAGGCATCATTATCATTTCCTCAGATTTTGAGGAATTACAACTCTAATTCCTTGAAAAATGCAACCATTTTCAACTGTAAACTTATTATGACATTTGTTGTGAATGTTGTTTGCAACGAATTATAATAATGGAACGCGCTCTGGGCCGGAGAAACCGAGCCGAAATCCTGGGCTGCGTTCCGAGTCTGCAGGCGCTGGAAATGGGCAAGAACTAACTCCGCCCATATGGCAGGCATTATAGTAATGATCTAATATCACTTTAAAACGCCTTGTAGACTTAATACAATTGTTAGATACTACAATTTATTTATTATTACAAATGTTAGTAGCTGCTTTTTACCGTGGATTTTTATTTTCTGTTAAAAAAACTGATTTTTGTGCAATATCAAAATAACTGAGATTTTGACTTTTATTTTTCTTACAAAGTCGGAAACAAATATTACAGGCATTAAAATATTACCCAGATGAAAAAAAAAACAACTTTTTATTGACAGTATTTTATTTCAAAATAAACTACAAAAAATTTACAAACATGACACACTTAATCTACGTGTTAGAAAATAAAATTATTTTGACCAATATTTTTGCCTTATTTCTAAGTTGGTTTCTTTTTTAATGTCAAAAGTTTTTGTTTTTTCGATGTGATGAGATATTATTAAAAAAAAAATAGTTTAGTCACAGTTTTAATTCAAAGTAACTCGTGGCTTCCTGTCAATTTAGAAGTGGTCGCATTTGTTTGAGATAACTAGAGTAAATAATAATATTTTACAATTTTCAATACCGTACATCATCACTTGATCTACTTAATTTACCCTTAGATTTAAAATCAATAAAAAGTTAATGTGTTCTAAGATCAGCATCATTGGCATGGAGTACAGAACTTGGTGAGTTCTTGCCCACTTTAAGCGCCTGCAAATCCATGGATACACCAGTAACGCACAGCTGTGTGCGACCGGAAAACACAACATGCTGCTTATGGGCAGTGCGCGTTCCAGTAGTATAGTTCGTTGGTTGTTTGTTCAAGTGTTCCATCTGTTTGCAAAGCATTGTTGTAGATTGGTATAAGTTCTTTGTCATTTCTCGGTTCTTTTCTTATCACTTTCTGCAGAGTCTGGCATTTGTTCAATCTGTAACTGTAGAATAGCACAATCTGTGTCATCATCAATTATCTCATTGCTTTCAAACTTAAGCTACATATTTTATTCTAATCCCAAACTAATATAAAATAACATAAATAAATGGTAGTTCTAAGTAAGCAGACAGGCTGTACAGTCTGAATCATACAATTTGGCATTCTGCCTCAGTCTTACAGACCTATTTAAAGATCTTTTAGTTTTTAATCATTAAATATGGATTTAACACAATTTCATGTTTTTGTACTGGTTTTGACTATTGTTTTTCTTACTACCTTTAAGTTTTTCTACATGGAGTCGATTACAAACAACATCTCACTTTATTATAAAAATTTATTACAATTCTGATATCTTCTAAGGAATTTACAATTTAGTTCTATGTCCAGTAAAATCAATACGGCTCTACTAGACTAATTCTGCAACCTTTAAAAAATATGAAGTGAATTATTACAAAATTTCGTTCAATATTTATTTATTTATGACATCAACGGCAAAGCCAATTTTCAATGTAACAACTTAGGTGGCATTTATTGTAAAACAACTACTAATGATATAGATACAATACAAGATCAATTTAAAGATTTGTATGTGAATATACATTAAATATAGCCTATACAGTATAATAAGTAAACTTGATACAAAACTTTACATCTCCTATCCCTTCATCATTATTCACAACTGAAAATCATAAATTAGTTCATTAGGAGTTCTTATTTCTGTCTGTCAAAAACTGACTCTGGTTACATTGCTCTTATTGGTAACCACGTTGGCAACAGACAAATACAGAATAAGCAAATAAGTAAACAGAATATATTGCGAACATTTAATTATACATGTTTCAAAAACTTATATATTTTAATAGGTGGAAGCTACATAAGTTAAAACATGTGATGAAGTTACTTTGTTGGGATGATTGGTTTCATATAAAGGTTAAACACTTTAATTTAATCTGCAATGTTTAGCTTGATGAAAATTACAATATTCAGCATAAGCTAAATGTTATGTTATGAGTTTTTACTGTGTTATGTTGACTGGGTTGGACGGAGTATGAACTTCATGTATGGCACTTACATTTTCTATTAACTCACTTTCTTGTCTGTATGTTAAGTCAATCAATGTTAAGTACATTGTAAACACTTGTATATACTTATACGAGAGTTTGCGTATATACCTGGAATATCGATTGCCGTTTAAACAGAGGGAATACCTACAGTCATACAAAAAAATCAATAAATGTCTGTCACTGGGTAACACAATTTTAGTTAATTACATGGTTTTGTAAACGTGTTTGGTTGAGTGTTTTGCGCATTGTCTCTCAGAAGAAAGTAGATTTCTGCCCTTGTGTGTATCCATCTATATAAACAATGTCTTTCGAACAAGTTAACTTTTAAGTTTGGAATTTGTTTGGAAACTCCACCTCTACTACGCCTATATCAAAAATGAAAATAATAATCATCAGTTCATTGAGAATAGCTCTCAGGGAGGGGATGTTCTCCACTGTGAGGTAAACGTGAAATCTCCTACGCTCACCCAAAGCCAAGTGTAAAATGACGTATTTTGCACCCAGTTATTGCTGAGATTTGGAAAGAATGTAGAGAACGCCTTAGAAACGTCTCTGAAAATCTAATACAAGTTTTTTATTTGTTCCTTATTTAAGAAATTAGCCTTAACTATACAATAAGAAACTGTCAAATTTGTATTTGGAAATCACACTTTTACAAAAATATAAAACTTGTCGCTCTACTTGTATTCTACTTAAATCTAACTACAATAATATAATATAATGTAACATTACATTATATAACTGTAAATGATAACTACATTACAATTTTATATTTACAAAATAAATTTACCTGGAAAAAGCTACTATATGGGAATTCCACTTCAAGTAAAATTTCTTAATTGAGTTTGAAATGAAAAAATATATAATCATATACTGTATGTCTATGTTGATAAAAATGTCTTTTTAACATAATATGTTTTATTTTTTTGTACTTTATTATTTGAAAATTTATGATTTTAATATTTAATGAGGTATGTAAATAAAGAACCTTAAAATTTAGTGACAAAATTGGATAGTTCATTTCTTTTCACTCTAAAAGACTCAGTAACTATGCCTATCCCTAGGTATAATGCTGATTTCGACTTCCAACCAAAGATAATTCGATTCACCGCACTTAGTACACGACTACAACGCGATGCTGCAAATGGAGATGGCATGATGCAGCTGTAGAAAATAATAACAATAACATCATCATTAGGGGCCTTGAGTGTTAAAATCCCTCCTTACAGTTTCTCAAGTTTTGTGATTTTTGTAGGATTTCCAAGGCCTCCTCTAGCCTCTTATTCACTTCTTTCAGTTTCATGTTGTCTTTGGACAGTCTTTCTTTCAGTTGCTTCTGCTGAGCCAGTTTCTCTTTCAGCTTCTTCCTAGAATCTTTTGACGCTAAGTTGTTTTTCTTTCGTCTCTCTTCTTCTGTGTTTTCCAGCGATGTCACCTTCTCAGACAGCTCCTCCTCAGATAACTCCTCCTCAGTCAGGTCCTCCTCAGGCACATACTCTGCATTCTCTTTGTCCTCTGGTACCTTTGTGTCACTCTTGGCATAAATCGAGTTACCTGAACAACCTGGGGATGACTGTTCGTTGAAAGAGAAATCCGGAGACAACAGTTTCAGTTTTGCCTTCCTATCCTTTGTGACGTCATTCTGGCTTGTTTGAATTGGGGGTGTAATGGTGAGGGTTTCAATCTGAAAGAATTCAAGAAAATTATATCTAATTTGCTTGTTGTATACATTTAAACATTATATTTACCTATCAAAGAGTTTAGCGTCCTATCCTAATAGTGGTAAACCCAGAAATAGCTATCAGAACGAGAAATAGTTTTAGAATTCACATTAAATAGACAAAAACATAAGAACTTTTGGCATTCACCCTCATCTCCAGGCAAAACACAATGTTTTGGGATACTTCAATTTCAAAAGAAGTCTTTGGTATTTTTAAACTGATTTGGTTTGAAATAAAATATTTTAATATATGATAATTAGAAGATAGTACGAGAGTAATTGAAATATGAATAAGGGATGTATTTGGTCAGTAAAGCAAGTATAAGTGTTTTCTAGGACACTGTTCCTGTCACCTCAATATTGACTCTTCCAAGAAGTCTAAGAGCCAAGAGTAAATTTGAATTGTAAAAGCACATAGCTCAGATTCTTCCTGAAATTATAGAAATATGATCCAAGAAAAATACAGTTTAATACTTTTAATCCAGTCCACCTAGACTCTCACTAAAACTACCATAGCGGCTATCGACTTCTTTCTTAAGGAAAATTTCTATACAAGTAAGCAGCCATAACAATCTTTTCAAAACCCAATTAGTCCAGTCAAAGTGTTCTTTTCAGTAGGAAAAAATGTTATGAAGCGACTTTTTCCCTCATCCTTTGAAAATCTGCCAACCTATTGAGTGATAAGTTCAATAATGCTCATCAATCCTATGGATAGAGATGCACCTTCGTCAAACTCATTCTTGACTAGAAATGAAGTTTCAAGCAAAACTTAAAGACTACAAATGAAATATTTCTCGAAATATCTTGCCACATGATTCATTCACATTTTTTTTTTCATTAAGTTGGTTTTCATAGCAGTGTTTAAATAATAAACGTCTACTAATAAACTCCTAAGTGCAGAGGTTCTCAAAGTGTGGGGCGCGACCCACAAGGGGGGCGCAATGAAGATTTAGGGGGGGGCTAATGCTTGCAGAAAAATTAATTTAATTTACGTACAAAATAAAAAAGCAAGTTTATGAAGCTACCGATCTTCATAGAGTTGTTTATTTAATATCTTACGTAAGATTCATCGTTGCTTTTTTGTGAGACGTTTTCAGTCGATACCACTGCCATTTTCCGAATGATTGGTACATTTTAGCAGGCTAATGACATATCTTGAATCAAATATACAGGAATTTGTGCAGATTGAGCTCAGGCTAGGTCAGGAAAGTACACTGCACTTCGAGGGTTGATCAGAAGGGTAGCTCCAGAAGCTAGATGGATACACTGCATAATTCATAGAGAGGCTTTAGTAGCAAAAGGTATGACACCGGAACTTAACGAAATTTTACACGTGGTCATTATAAAAGTCAATGCCATTAAAGGGCAGCCTTTAAAGTCTCGAGTTTTTAAGTTTTTCTGTAAAATAATGGGCTCAGAACACTCAGCTTTACTGTTTGATACTGAAGCTCGCTGATTATCGAGAGGAAAGGCTTTGACCAGAATATTTGAGCTTAGACATAAAGTTTATGTATTTTTTATAGACAAAAAACACCAAAAACTGAACTTTTTCACTTACTCAGATATTTTGCAATTAGCGTACGTGTCAGATATATTCAAGAAAATAAATGTATGTTGTTAATGCAAAATTTCATAAAATTTCTGTAGAATGAAGACCGATGGTTTATATATAAGGGATTTGTCAGTAAACCAAGATATATGTACACCCGTATAAAGTGTTTTGGTGTGCACTTTTTCAGTGTTGCCTTTGTGTACATATTTATAAACTGCTTGTGTAAAAGCTATCAAAAAATTTTTAATTTATGGTTTATTATATCTGTTTCAGGAATATGAGTTATTATTATTTTTTTTTTTATGAAAGCGGATTTTGATGTCTGTATAACTGACCCTCCCCATTTTTCAAACATACCTGTGATATAATGTCAGAACAGTTAAGGTCAAGTTCAAAACTAATACCAAGGTCTTGGAATTCTAATAACTCATCCCGTTGTTTTCTCAATAAAACTACACTACTAAACTTTTCTTAACACTATCAATAATTTGTAAAGTTAAAATATTTGTTACTGATTATTTGTTCAATGAATAGGAAATACTAACAAAATATTTACACAGAGAAATGTATTGAGAACTGTAATAAAGTTGTTACACCATCAGTGCAACATACTCATTTAATACTGTCATTTGTGAAGGTCAAATTTATCTGGTTTGATTAAGTTCTAAATTTATGTTATCATTCGAAGACATAAACAACATTTTTCTCATATCCACTCATTCCTTTCCATCAGAAATGTTAAAACAATAAAAAATACTTGCAGTGGAGGATTGAGATGTATTCTCGTTCTTGCGAGGTCTTCCACGTTTTCTCTTGGGAGGTGTTGGAACCTCTTCATTAATAGTAGGGGCTGGCGGCAATACCACTCTGTTGTTCTGAAATCATTATGAATTGATTAATTTTTATGATGGCCAAAGTCATATTAATATTTTAGGCTCTCAAACGGCTCACTATACTATCAACTAACATAATACAATACATATAGTCAAAATATTCTTGATACATCAGGCGTAGAAATAAAAGTTATGATCGTTGTTGCAAATAAAAACTAAACAATCTTGTGTCTAATGTTTCACTCTACTATAGAACAAAAAACAAGGAAGGAAAGCCAAAGTCTAAACGCTTATGTGCTACCAATGATATATTGTTCAAGGAATGCCAAGAAGATCAAATCAATCACTGACATTCCTATAAAGATTAATACAAATTTTACTAAAAATCCACGTGATTTTAATAAACTGATATATAGTAGTAAATTTAATACTGAAATGATTATGGTCTAACATTAAACTGTAGGTCCCTTAGCAGTTTTTAAGGATTGGTTGACAATCCTTAAGTAGTAATGTACTACACAGATCGTTGCATTCACTATTAAACACCATTAATTTCACTTGTGCTCATTACTTTACGTGTGTTGTCTTAAAGTAAACAGTATATACTTACCACGGATGCTTGAAGTGTATTCATGTTCCTGCGGGGTCTTCCACCCTTTGTGCTGAGAGGTTGTATATCTTGTTGTGTTGGTTTTTCATCATGAATAGCAGGTTCTCGGGGTAATATTGTTGGGAACTGTTCTGACGGCTCATTATTCTGGAAATTAAGGGTTGCATTGAGGATCCAAATATAGAACAAAAATTTGGACTAAACTATATGGTCAGCTTGTGTAAGCTCTGAGATATTTATTCCTTGTTTTTATTCAATTTAAAATAAAACATAAATAACTAAAGACACCAAAACAAAATCAGAGCCCATCACAACCTCTGGTAGCTCTTGACTTCCGATAGTCCCATCGTGTGGCAGGTTACTGCCTTTGGGATCTTATAGTCTCTGCCAAATCTCAGCCTGTAGAGAGAAGCTCCCAACGTCTGGTCCCGACCTCTAGGGACTTCCTCTATCTGGCAGATCCTGGCCTCTGGCAAATCCCATCCTCCAGTAGGTACTGGTCTCTGGCAAGGTCCACTCTTTAGGAGCTCCAGACTAGAATCGTCCTGCCTTTGGGAGCTTCTGACCTCTGGCAGGTCTCGGCCTCCACCTATCACACTGTGCGTCACTAGTGGTCTTTTGTATCACCTGTGCGTTTCATATCACAAAATTATTTTAAACTTTAAACAATGATTTTTAGTTCTGTGTGCCACTTTTCGGTATGGTTTTTATGAGACTTTGGCCTAAGAGTCTTTTGGGTTCTAAATGAGATTTCAATTTCGTATTGTCTATTTCACAATGAACTGCCATTTAAAAATGAAAAAAGATGATTAAGTTCAGCTATCACTGTAGTGCTTCATTTATGAAGCTTTTTAGAGTGGTGTATTAATTAACATAAGTTTATGTAAATGTTGGGTTTAGCTCCAGCCCACCTTCCTCTTGGTTCAGCATCTGAAATCTGACGCTGTCACAGACATGACTCTTGGAATCTGGAGTCATGTCCATCTGAAGAGATCCAAAAAGATCGGAGATGAATTAGCTCCGAATTTTTATATTGTTTATTGTAATTATATTGTACATTTAAATTTAATTTAAATTTATTTTAATTAACCACAGTGAGAAAAGTAAAAGAGATACAGACCGCGCGCGACTACAACTCAATGCGTTCTGAACGCCGGAGTGTTTTGACACCAAGATGGCGGCTGTAACTCCGCCCACTGCAGCACCATTCAAAAATGTCTGTCACTATCTGGATATCCCTATTATTTATTGTTCCATCATTCTTTTATTTATTGTTATTTTTGTCATTTTGTTGTTGCTATTTTTTTTATTAAGAGTCACTTTACACAGTGACCAAGTCTAGCCCTTGTTAAATTATATACCGTACATGCAAATAAATCTGAGAAGAAAGAGCTTTCAGATTTAAAAAGCAATTAATTACTATTAGTTGGCTTTGTTGTTTGTTTGTTAGATTGCATGCAACTAGTTTCGAATGTTTATACGTACATTAAGAATTTGCCCCTCAATGTTGGTTCCTTCTGAGACATACGCAGAGTTGTATTCCAATGGTTCGAAGATTATATTAGCTGCTTCAAATGCTGCATCAAAAGAAATTGGAATTGCATCATCAAAATCATTTACTAATTGTGATTCTTCAGTAGATGCCTCTGAATTTGTAGCCATAAAATTATCCAAAAGAGGGCAGTTTTGGTTGTTTCCCATTGCCGTTCCTGCCTGGACTCTATTGACGCTATCCAATGGCTGATTGAGCATCGCCTCTGTTAATTGCATATTCATATCTTCCAATATTGTAGATGTCATCCGGGCATCATGTCCATGAAGGTTTGTGGAAGGCCAATAACCCTGTTCTAGGTAGGTTATTAACTGTGATGCTTGGTTACTGGACGATGCAAAGTTGACATAATGGGTTGTGCCATCATTGTTGACAGTAGATTCTTGTGCATAGCCATCTCGGATCTGAGGTGGATCCAAGCTCTCAGCAGGATTGTGAAACTGTTTATCATCTGGCACTGCAGGACTTGTAACTGATATTGTGGCCAGAGGACGATGGTGCGTTTGGTCTGTTATTTGAATATCCAAATCCTCCAAATCCGTAGATGTCATCATAGTATTGTTTGCATGTAGGTTTGTGGAAGGCCAATAACCCTGTTGTCGGTAGGTTAGTAACTGTGATGTTTGGTTGCTGGAAGTTGAAAAGTTAAAATAATGAGCAGTGCCATCATTGTTGACAGTTGATTCTTGTGCATAGCCATTTTGAATCTGAGGTGAATCCAAGCTCTTAGCAGGATTGTGAAACTGTTGATCATATTTCACTGCTGGAGGCTTCTTATCTTCAGCCACACCCACGTGTATACTAGGTAACTGATTAAGAATTAGCTGATCTAACGGAGGAGGGTAGTGTTGTATGTTTCCCATGGACGTTTTGGTCTGGACTCTATTGAGGCAATTAACAGTTCTCATTGGCTGATGGTATGTCAGGTCAGTTATTTGTACGTTCATATCATTCAAAGCTGTAGATGTCATTGTAGCATCATTTCCATGAACGTTTGTGGGAGGCCAATGACTCTCTGGGTAGTAGTGTATTAAGTGTGGTAGCTGGTTACTGGAGGATCCATGGTTCAGCTCCCCAGGGTACGAAGAGGAACTATTCTGATACATTGCACTGTTATAGAAGGTATCGCTGGGGTTGTAGCTAGACATGGTCCTGGTCAGCTCATTCGAGCAAAAGTCTAAGACTGGAGTCACTCTCTGACCAGTCCGGACCTGCAACATATATAAATACAGATAAGTTTATTTTTACAGAGATGCTTCCAAAATAAAAATGTCAAAACTGCTCATTGCGTTTCGTACAAACATGAAGACTTTGGTAGCTGTCTGACAAGTCTGCGTATGCAACATTTTGTGTGCCAGAAGTTGTCAATGTCAATAAAGATATAACTGAAGGATTAATTATCCGTTTTCTCATTTGGACTTTAATCTAAGTTTGTTTTATGTCTAGTTTTAATGAGAAAGAATTTAATTTCTCACTCGATACAGATATCTTATACATATGTCTTAATACATCACACATCGGATATTCCACATTACTTTAAAATGATTAGACTAGATGTCCAAAATCGTCTATTTATAAATAATTGACATAAATATGTCTTTAAAATTGAAGTATACAACGTATAATAAAACTAAAAGATTGTCACTATATTTCACATATTTTACAGTTAGATGAGAAAATTTAGGATCCTCAAATGTTAAGCCTGATTTGAGGTTCCGTTATATGAACATTAGGTATAAAAATATCAGCGCTCAAAACGAAAGTTATTATACAAAGTTGATAATTAACTCATTTATATAACAGTTCTAGCTAAATAAAAGGTGTTATCCCTTATGTGATAATGTCATAAGGTTAATCAAATATTACAGATTAACTAAAAATTGTGTTTAAAAACTAAAATAAAATACAGTACATGTATTTTTTAAATTTATAATATTTAAAATAGTACATTTGTTTTAATAAGTAATGTCACTAAATCATGTTACAAATTATATACAGGATGTTTATTTAATCTCCGCATGTGTTGGAAATTTGTTTTTCGTGTCAATACAAACAGAAAGTGCAATGTAAACATGGGTCAGAAATGGTTAGTTGCCGTCTGCCTGTTTGTATTTTTAGATTTGATCTTGTATTTCAAAACCAGTGAAGTTAAATAAAATTCCAATTTAGCACAATCATTTTCCTTGTAGTGAAGAGAAAAGTTATAATCGTATTATGAAATTACGTTCAAAAATTGTAAATGGTTGAGGTTTTTTAATATTAATAACATAAAAAGTAATTAAATCATAAACATGTGAGAAAAATGCTAAAAAATGGTTTTTTTTAGGTGTCAGCACGAAAATCAGTCAAACAATAATATAGATACAAGTTTTTAACTGTTGTAATGAAAATAGCCAATTCGGTATTAACGGTGTTTTCTAACTGGATTAATATAATCACACAATTAAATTTTTCAATATAATATCTTTCTGTAAATATTTACAAAAAAGACAAGTTGTTTACCTTGAAATATGTATTAATTTATTGAAGATACGTTTTTCTAAAACTTTGGAATATGTTGAAATAAACTACACAGACCGGGAATTCCTTGCCATTGTACTTCAAACATACCAAAGCGAGTAACAATATTTCAGGAATTTCCCTCGATCAAAAGTCATGTTAGCGATCGGTTGGATCTTCCTGGCATTCTAATTATGATAGCACGAGTATTCTATTTTATTTCTTGCGCATAAGCGTCTAGACGTTAACTTGCCTCTTTTCCTTGTTTCTTGTGCAATGGTAGAGTTCAAGGTCAAGTATGAGATTGTTATTGGCAATAATGATGGTAGGTTGTTTTCTGTGTCATTTCATTGATCAAGAATATTTTGACTATACGTATTCTTGTACTATATATATATATACTATATGTACAGAATAGCTCTGGTATGATAAAATTTATCTTCAAGGAGACAAGATGAATGTGTTCACACCACAACCAATAACTTCCAATTATTAAAATTGTATACTATAGAATAGTGTCAGTATGGGAAAGCAATATTCTATATTTCAACATTGCAAGAGTAAGCTAAAGCTATAATATCTTCAGTTGATGAAAAAATAGGATCCATATTTTGCGATCTTTAAACATTTTTTGACCATAACTTACTTCTGTAAAATCAAACTTGTATGGTCTACAAATTGAAGTAAATGATTGGATAAAGCCTTATTTATATCACAGAAAACAGAGAGTAACTTTAATCAATTCACTTTACCTAATACGTCTACGTCTACGTAATACTTCATGGGAATAAAACTCACGAGGTGTAGGCCTACATCAGGGTTCATTGTTGGGCCCATTGTTTTATTTTATTTGTAGATGATAGAATTTTCTGTGTTAAAAGTTAAAACCCTAAGCATCTAAACAATGTACCAAATGCAACCATGAATACAAACGGGCGATTTTCTTCAATTGGCCTTCTGTTCAATGAACACAAATACCAACTTACCTTTTTTGTGCATTTCCATTAACAGCTCCTCCAGAAATATATGTTGGATAAATAAAATTGGCATTATTTCAAAACTTATAGGAATATGTTGTGTACGGGTTACGGGGAATCGGAATAAAAGACTGAATTAGTTTACATCATCGACTGTGCTCGGTTAAGGTTGGAGGGTAACTGAGAGAGAGACAAGGGCAGGACACTGGAAGTGGTAGTGGTGGTATGATCTGGTGGCGTGATGAGAACAGCCAATGGCATTTATTCAAACTGATCACCCCATATGACGTCACAGCATCATACGATCATACAGTTGGTCTTTGGCTGTGGCTTTAACTTGCCAGTAACAATTTATAATATGTATAATAATTATTATTATAATTATTATTGTAATTCAATACATTACATTTCCTCCCTTCCAAATTTCAAAATAAATTGAATTCACACAAGTCATAGATAAATTAAACAATACAAGTGTAATAATAAATATATAATAAACACATATAAATATAAAATAACACATATCATTATTAAATGTCATCCTTAAGTACTGTAAGTTATTTACAAGTTTAATTTCTCTACAGGTTTCCTAATACGAGTTGGGTATCTGTTTGTATGATCAGCTGTTCTAGTGACAGGAGAAGGAACAGCTGAGGGTAGAGAAAGACGTGGTCTAGAATGAGGGGTAGTGATGTGACATGGAGAGGTATGATGCGGTGAGGAGGGGGAGAGACCAGCTGATCTAGTGAGGTCAGTGTTACTAATTCTGACTGGGCTTGGAGTTGGCGGACACTGAGCGCCTGTCTCACGCTCCGCAACTGTACGGTCCTGAGATGGTGGAATTTGACTGTCACTGTCAACAATACTACTGTGTAGTCCTATCAGCTGATCAATATGTCTACTCCAAATTAAACCAGTTTTTGTCATAACAGAATACATCACATTATTTAACTGTTTTATTACAATGCCCTCTATCCATTTGTCTTTAGAGCGATAATCTCTCACTAATACAGATTGATTAGGAAATAGAATTCTCATTTTTCTACCGCCAAAATATTCTTTTTGTTTGTCCTGTTTTAATTGCACAGTTCTGGCTACATTAGGTCTGAGTAAATCTAGCCTGCATCTTAGTGGTCTATTGAACATTAATTTGGCAGGTGTCTCGTTAGTAGTACTATGAACGGAGTTTCTGTAATCAAATAACATCCTATTCAAGGCTACTTTAGTATCAATATTTTCTTGAAAAGCCAATCTTATTTTACGTTTAGCATACTTAACTGAGTTCTCAGCCTGACCATTAGACTGAGGATGATAAGCTGGTGAAAATGTATGTCTTATACCATTAAGTTGCATGAAATTTTTAAATTCAACTGAGGTAAATGGTGGTCCATTATCACTATGGATAGTGACAGGTAATCCAAATCTAGAAAATAGTTCTCTTAACTTTTCTATAGCTAGCTTAGCTGAAGTAGAGCCTACTTCAAATACTTCCAACCACTTAGTGTAAGCATCAATTACTACCAAGTAGGTCTTATCTTTGAAAGGACCCAAGTAATCAATATGCAATCTTTCCCATGGCATAGATGGATAGTGCCAAACATGTAGATTACTCTTACTAGGACTAGAACGTTCCATAAGACAGGAAGAGCAATTGTTCGCTAGGCTTTCAATGTTTTCATCTATATTTGGCCACCAAATATAGGATCTTGCTACTGACTTCATTTTTACAATTCCCAAGTGACTCGCGTGTAACTCATTTAATACGTAGCTACGCAACTTGTTAGGAACAACAATTGTATATCCCCACATAACAATGCCATGCTCAACTGTTAGCTCGTCCTTCCTTTGGAAATAAGGTAACAATTCCCTATTCTCTCCTGACAAAAAATTTGGCCATCCGTACATCACATAGTTATGTATTTGTTTTATAATAGGATCATTTTGGGTTTCAGCTTTTACATCTTCAAAAGTTAAAGGTACTGAACTTTCAGCGATACAGTGTAAATAGGTACCTTTCCACCTTGGTTCATTGTTATTATTTACAACGTGTTTAGTGCTTAATGGTAAGCGTGATAATGCGTCTGCGTTACCATGCTTTTCTGACCTTACATACTGTACATCAAAATTGTATCCACTTAAAAATAATGCGTATCTTTGTAATAGGCTTGCTACGAAAACAGGTAAACCCTTTTTCGGTCCAAATATGCTAATTAAAGGTTTGTGATCAGTACACAAAGTAAATTTTCGGCCATACAAATATTGATGAAATTTCTTTACTCCATATACTACTGCTAAAGCTTCCTTATCTATTTGTGAATATTGACATTCTGCTGGTGATAAAGTACGAGAGTGGTATGCAATAGGTTTCTCAACGCTTTCAGGGGTTATGATACTAAGTACGCAGCCCAGCCCTGTCGAGCTTGCGTCTACTGCTAGTTTTACATGCAACTTTGAATCATAATGCGCCAAAACTGGTGCTTTAGTCAAAACATCCTTGACATGGCTAAATGATTTGAGACATTTTTCATCAAAATCAAATGGCACGTCCTTTTTTAACAAGTTGTACAACGGACTCAAGATTGTTGACAAATTATTGATAAACTTTCCATAATAATTTACCAAGCCAATAAAAGCTTTGACTTGAGTGACAGATTTAGGTACAGGTGCTTGATTTATAGCTTTAATTTTAGATTCAGAGGTATGCAGTTCATCTTTATCGATACTAAAACCAAGATACTCGATTTTGTCTACAAAGAACGTACATTTATCTTTCTTTACGGTAAATCCTTTTTCACTCAGGCGTTTACAAACCTCTTGCAACCTACTTACATGAGTTTCGTTATTAGGTGCGGTGATAAGAATATCATCCATGAACACTGATATGCCTTTTAAATTATGCAAAGATTGTTCAATAACTCTTTGAAATATGCCTGGGGCTGATGAGATTCCATAAGGCATTCTACAATATGAGAAAAGACTCTTATGCGTGCTAATTGTACATAATTTTTGTGACTCACTGTCTAACTTTAAAATTGCATATAGGCTTGACTAAGATCTATTTTAGAGAAACGTTCTCCATGCTGTAAATTTGCAAATAAATCTTCTATTCTAGGTATAGGGTACTTGTCTACTTCTAGATACTGATTTAGAGTAACTTTAAAGTCTCCACATAGCCTAATTTCACCGTTCTTTTTTAATACTGGTACAATGGGCGTTCCCCATTCCGAGCTGCTTACTGGAATTAACACTTGTTCGTCAACTAAGCGTTGTAGTTCTTTTTCTACCTTACTTTTCAATGAGAATGGTATCGGTCTTGGCTTAAAATACCTAGGTCTAGCATTTTCTTTTAGATTTAGTTTAACTGGTTCGCCTGTATACTGACCTAGTTTCTCAGTGAACACTTCTGGAAATTGATTAGTTAGCTCGGACGTCATTGTCTCGAAATTAGCCTTGTTATCTATAGGTCTGTTTATAACACACAAGTTATTTTTAAACGAAATGTCAACTCCCAGTACTTTAAGCCAATCACGACCCATTAAAGGATGTGAACCTCCTCTAATCACATACAAATCTAAGCATTTATGTATTTTCTCATAGCAAACATCAACATTAACTTTGCCCACAGGTATAATAGGTTCATTAGTGTACGAACTCAAAGTTAGGTCGTTTTCTAACAATTTACAAGAACTAAAATTATTTTCATAAAAATCCTCACTACACACTGTGACACTAGCTCCAGTATCAACTTCAAATATGGTTTCTCGACCTTGCACTAGGACTTTAATCTTAATTGGGTCAACTCTAATTCTTTCACCGTGAGTTTCATTTACTTTAAATAAATTCTGTATGTCCTCGACATAACTCTCACGATTTTCATCACTCTGAACATAATTCTTAGAATTATTTGAATCTGACAGTTCTGAACTATCATTTACAAAATTATGTTTCTTATAATCTTTGTTTTTCTTGTTTTGAAAATTAGACTGATAAGATATACCTTTCTTAACTTTCGAAAGCTGATTGTCTGGTAACTTACTAATTTCAGTAGATCGACATACCTTAGATATGTGATTTCTTTTACCACATTTGTGACACACAACACCAAACAATTTGCACTGCTTCCTATAGTGACCACACTGCCCACAGCACGTACACTGCACCTTGACTTCGTGCCTTGCGTTGTAGCTCGCGCTGCCACCGCTGCCGCCGACTCTCACATGTGGGTGGTGATGCGCTGCCATCCGCTGGACCCGGCTGCCGCCGTTCACTGTCAATGCCGCCGCATTCTTCTCCGCCGCTTCCACTGAGCAGACGATTTTCACAGCCTGGTCGAAGGTTAGGGTGGTCTCTCCCAACAGCCTCTGCTTGGTCGACTCACTCCTGATGCCGCTCACCAGTCTGTCTCTGAGATAGTCGTTGAGGGATGCGCCAAACTCGCAGTATGCAGACAACTTCTTGAGGCTGGCGATATACTCTGGGACTGATTCTCCTTCCTGCTGATTCCTTTTGCTGAACTTGTACCTTTCAGCTATGAATGATGGCTTCGGGTACAAATGGTCCTGAATTAACTTCACTAATTCATCGAACTTTTTCACTGAAGGTTTTTCCGGCGTACATAAATCTCGTAACAAACTGTACGTTTTCACACCCACGACTGTTAGTAACGTACTAACCTTTTTGTCGTCACTAATACTGTTACAGTCAACGAATAATTCAAATCGTTCAACATACGAATTCCAAGTTTCTGCACTGTTGTCGAAGTCACCGATTCCGCCAATAATTCCCGCCATTGTTACTGTTTCACTAAATAAAGACGAAATGTTCCAATTTACGACCTTGTCTTCCAACATCAAAATGTACCGATTTTGAGTCCACGTGACGCCAAACTACAGACACACTTCCTCCCACTATAATTTTTGGAGAAATTATTTACGCACAATCGAACAGGTTGCATTGCACTCGCGGGATCGCATTAATACCTCGTCGCCAATTGTTGTGTACGGGTTACGGGGAATCGGAATAAAAGACTGAATTAGTTTACATCATCGACTGTGCTCGGTTAAGGTTGGAGGGTAACTGAGAGAGAGACAAGGGCAGGACACTGGAAGTGGTAGTGGTGGTATGATCTGGTGGCGTGATGAGAACAGCCAATGGCATTTATTCAAACTGATCACCCCATATGACGTCACAGCATCATACGATCATACAGTTGGTCTTTGGCTGTGGCTTTAACTTGCCAGTAACAATTTATAATATGTATAATAATTATTATTGTAATTCAATACATTACAGAATAGTTTTGGACAGGTGTTTAAGATGAAAGGACCATAATATGGTCAATATTCAAGCTAAAAAAAGGACCATAATATTCAAGCTAAAATTAATTCAGCTTGTTTTGTAGTTATAACTCTTAATTTGGTAAATAAAGTATGAACACGTTGACAATGCATATGTTTTCTCAAGAGATATAGGGTAATGTTCTGGGAGAACTCTGTTTATTCCAAAATTATTTTTAATCTACTAAAGTGCATTTTAAGTTTCTGTTTAAACAATAAGATGATTTTTTTATTTCCTTTTTGGTTATAGTCCGTTTTCTTATAATAGGTTTCCAATTTTTAATTTTAAGAAATACAAACGTTAATTGCTTGTGCACATTGTTTGTGGAAAATAATGTTTAAGGTTAGTTTTACTTGGTCTCGAGGAATAAAAATAACAAAAACTTATTATTTTGTCTACTACGATAACACTAAGTGTTAAAGGTGTTGCTAGCCTAGACATAAGGGCGTGCCACTCCTGCCTGCTTTGGCTTAGAGGCTGTTCAGAGCTGCTTTTCTTTCTTTCTGAGAGACACGACTGAGATTAATGCCCAAAATTATTCCTCGTGGATCTTGACAGAAAGCTACCCCTACCCCAACTTCACCCATCCTGGATATCCTGTCACTGTGGAAGCAGCGCAAAGATCCTTTTAGGACTCCGTGCAATTTATAAGGCTTTGTCCGAAGAAAAAAATTACAGACTACTTCAGAAAATGGAGAAAACCATTTTTTTATAATAGTCTTTTTTAGTTGGGAATTACTTTTAAAACCAACCATCAAACGTATAAACAAAAGTTCAATATGGTTTTCGTATGGTTAAGGGATGTAGTTTTGTAGCTGATTTCATTGGGGATGATGAACAGTATTCATAGATATATACACTGTAGGATAATGTAAACAAAAAGAATTTCAGTTCCAACAGGCGAATTAAGATTTCAGCAGATATCTTATGCACATAATATAGCCTACTGCATAAATGTAGTAACTAATTGCGTGACCCATCACGACTTGGACGCGAGTATAATGTGCAATATCCAAATTCTTACAATTGCATCGTATGTTTTATTGTGTTAAGGTGTCTATTCTTTAGAAAAATATAAAAAACTCTTATTAATGATAAAGCAGGAAATGGAAAAGAAAGAGCCGGTACTTCAGTAACACATTCTTCAAAACAAAATATACTTCATACTACAACAAGTGCCAAATTGCGCTTGAAAAAGTTTAAATTAACGTAAGATACCACCTACTTGTGTGTTATCAAATTTCATATTTCTGGTTTTTATTGCATAATAGTGGTACGGTAAGGATGGAAACATTACCATGGTATTTTCCATGTCAGTCTTATCAATTGGGTCAGTACTTTTCCGGACATTTGTCATCGTTCAGTGTTAAGAAAATTCAGTAATACTACGTTTCGAGATCTGCAATCAGTACTCTTCAGGTAAAAAACCAACCTAACACATAATTACAAACTATGTTAAGATAAACAAATCATACCAGAGCGTTGTGATACGCATAAATCAGGAATCACAACCATACTGTTTTGAGTCAACTTCACTAACTCTAGGTAAAACATACACTTAATAAAAAAACAAACCACAACACTAATTATTGAAACTGAATTACAGAATACAGGTCACAATAAGTCTGCATTTGCCGACCAACCACATACGACTGACCAGAGGCCAATGATTGTTTAAACGGTAACGTTTAAAACTACGCATTATTGAATGAACTGAATTACAGAATACAGGTCACAATAGGTCTGCATTTGCCGACCAACCACATACGACTGACCAGAGGCCAATGATTGTTTAAACGGAAACGTTAAAAACTACGCATTATTAGATGAATCTTAAACGTTTTGAGACTTGCATGTGATTAAATACCTACAAACTACATATTTAGGTTTATCAAAGCAGAAAAGGCAACAGAGGAACAAACCAAAGAAAGCAGAGTAAGAAGGAGGCTACTTAAGATGTAAAAAGAATAGACAAAAATATTGAGAACTACTGACTAGGAGAGTTTTAAGTCATAGTAAGTAAAGTTTAAATTAGAAGGGTTCTGTAACTTTATATTTTTTACTTGGGCACAACTTTCTTCTGAACCAGCCATCCGAAAGATGTGAACATTTTGTGGACATTGGGTATTACAGTATCTTAAAAATATTTTAGATTTTTTTTATTTATCAAAGGTTAAAATCGAATATAAAGAGATTTTTGCAATTAAAACCAATTATAAACCCATGAGGTTTTAGACAATTACATTTTATGCGTTGTATGACCTAATGTGATGAAATGTTATGAACTTCGATCAAGTAGTTCAAAACTTATTGGTTTCTAAGTAAATGGTAAATTCTTCGTTAAAATAGTAGTGAGCTTTTGAAAGTGCATATATTCTATTAATTGGATATAGCTTTATTTACCTGTACAACTGCGGGTCAGAAGTGTTGTTACAGTTCCATCACATTCTACATCACTCTCACTGTACAGCTCTGAAACAACTGAGGTTAAAACTGCTGATCAAGTGGTCAGCTCTGGTACCAAGTTATCATGGTACTCTATTACGTCACAAGACCACTGACCAATGGCTCTGTTGTTAGGACGGACCAGTAATATCAGTAGATAAGAGAGTATTGCGAAATAAACTAGATAAAGAGACAGTTTATATTTTCACCCAAACACTCGTTCTGCATAGGTGAGCTGTATTAATTTAATTGGTTTTGTTAGGGGAAGAGGGTATTCATAGGGTCATATTTAATTATGTACCTAATCTTAAATCCCACGCATGCAGGTTTCGTCACATTATATTTGTTAAATAAACACTGTTAGGATCTTGAGGGTAGTACCTAGTCGTGTACCCCATACACTTCATCGAATCTCCTGTGAATGTTGAGTTTAGCTCCGGTTCACTTCTTTTTAGTGCAACGTCTGAAATATGACACTCACAGACATAACTCCTGGAATCTGGAGTCATGCACGTCTGACGAGGTCCAAATAATTTGGTCATGAAGAAGCTCAAAATGGATTCTTTACATCGTTTGGACACCAGAGACTACAAAATATTAGTGTAATTGAGGCAAAGAGGTATTTTTATTGACTCAGTGTAGTTCACTGCGGTGCTTTAGACACGAACCCAAAGCACGGTGGGGCAACCGATATTTCTACATACAGCTATGGTAGAAGGCTTGATTCAATACGAATGTTAAGTTCAACTTTTTTACTAAAAAGGAGAAGCCGATCCACTTTTAAGCCTTATTTTGCCCGTCCTCCAGATTCCAGGAGTCATATCGGTGACAGCGTCAGATTTCAGACGCTGTGATAAGCGGAAGTTGAAATGAAACCGACCTCAACATTCGTAAGCTACTATATGTGAAGCGTTATGTACAAACCACTTATTGACTGACGTTAGTAGTAAGGTATTGACTCCATTCAATTGTGCACATGAAGAGATAATGAAAATGCACCTTCACGTATATTACACTATAAGTCAAAGTCAAAGTCAAAAATATTTTATTCAACAAATTTACAAAGCTTACAATGTTTCCTACATCCAAGCACCCAAAAGGGCGCGCGAGGGTTAGGGTAATATGAATATACAATACCATACACAATTTAAGCTTCGTGACCGCTTCGTGTAAAAACTATATATTGTACAATCGTGTAAAGAGTTCATTTTGAGATTCTTTGTTGACGACACTTTCGTGGATCTCTAAACGGAAGGTGAAATGTATCTGAATTCAACATTCGTAAGGTATTATATGTTAAGCGTTATGCCTGTATACTTACTCTCGTACAATCCACTTATTGACCGCATAAGAGTGCAAGCTGTGTACTACTTATTGACCGGATTGGATTGCAAGAGAATAGTAAACACTAATTTATTTATTCCGTTATTTATCATCAGTTCAAAACAATTAAGGTATAAAAACTTTTGTCTTCTTAAGTTATACTTTATGTGAGTCTGGTCACCTTTGTACCTTCTTAGGGTTTTTATGAACTTTTGCTTTAAACGGCAACATTTTGAAACTATAATGAATCATTTTTATCCACCGAACAGAAAATAACATCCTTATAAGAGATACAAACATACATACATATCCACATGGGAATCCAGGAAGATGAGCTTCCTTAAGTCGTAGGAGTCACAAATTGATGTTTCGTCCTTAAATCACATTTTAATTGCCACATGTGACAATTTATAAAATGGTCCCATGTCCCATGGACTCAAATAAGCCGAAATTGCAAATTGTATTAACACTAATATCACGAAACACCCTAATGTGATACAAAATCGAAATCGTGTTTCAAATCACGATATACTTCGCCCTGCATAACTTTGTTTATTCTCTTAGGACAAGAAGCTTAGACATTGCACATAGTCATACAAGGACCTTTGCACTGCTTCCGGAGTGACAGGATATTCTGGATGGGTAAGGTTGGGGGTAGGGTCCGCCTCCTGCCAAGATCCATGAGGAAGTATGTAGGGTATCATACTCGGTCACATCTCCTTGAAAGAAGAGAAACCAGCTTTGAACCAGCCTCTACAGTCAAATCAGTCAGTGAAACGCATAGCCGCTCCTGGACATCCATAAGGTTGCCCAGATTTAAGTGACACATCGGTTTTTGCTGCACCCAATTTAGGTTTAACTGGAAGGTATAAACCAGCCAGAAATGAACCCTCCTAGAAACTGTATAACTTTCTAAGAATTTTTGGCTCACACTTGTAGTGAAAGCAATCATTTAGGTATTTACAATAGTGTTTTATAATGTCGAAACAATTGAATTCCGATCGTATTTGTTACCCTCCAAAACTGTACGTACAATACGTTGTAACTAGTGCCTAGTTAATTGAATGTAACGTTTTACTTATCAAGTACCAACTGCTAAAATTCAATTCAACTCTAACATTTAACATGAGATATTATTTATTCCAGTTATATAATAAACTAGCTGTTCCCCGCGGCTTCGCACGCTTTTTGTAAGCATTGCTCGTGTATGAGCACTTCTGGTTCAAGTGAATTATATTGTCAACGCCGATGTAAAGTTTACCTTGTTGACACTATCAATAAAATTTGCCAAAAGTGTATGTTTATAGCCATTGTACACGAACATGTACTTAATAATAAAGTGGTCTAACATTCAAGCTATAAGGCCAAACAGAAATTCATTTGAAAGACAAATATCCATAAAAACTTAGCGCCTTCACATAGTGTGTGGTTATTATACACAACTATCTCGTAATTGTAGTTTATAATGTGCAGGCGCTTTGATAACTTATATATTTTGCAGCGCCTCCTGGTGGTGAGTTAATATAATTCTATGCTACCTTCTACGTGGAAAAATACATGTACATACAAATTTTCATAATGATCGGTCAAATAGTTTCTGAGTCTATAAAGGACAAACACACAAGCATTCATTTATATATATATTTTTTAAATGTATATATATATATATATTATATATATAAAAAATATATATAATATATATATATTATAGATAGATAGATAGGTTCTAATACTTTACTGAAATTGGTCGTTTATTGGTAAAATTGTATGTTATACTTCGTTAAAACAATAAATTAACAAGTTCGAGATTTGCTGTTATATAGATACATCGTATTAAGAATCACTTTTTCCACAAATATTGCGTCACATTCAATAAATGAACTACATTAAAGAATGATTTTTAAAACAGCACAAATGGGGAACACAATTGATCATTTAAAGAGCAGCGGATATCGAATGCGCGTGGATTGACAGTCTCTAGAAAGTGTCTGATTACACCAGATATATGGACGTAGCCAGCAAGGGGGTTCAAGGGGTCCGTCCCTCCCCAGAATTTCAACTTTTGAATTACTTTTTTTAGCAGACGATTAATATTATTTAAATATTTCGGTATTACTGACGCAGGTACTGCTGAAAGGTCGTTCTCAACAAAGGAACGGGCCATGAACTTTTTAAGGAACAAAATGGGGTCTTGGTCTCGGTGACGGGTCTTTTACACTACTAATCGTTGACTCAACGACCCTTTCTGAGAAAATAACAAATAAGACAGGGTCATTTAGTCTACAGGTCGTTGAGACAACGACCCCATTTTGATATTTAAGATTTTCTACATAGGTTCGTTGTGACAACGACCCAGTAAAATGAATGAAAAGGGTCAATTACTCAACTGGGTTCGTAGCAACAACGCCACTTTTTGCCTGTTTAGTTGAATATTTCAAAAGATGGGTCGTTGTCTCAACGACCCTAAATTATATTAAATGCTTATATTGATAGAACCAGGTCTTTTACTCAACCATTCTTTGTGTCAACGGACCAAAATGGAGAAATGTATAAGCAATGTGAAGAAGGATCGTAGCGACAACAACCCATTTTTCAACTCAATGGATAAAATATAGTAAGAGGGTCGTTGAGACAACGACCTACTTTAAACTGTTCAGAGGTTCTTTTAGTCTACTAGGGTCTTTGTGTCAACTGCGTGCAGCCGGACAATGTGGCGAGATGTTGCCGCGCACTAGTCGTACGGCGCTGAATGTTGCGCTCGTATTGGTGTAGCGTACATTATTCTCTTGCCACTATAAATTTACAAATGTAATAATTTGTTTTGTATTAATTTAAAACTATATTAATATAAACCCCTTTTACCGGATACAGATATACTTTGTAAGCAGTAATGATAAGACATTACCAAGTAAGAGTGATAAAAATGGAATACAAATAAATATTAAAAATGGAAATTGTAACGATAAATAGCAATTCTAAATATCAAGAATATAGATCAAATTAATAATAGTAGATAAAAATTACATACAGTTTTGAAAGTAATCAGTAATTTAGCTTATATACAATGAATTATTAAAACGTAAATGTTCATTATTTAAAACTTACATTTATACGAATTAGTTTGATTCTCTATATAAACTATACAATTCATGCCAAATAAATATATAATTTTAAAAAATTAGTTTATTTGTAATATTTAAACAAATTAATAGAATTTTAGTGCTGTTCACAGCAAAATTGTACTTTTATTTTTCGTTCACTCCTCTTCTAATTTCAATATGTTATTAACTCTATCTATATCTCTTAATTTATAAATAATTTACTTTGTGGATTGAATAAAGTTGATACTTGAAGTTTAATAAATGCTTCTAATACCTGCACGGAATATTGATATATTCATGTTCATACACATTTATGCTTATTAATAATGTTTGAGGTGAAAAAGAAGTCATGGAGAGTTTCTTTAGAGGATTAAGAATTAATATATTAAGATATAATCGTATCTAGTAGTCTAAGGAGAATCTTAACTGTAAGAATAGGTTAAGTGGCTACCATCATTTAAGCATTCTTCATTCTAGAAAATTAATTAAAAGAGGAGAATTACATTTCGACTATGCCGACAAAACGTGTCGTCAATACATCTTTTAAAAAGGAGAATTGAAAATAATCCCTATGAAGTTATATGCTAAATGTATTAGAATGTGACTAATAATAACTAAAAATAGATTATGGAAGCTAAAAATATGTTAAAAGTTACATCATAAAACTTCTTTTTCCGTTTCAAACCACCATATAGAAATCATGTGGTACAAAATGTTATTATAATTTTAAAATGCCCCTTCTAGCATTTTGTGATTGTTCTTTGCCAGTTTGTGATTCTAGCATTAGCTCTTAAAATTATGATTCGATCTAATCCTTGGGGTTTGTTATTTGATTTGTCAGTTTATAGTTAAATTAAAAGATATAAATACTAAATACTATTTATTATTTTCAAATCACCAGAGATCTAACCATATACTTAGTCTAAAGGAACAAATCATTAAAGAATTACGACATGTTATATATTAACGTTCCAGCTCTCTAAGGTCTCTATACTACAAGAGTCCACTGCAAAAGGGCTATGGACTTAAACCTCAGTATTCTACCAATTGATCTAAAATTATTTATTAACAATTCATTAATATTGGAATCTTTGAAACTGTTCAAGCAAGCAAAATTTCAGTTATTTAGAGCAAATAGAAATGTTTCACTTCCGACTTCAGATTTCTAAAACATCTTTACTGTCATATGTAATTAGTGGAAAATGGATTTATACGTGGAATTTTCTTTCATAACCACCATTTATGTCGGAAATGCCTGCTTTGCCATTAAAAAGGATGTTTCCGTAACGCATCTGTCATGCGAGCAAAATTGAGTGTGAATCTAAGGGTATCAGTGAGGGTAGCTAGTGTTACATGCAACCAATTGTACTCATATTTTAATAACAGCCACTAAAAGTGAAATTGTTAAAAGATAACTAGCATAAATAACAAATAAAATATATTAATTGATAACAACAATTAACATTGAGTATTGATACAATTGTATCACTTATTGAAAAATGCAGTAATAAGTATTGAGCCTTTTTAAACCGTTACATACATATGCGGTTATTTTAGTAATTGAGCAGTGAAAACACGTTTGGGTGTATATAATTTAATCAGTAGGTTATTTCAGTCAATGCATTTAGTAATACAAATAAAGCGAATTTCTCTTTCATCAACTACGAAGTAGACAAATGTCTGGATATATCTCGCCCATACCAGTATTCGACCAGCTTCCCGACTTTAATATTAATTTTAGAAGTACGATTTTCAATCAATATTTTTCTAATTACATTCTTTTTAAATTAGATTATGTTACTTCCCTTGATACACTCGTCAGTTCCATACACAATCACCAAAATGTTAAAATTTGTATACAGTATTTAAAAGTTATAATTTTATGTTTTGTACTTTAATTATTTTATTTTTTACGAATTGAAAAACACTACATATATACAGCATGTTTTGCATATTTCATGAAAATGTTTTAAATATAACTAAACCTATAGTATTATGTAAAGAAAAGAACTTGGAAAATGGCTAGAAAACGAAAATATCCCCCAATAACATAAAATTTAAAATTATTACCTTTAACAGTTAACTTACCCTCTGCTGTTCCCTCGAAAATAGTAAAAAAGTTGATTAAATAGAGTAACATTTCAAATATTTTTGTTTTAATGTTGCAATGTTAAAGGCGTTTTAACAAATAACTTTTCCTTTCTTAAAAGGTTTACTGTTAATAACTATATAAACTAATTATGTCAGATAGTATATATAAATTATTTGTATTTTAATATTTAATCGAAAATAACATGTGTTTGTTTATAAAAAAGCTCATGCTAATAGCTAGTTTGTGAAAATGCTTATGTCTGCAGTTTGGAAAAAAAGTTGGAAAAGTATTTATGTGTTTTCGGATAATGTTTCGCTATTTAGAGTTGGATCTATTAGTATAGATGAAATAAAATAGTCTTCAAAATCTTTAATAATGCTTACACCTGTTTCATAAATAAGCAATTAAAGTATAAAGGTTTCTATTGGCCGAACGCAGTAAAGCCTATGAGGGCTGGAAAGATATAATTTATTTCTGTTCACAGGACATCTTGAGAACAAACTGACATTATATTATATATAATAGATATATACATTATAGGATTATATAGCCCAAAATATATAAAACGCTGCAATAAATATAAGATATACATACTCGTAATACGGGTAACTACGAACTAGTTGTGCAAAGAAAAAAACCATTCTTTTAGACACTTTTAATAGATCAATATATTTTACAGTTACATTGTTTTAAAACGGTAAAGATATGATAAAATGGTTTTACAAAAGCACCAACAATTGCTCTACAAATAGGACATGTTAGTGGCAGGCGTATATGTGTTGTAAATAGTTCCATCGCCATTTGTAAACTGATGAAATACATCCTCGGTCATAGAGACGGCGCACGGCCTGCACACTACATTGTGTCCACAAGGTGTGGCCACCCTGGTTGCCTTCATCGTAGACACACGTTGCAACGCGTGTCTCCACTTCCTGGTTCTGAAGCCCCTTCGTCGTTTAAAGCGAGGCCCATTTTTATTTCGCTAATCTGCCGCTCGATTTCATGAGATGTCACAAATTCAGTAGTGTCATTGATGATCGGCACGAGCCTGTAATTTATATACCTCGATGGTCTTACGTCGGATTGTGCTCGCTGCATCTTTAAATGACGTTGTCTCTTATATCCAAGAAAATAGTAAGTAAAATTTGTAGGCTAATTAACAATATATTTTTCTAACCTCACATATATTTTAAAAAACAAATTATTTTAAATTTAATTCATTATTTTGCATTCAGTTTATTTCTGTTTTTATCTGCAACAATTTATTTTCAAATGCGTCATCAATTTTTTTACTATTGTAAAGTTTTTAACTATTGTTGAGGGTTTTTTGTAATCACTGAATCTTATTTAGAGTTGTTATATCGCAGGGTTGTATTGTATTTAAATGTCGTGTGATATAGGACATTAGGGGTTCCCTAATTTCTGCTAATTTTTCAGTGTCAGATGTGGTTGAGGCTTGAGAAATTTATCTTATTGCTGACACCTGGTAGGTAGGAGCAGATGTTATAATATGGAAGAAAGGCTATTATGTAGACTTATCTCTTTACCCAATACCCCTCACGGAATTTCTGAGAATAGTTTTATAACCCCTTCCACGTAATTTCATTAGACCCATTCAGAAGGGACCGTAAACTAGAGACCGGTTGCAATAAAACTATTGCATTGTCTCCTAACGACACCATTTTGAGGAAGGAACCACCTCACCCGAGTCTTTACCTGAGACTACCTCACTGTTGTTTCTGTAGTTGTAGTTAGAAATATTTAAGTTTCATTCCATTGATATTTGACCATAGATTAATTTAAACTGTTAAAACTATTCAATGCTAACAAACCTCTTTTAACAACTTATACACGTAGGCCTAATTAACAAATCGATTACATGGTATAGTTGATACGCTAAATATTCTACAGTTACACGATGGGATTAGCTACTGAGTGGTAAGAAAGGTTTGATATCAGATGATGTATATAGTGTCGACAACAGTAACTCACCTAGACTTATAAATGAACTCAATCAGATAAAAAAAAATAACACACGGGTAGTGGAGCGCACAGAATTCAAGTACGTATATGTTACAATATACCTAATATATTATGCTCAGCCGAAAAGCATGAGTATACATGCGCCAAAATGGAGCTTCTTCTTGTCTATGTATAAATATAGATTCATATAAAATTTAAAGCATACAAAAAAAGACATTTTTTAGAAATATCTTGCGGATGGATAGGGTACTTGTGTTACCGTGCCACATCTAAAAATGTCATATGACTGTACACAGTTTGCTTACAAATTTATTTCTTCTGCGATTTTCCCGTCACTGTACGGTTAACCGCAATAGCAATTTGAAAGTGATCGCTATAAATCAATAACCATATATAAGTCAATTCGTTTTCGATATATTGTGCGGTCATACAGACATACAGAAATTAAATCTTTCGTCCTTCTCAGATGAGTGGCTTCGGCACTGTCAATCGAATTCCTCATAGTGCATGTTTGGAGTTGTAGTTGTCAAAATCTAGTATTAGTGTTTTAATTTGTTTGCAACGTTTTCATTTTAACTTTAATTTTGACGTTGGGTACTGTTTGATTAACCATTTAATAATAATTAGAAACCTCAACCTGTTTCCGACAGAAGTAGAAATATGAATGACAGTTACATTATTTCAGTTTATGTACATGAGTGAAATATATTTTGAATACATAAAAAGGAAATGGGAATCATAACAAGAAATGTATGTCTTAAAAATATTTCTTATATTTTATAAATACAACTGTTACCAGACTTTAAATCTAGTTCAATAATATACACGTATAATAAACAAAATATTTACATATAATACTTATACAAAGTATTTACTATTATATCAGATGTTAGGACTAAACTCGGCACAGACGCAGCGCCTTCATGGTTACCGGGCTAGGAGTTGACTGATTGACCCTGTTTCGTTTGAAAGCGCTTGTTTGGGACGGAGGGGCGTTGAGACAACGATCAGTTGAGTAAAAGCCCTAGAATGTCTTATTTGAGGTTAGATGCATTATAGGGTCTTTGAGTCAACGACCCCTTAATACATATATTTCAACTTATTCTGAAACTAGGTTGTTGATTCTACGAACCTTTTTCTACTTTTCAACTTTTAATTTATATTTGGGCCGTTGACACAAAGGTCCGTAGTGTAAACGGCCCAATTTAATGAATTAGATAAAAAATATGGAAAAAGGGTCGTTGTGTCAACGAACCCACTTGTAGTTCTATTCTTATATTCGGTATATGGGTCGTTGTGACAAAGAAACCATTGGATTAAACTTTTAGTTTTCTTAGTAAATCGGGTCGTTGTCACAACGCTTCGTAGAGTAAAAGACCCCTTGTTATTTGTTATTTTTCAGAAAGGGTCGTTGAGTCAACGATTAGTAGTGTAAAAGACCCAACACTAATATTGCAAATACAAAAATAGGGTCGTTGAGACAACGATTCGTAGAGTAAAAGAGCTGCCCCCTTGGTCTCCGTCCCAAATTTTGTCTTTTGATAGGCATCAGCTGTTTTAAATAGGTTATACAATTTTTGCAAGATACCAATGATTTTGAAATTTGTATTACAATTCTAAAGGTACGGAAAGCAACAGACAACAGATACCTCTCAACTTGGACATGTTTAGTGCTCCCGGCTTGTGCAAACGTATCTTTGGCCGTGCTTGTGTAATTGTGGCCGTGCTTTGGCCGTGTATCTAATTGGCCGTGCTTGCTTATGGCTTGACGGATTTCTTTGGAAAAGGTACTGTTGAAATTGGTATTAAAAGACTAAATAGTGATATCTTATGCATTGTTTTATAATTATACCGGATTTTTGTTCTTTGACTTTAAAAATGTTAAACAAATGCCAACGGGATAAAGTATTTTCTTAATATTTTATTTTCCAAAAGTTCTAATAAAGGGTAATAATACAGTTCTCAAGTTTCTTAACCTTATCTTAACTGGTTCAAATATATATAATTTTTTGTATAAAAACACGTACATACAGATAAATGGAAAACTAAATGTTTTAGGACATAGTACCTTAATATGAAAAATATGCTGTGTAAAACAAAATACCAAAGTATTGGAACACGTTTACTCAATACCATGTGTACTATGTTGTACATCATAAGTAACAATAATTATTATTGTTGCTGCTGTTGCTAATACTGATGTTATTATCATTAGAGGCTAGGAGGTCAGACTATCATTGTTGCGGCGTGCACGCTATGACCATACAACGCTCTGCTGTCTATATGTACACTTACTTTTGATACATTAATTGTTGGTAACAGATGATAAATAACTGAATAAACGATTGTTTGCTTTTCTCGTGCAATCCACGATAAGTGTACAGATTGTACTCTTGTGCAGTAAATAAGTGGATTGTTCGAGACGTAAGTAAGCATACATAACGCTTAATGTATAATATCTTACGAATGTTGAGTTCAGATACATTTCACCGTCCGCTTAGTACAGCATTTGAAATCTGACACAGTCACAGACTTGACTCCTGGAATGAGGAGTTTCATTAATAAAACATTTACTTTGCCCTCGCACAATTTATTTTGAGTCGATCTTCTTAGCCAGGTGTAGCTCCAATATTCACCACTATTTTGTACAAAGTATATCCCATCTTTCTTATTAAATAAGTTTTATAAATGTCTGTAACTGAGTTTCTACCCTTATAGAACTTTCTTGCCTGCCTTAGGGACATTTTCATTACTCATCAGGCTCTTTGTAAGGTCTGAGGCCAAACAAAATAAAAAAATAATGTATATTTCCAGAAAAAGTACAACATAAATAACAGTAAACTGAACATCTTTTACACATTTTTAAGGTGCCGCCAGAAGTTCACCTGTAGGTCGCTGCTGACCACTTGCAGGATTATTATTTACTGTTCTATTATTGTTGTTAAATTCAAATATATGAACATTTTTCCATAAGTGCAGGAGAATCCCTTGTGTCCACTACACGAAAAGAAAGCAGCAGTTTCGTAATGTGTTGCAACTGTTTCACGCTTCTGTGGATTGATTAGCTAAATATAATTAATAATGTCATTAAATGTAATTATGATTACTACAACTGTGTGATACAAAATCTAATAGTCAAGGCTCATTCAAGGTCAGGTTAAGTTCAACAGGACTTGGTAAACAGAATATCCTTATCTTTTCTGTTTTGTTGTTCAATTCCTAACATTATAAAATAATTAATGTACTGGCTCTGAAGTATCGACGTGATAGGAGCGAATTGTTAGTTATCCAACTTAATTTTCTTAAACATTGTTTTCAGCAGGTACAGCAAGAGCTTCAAACTACAAATTAGTTTCCTGCAGAGCTATTTCCGTTACATTACAAAATTCTCCAAATGTACGAGCTCTTTTACTTACAACTTTTTTTCTTAGGACAAGAAGCTTAGAAATTGCATTTAGTCCTAAAAGGACATTTGAGCTGCTTGATTCCGGAGTGACAGGATATAGTGGATGGGTAAGGTTAGGGGTAGGTGCCCCTACGTGTCAATCAGATGTAAGAATGTAAGATTCAATCAGAGGGATTTTGGGTTTAACCTCAATCATGTCTCCTCGGAAGAAGAGGAGGCCAGCTTTGGACCAGCCTCTGCACCAAAGCAGGTAGGGGCGGCACTGTATCTTTATGTCTAGACTAGGGAAAAGCCCTTAATAATTTGGGAGCCCCCCAAACTCCAACAGTCATCTCCCGCAGTAGACTAGACCTGTCGATCTACCCTTACACCCCAGAATCTCAAAATTTGAGGTTAGTGATGTGACGCTCCTGGACATCCATTACGTTGCTCTGGTTTAGGTGACATAGATTTTTGTTTTACCCAGTGTACGTTCCAAATTAGTTTCCTGCAGAACTATTTTCGTTACAATATAAAATTCTCCGTACATTCCAAGGTATTTTGGAGACAACATACTGAGTTAATGTACTGTGTGCTTGTACTTTGACCACGGGACTACAGAGTGCAGACAGAGACAAAAGCCTAAAAGTCTTGCGACACCTGAAGCCCTAACACGTTTTCGCCCAGGAATGTGTTCCAGATCCATCAATTATTTAACTTTCCGTTATACCATACGTCAGCCTCAAGTAGGTGGCTTTGCAGGAATTATAATATGTTTGATTAGCGACCAGGTTTAACTATTATTAGGGCTTGCAATGATTGTAAAAACTTAATCCGTAGGCTACGGTTTAGGGCGGTAGGCTATTTACTAATCGATTTCGCCAAAACGTTTCGTATTGTTTTAGGCCAGAAAAATCTGAGATGGAATTCGTATAAAAACGTATATGCCAAATGGGATATTGAATCAATTTTTTCAGTCTTATAACGCAGGCCGTTTTATTTAATCAACAATGAGATATTTTAGTACTTTTCCCTAATTTTGGGCACCAAGGGGCGTTTTTAATTATGTTGTTCGTAATTTATTTTGTCTCAACTACACTAAGCCAAAAGAAAATGTTTATGATTCTCTAAAGTGGAGGGCATATCATGAGTCACAAACTTTATGTTTATGTTTTTATGTGAACATTCTTGGATTACTAATTAGTAACATAATTAAAGAGTGTGTGATTTCATGATGATGACTGGATATGACTGGATAGCAAGCACTTGAAAATCAGATATATTTGTAGGATACATAGCAGTATTCTAACAATTACACTACTACATAACTTTTAAACATGGGTGTTACACCCACTCATTACGAAATACAATAGACTAAATACAGCTTTGTTAGTTTTCCTGGTTACAATATATGAATTGTGAACAATTAACCATGGTCATTAACTCTACTCAATACAATTGGCTTTGATGTCAGAGTGATCGTCATATTGTTTGAACAAATTATGGCTTGAATCTTAAATATGAGTACAATTGGATGCGCTTTAAAAAGTATATAAAGTCCACGGCTATAGCATTCTATTCTCGTTTTTACCTACATTAGTAATGAGTTATTGGTAAGCATTTTGTCTACTTTAAATTTAATTATTACCTAATTTTTTTTTATATATGTTCACGATATTGTATAATTTAGTTTTTTAAAATCTAATATTCTTTATGGAAATTATTTTAGAAGTAAGATTTGCCATTTTTAATTCCCTAGCTATTAAATTGTCACTGAAAAATATTTGTGGTTGCCCTCTTAAGAATACTAAAGTCTGGAGGAATGAAATATGTACCAACCTAGTCCTCCAGAACGCATATATAACATTCTTGTAAATCTGAGTATGTAGTTGTATTTAAATCGATTTCCTGCGATTCAATTCAACCTGTGTTTCTTACTTATGTTCTTTAATTATCATAATTCTATTAATACCAAAATATATTCTGAGCACACCACAGTTTAAAAGCATCGTTTTAGGAATGGTTTTCCTCTCTTGAGTTCTATTGAGAAAACCATTATATATTTTTAAAGAAATACTCAGTATTTCTACCTTACACCTAACCTACCTTATAAGGTAGATTTTTATACCTTGCATATTTTGTAATGAAATTTTTATTACGTTCTAAAATGGTTTAAAAATTAATTTTGGAATCTGTGCTGTTAGACTCAAGGACGTAGCCAGTAAGGGGATCCAAGGAGTCCGGATCTCTCCCCAATTTTTTAAATTTGTAAAGTTATATTTATAGTAAACGATTATTATTATTTACATAATTCAGTATTACTGACATGTACTGGTGAAAGATCTCAATAAAGGAACCGGCCAAGAACGTTTTAAGGAACAAAATGGGGTTTTGATTTAGTTAGACTTATAGATTTTGGTCTCTTGACAACTCAATACCGGATCACGTCATTTTTCTCATATTGTAGTTGCTCGATTGACATAACCAAGCCAACATACGATAACATAACCTCTCAGACATAAAAGGTCCAGCCTCTCCCAAAAGTATGAATCCTCCAAAAGTAGCACATTAGAAATCAAAAACAGTGCTGTAGAATCTGGTACTTTGGTATTATAAGAAGGCCACCCTAACTACTACTTATTATTACGCGATATAATTAGATCAACACTTAGGTATATATAATGAACAGAAAAGTTAAAACCAACCATTATGAGCGTTCAAATGATCAGAACTTGAAATTAGGTACTGTCTCAAGGAATGTTTTTCTTCTTTCGCCAGAAATGCGGGAAGGCGCCATCGATGTCCAGGGGTTTTTCCGATCGGTAGTTTTCGACTTCAGATCACGTAGGATGATCTGGCATGTGATCTTGCCATGAGGAGGTCAATATTACTACCAGTAACTGTACAACTCAGGCCTTTCCACTGCAGCCAAGTCTTAACTCCAATAATTCCTTCTTACATTTTTATATCTCTATAGTGATATCACTATAGAATATACAGGATATGTTTGTACAGGGTGATTCTAAAATAGCCTGTCAAGTTTTGGAGAATGGTTAAACAAATTATTAAAACAAAGCAAAAGTTCCAATATGTGAACGTCATAAAATGTTTAATTTCTCTTAAAGCTTAACTTTTGAGTTCAAGCCTTTTTACAGTGTTTCAAGAGATAATCTAATAACCTGGAATTTAAACATACCCTATTCATATAGTGAGTGACTTATAATAAAACTCTCAAATATGAATGAGTTTTTAATTTTGGTTGGTATGCCGTCTAGAGCCATCAGTTGAGTATAAATCACGACTGTATTATCGTTTATATATTTTACCTGTGATAATTTATGCAAATGAGAAAAATAGTCAGTGATGCAGATGTATACAACATGCAAATTCAATTTACCGCCACAAAAATTAGTGTTGTTGAAGAAAAACCTTCCTACACTGGAGTAGGACATTTTAACATGCTGCCTAATGACATCAGATCTCAAGGAAGTCTGGACTTCAAAAAAAGACTACCTAAAATATCTTCTATGAATTAAATTATCAATGTTACACCACTGAGGAATTTATAAACTGTAGAACCATAAATATATAAATTTATCAATCAAAAAGTGACATGTCTTCCTACCATGCCATTTTGATACTGAAGAATCTGGAGTTTTTTTCGGTTTTAAGTGTGAAAGTGGGAAGAGTGAAAGTAACTAATGCAAATTGATCACTCTCTACTATGCTTAGAATTGTTTTATTTCACTTTTTGAAATAAAAAATTTGTAAAAAGTCAATTATATCATTGTTACAGGATTGTATTAATTTTCTAAGATGGTTTGAGGAGGGGAGCGGTTTGTGGTATGTGATAGAACAACACTTGTAATTGGGGAGGTATTTACTCCCCCATACCCCTGGGTACGCCCCTGAATAGCTGCATGACAGAATCGTACCATGTGTAAATACTGCACGTTTAGCATCATTGTATTCAAATTTGTTTCGGATAGAAGAATGCAACTACGATTGGTTGTTTTTAGGCTCTTTTCTTCTTGTTTTGTTCATTGTTTATATCTTCACTCATCCCTCATAATGGTTTCAGGGTATCTTGCCGAAAGGCAGCTAAGAACTACAAGGAAGAGCTACAGAAGCGGTTTTGTGCTAACTACAGCAGTGATGTATCAAACACTAGATCCATCATATCGAGTAAGTATGCTTCATATTTAACTTCTGCATCTGCAGAGTCCACCTCTGGCTGGTTTATACCTCCCACTTGAACCTGCACTGGGTTGAGCAAAAACCAATGCGCCACTTAAATCTCATCGACCTTATAGATGTCCATGAATGGCAATAACCTCAAATGACGGGATATTTGGGCACAAGGGTAGTTCGATAGGTCTAGTCTACTGCAGAAGATGATTCTTGGAGTTGGCGGGGCTCCCTAAGTGTTAAGGACTGTTGCTGGCATAGACACAAGAACGTGCCGCCCTACCTGCTTTGACTGCAGAGGGTGGTCCAAAGTTCCTTCATCCGAGGAGACATGACTGAGATTAATGCCCCAAATCCTTCTTCATGGATCTTAACAGGTAGCAGCCCTTACCCTCAAAACCATGCCTATCCAGAATACCCTGTCACTTCGGAAGCAGCGTAAAAGTAAATGCAATTTCAAAGTTTCTTTTCCTAAGAGAATAATAAAAAAGGCTCGAAAAAGAGCTCAAACATGAGTGTTATTATATAACGGAAATAGTGCTGCTTGAAACGCATTTGTAGTTTGAATACCGTATCACCCCGGAAGCATTGGAAAGGACCTTTTCGGACTAAATGCAATATCTGTGCTTCTTGTTCTGTGAGAAAGGTATGCTTCATTTCTGACTATCCAGATCTAAGTGAAAATGCAAATACATATTTTAATATTTGTTTTAATGATTTTGCTGAATACTTTTTAATGCAATGTGAGAGAACTTGATTTGACTTTTGACTGTGGGCCATTTCAAAATTGGAAAATCTATTTCAGACGAATTATTTGACAATAACACCATCGACTCCTCAAGCCCTATCTTGCAAGTTCAGAATGTGAGCTTTGACAGAGAAGTAGAAGGCTTCAGACACCACACAGGCAGGTATGAGGTGATGCAAGAAGAGGGTGCAGCCCTTGTGTTCCGTAGAGGCCAACCCTTCTCATTTGTCCTGCACTTCAATCGTGCATTCAATCCTGAAGAAGATTACTTTCATCTGCAAGCTGAGTTCGGTAAGTCAAGAATTCCTTGCGGTTCTACAGTTAAAATTAATAATTGACAATATAAAAAAATGTAAATATTTTAAGAGCCACTGTACTAACGGCCTTCTTGGTTTTAGCCCCTTAAGAACAATTTTAAATCTCATCCACTTTTACTACCTCATTTTTAGTCACAGGATCATGAGAGTTATCTCATTTTAAAGATTTAATTAATATGCATCCAAAAACTTTTTAGTTTTTCGGTATCTTTATAGGTTTTTCAGAAAAATTTTAAAATTTTTGTATCCCAATGTTTAAATATTTAACGAGCCTTAAAATTAAACTCTTCAAAATAAGATAACTCCCAGAACTCTACAATCAAAAATGAGGTCATAAACTTGAATAAGGTTTAACGATGCTCTTATGAGGAAAAACTCAAGATTGTCTCTCTACAGCCAGCTCAATTGGTTGAATTGTAGTTAGCTCAAGTTGTTGTTAATTAAGATGTCTGGAGAAAACGTAATTTCTGTCTTCATTTATAAGTTGAACCTTCAGTAATATCGCAGGAATAGCGCATGCATAAAACCTGATATTATACTATACTGAGCATTGTTATGCATAGAGGAATATTAAGTCTTTTAACATCACAAATTCATTGATGCAAAGATGTGTTGTGTATTTGATGCACAAAGTTTGCCTTCGAGTTTTTAAACTCCTTGTTCTTATATTTTAATGGTACTTTTGTTCTATGCTCGTGTCATATATGATCTATTTTCTTATGTTCAGCTGCCCAGACTCTTAAAATTTATTATTTTTTTGTATCGTTTTGTAGGTGCTTTTCATCGAGAGATCTCTTAGGTATTTTTATTTCAAGGTTATGTATACTTAGTCCCATTTGATTTTGTATTGCCTCCAATAATTATTACTCTGCTTCTGTAGTAAAGTTTGTAAACTTAAGTTTATAAAAAGTTGAATAGGGGGGTCCTTTTGCATCACAAATTGCTTCCACACCTGTTATTTAAATGTAATTGACGCGTTTTTTCTTTTAGAACCCCCATGTGAAGAAATACTTATAACTCAATGGGTAGTTATAAACTTGCAAACTATCAGGGAGATGTGAAGGGGATGTTTAATTGTTTCCAATCAATTATAGAGAGCATAAAGTGCGATATACAGGATAATTCCATAGAGGAAGCTACATTGTATTTTTGTCTATTTTCAACATTATAATCAGACCATTTACATGCTTGGACACCACTGTTTACTTGGTTGTGAAGAACTGATGCCGTTTTGAACGAGTTGGCAATACACTGATATTTAAAAGCTTCCTGGTGTTTGGTACCAAAACTTCATAGTGAAAATACACAAAAAACTTGCTTGCTTAATGCATTTGAAGTTATGATGCATTTTGATGACAGTTATAGTTTCCTTAGCACATGAAATCCTTGGGAATAAAACTTGGGTACAATATGAAACCTCTAAATAAAAACCGCAAACAATGAAAGAAAGACTAAAATGTCACCTTACAGAAAAATTTTTTACATTTTTACAAATTCCGTGTTAACATTTGGTTGAAATCACAGTTGAAAACTGTTTTGAAAAAGGGATTCAAAACCCAGTTCTATTAAATGCTTTCATATGGATTCCAGTTTTATGAAAATTATAATTTAGACATTAATTTTTCCTAATTCATCTTGACCGGTAATTTTGATTTGTGTTAAAACAATTGTATTATATTTTATTTTTCAAATTTATTATCAGCTTCACATAGGTTTATAATTTTCAGCATGACTAAAGATAAATATGTAAATTTCGATACCAAACTTACTGTATAAAACCAGACAGTTACTTTCTGGTTATGCTTTGTAATTTTGTCGGATGGAGGTGGTATAGATGTAAAAGAGAAGAGTAAATTATTATTTATTATATTTATACACAGATATTGAAGTATTCCAATTAATTTATGATTGGCAAAATAATACTTTATTTAATTTTAATTGTTTTAGGTCATACTCCGCTAATACCTAAAGGGACAAAATATAAACTCTCGTTGTCAGAAAAAAGTGATAATGATGATAATTGGGAATTCAGTCCTGTTAATCAAAGCAACCATGAAAATGAATTCAAAGTACAGGTAAACTTTAAACAATCTATAATTTATGGTATTGTGCCTAGCGTCTTTTCACTATTTACATACTTTAAAGTACTGTGTTTTTTACAGGTCAAGACACCATCAAACTGCCAAGTTGGACTGTGGAAGTTTGCTCTTTTCACCTACAAGCGAAATTCACCTGGAGAAGCAAAATACACTTTCCTACAAGACTTTTACATCCTGTTCAATCCATGGAATGAAAGTAAGAATATGATAAATGTGACAATGATGGAATTATTTTAGTTTTAAATGGATAGTACAATGATAGATGGTGTGACCAAGGTTCAGCAATATCACTATATATTTCTAAAAATGGACACTCTGAAGGATTTATTATAAAATAACAATATTTTTAATCAGTTTTGAAAAATCAAATACAGCTAAATTAGCAATTCATCTTTAATTAAATCTGTAGTGTCATCTAAGTCAATTAAATAATAATCTATTGATCTTATTAAAATGTTTGGCAAAAGACAAAAGACAAAGCAGCAATGTATTCTGCTTCAATTTGCTAAACGTCCTTTAAGCTGAGCACTTGATAATAAATTTTGCACTGCCTCTAATTAAAGGAGAACATTTATTGGCAGATACATGATTGCACCAAAAGTACAATGATTTATATAAATTACTAAGATTTGAAATTTATAGACTGCAAATTGTCAAAACCAAAAGTACTGAAAGTTTGATCATGTTAGATTGGCAAACAAATTAACGATCATTTCGCAAAAGGAATTGCATTTGGGTGATAGCAAGTAACTTAATAGGAATTCTGATGAAATTTTGACCATTAATATAGATTCTGGACCTACAGATACAATTTTTTTCAAGGGGGACAAGTATTGATTTCATGATTGCTTTTCAAGTTGAGAAATTTAGGGAATTCACAGGTGACCAGGTGTTCCTTGAGGATGAGGAGAAGAGGCAGGAGTATGTGCTCAATGACCATGGCAAGATCTGGATGGGGACTAACAAGGCTCCTGTCAGTTACCCATGGGTGTACGGTCAGTTCGACCTCTGTGTGTTGCCTGTGGTCACCCTGTTGTTGGCTGGCTCCGACATTCCTCCGACTGAGAGAGGCTCTGCCGTCATCATCTCCAGGGCTCTCTCTGCCTTGGTAAGTCTTTTTGAGATCCTGACATTGGCAAAAGGACACGAGAGAGAGAGGGAGAGAATGGGAGGGGGGAGAGGGAGTGGAGGGGGAGGGCGCTACATAATTTGTGCACTGTAAAGTTATTTGTGGATCAGTCTATAACTGTTTATAACTCTTCTCTATACATTAGTTTAATAAATTGATACATAAAACTTGTTTTCTTGAACAACAAATGTCTGAACGGAATGAGCTTACAAATTCTTAAAATTTTTGCTAAAATTGTTACATATCTTCTTATAATTACTCGTATCAGACACGTACCAATTGATCCTACAAGACTCACAGTCTTCACAAAATGCCATTTCCCTACCTTATCCCATTTATTACAGTATTAAAAACAAGTTGCCGCAATTTGAATGATGCATTTTGATCCAGTTCACCTTCCTTTTATTGCAGTGTTTGGTAACTGACATTGTCTCAGACTTGACTCCTGGAATCTGGAGCCATGTTAGTCTGAAGAGATCCAAAGAAAGTAGACGATGGAGAAGCTCAAAACGAACCTTAAAAAAAGGAAAGCAAAAAGGAAAGGGGACATAAACGAAAGATTCAAAATTCGTCATTGAAATTAAATCATCCTTTCCTAACATAGACACGTTATGTGAAGAAATCTCGGTTGCCCCACCTTGCTTAGAGATCGTGTCAGAAACAATCAGTTGTACAATTGATTGGACAATAAGACCACCACTTCCTATTTATAGGTGTCTATGATGTCGAAACGATGTAAGGGTTCGTTTTGAGCTGAGTGTGTCTGTCTGTCTATCTGTCCACAAGACATGTCAATAATGAAATAAGCTATAGACTTAATATTTTGCATAGAACCTCAGCGAAGCCAGTTACTAATATCAGTATGTTTCCATAGAATATTGAAGTAACAAAAGAGTAATCCTTACCTAAAAACCTCTGTTTATTACATTTTTTAACTTAAATGCAGTTGAAGCATTACTGAAGGGGGCATGGGGACGGGAATGGGGCATGGGGAGCGGGAATGGGGAAGCTGATGTGCTGAATATGAACACAGCACATATCGTGCGTGACCTGTATCACAGTCAACAATGGATCCTAAATCTTGAAAATAGAGACTTCCTATTTATTGATAGAAATCTATAGATAATGTCTCTGAACAACTAAAGCCAAAGAACAATTGGTAAGTTTAATCACAAACTAAAAGATAATATAACAACTCACTTGTCACCTCATAGAATAGTGTCCAAATTTTTTTTAAAAAAAGCACAAAAAGTAGCTTTTTGAAAAAATAATATGTAACAGTTTTTAATAGTAGAAGAAATGACAAAGGAGTCCTTTGTCCTAATTTTGTAATTTTCTGGTTGTTTTCTAAAGTAATTGTAAGATCTAGGTATTATTGAAGATGTCTAACTTGGTTTTAGATTTCGAATTTCAAATGATATTTTACCAGGTGAATTCCTATGATGATGAAGGACTGTTGGTGGGGAAATGGGTGGGGACTTTCGACGACGGCACCAAACCCTTTTCTTGGACTGGAAGCATTGATTTCTTCAACGAGTTTCTCACAAGCAGTCGGTCGGTGAAGTACGCTCAATGCTGGGTCTTCGCAGGAGCCCTTGCCACAGGTCAGTGCCGCCTTCACTGCGTGAAGACATGAGAGGTTTTAGTTCATTTCCCAGAGTGTGTAGTTAATGTCACATTTCTGGAGACTGTCTTTGCCATAAAATTCTTTATTGATAGAATTCTTTACGAATAGAATGCAATTCCAATTTTTGCCAAATGGTGTTGTGGGATATGAAGTCTGTTTTTATGTTTTTTTGTGAAAATCTTCTATTGATAAAACTATGTGTATTTGTTTTATTGTATAGTACACTATGAAATGTTTTATACAATGTATACCACATTGTATTTTAAAAATCCTGATGTGGATAAAAAGTAGTCTACATTGTTCTTTGGGCCAGTATGATAGTTATTCTAAATTTGATCAGCTGGATTTGTAAGAATTCTGTGGAATCATCCACCAGATTGTATGTGATATAGGATTGAGAAATGCAAAAATTGGATGTTCCGAATGTTTAAATAAAATGTTGAGTTTAGCTCCATTTTACTTCCAGTTTAGTGCAGTGTCAAAAATCTAACACTGCCACAGCTTTGACTCTTGGAATCTGGATGGCTGTTGGTTAAACCAGACATAAATCTTTTGTAGCCTGGGATGTCAAAACGATACAAAGAGCTCGTTTTGAGTTATTTTATTGCCAACTTTTTTGGAATCTCTTCAGACCAATGTAGACTCCAGATCCCAGAAGTAAAGCCTGTATCAGTGTCAGGTTTCAGAGGCTGCACTAAGGGAGGGGTGACATGGAGCTAAACACAATGTTGCATTTAATCTAAGTACCCTTACCACCATAACTATATTATGTGCGTGTTTAAATGAAATAAAACCTCTTTCTACACTACGGGCATGTGTTTACATAATTATTGATATGGCAAATTTAATTGAGATTTAACGTAGTAAATGGTCGCAGCATGCCGAACATTGGGGATCCCTTGCAGACCTGTCACCTGCTACGTCTGTGCACACGACACTGATAACTCTCTTACAGTCGACAAGTACTTCTCCAAGAGCGGCAAAGTGATAAAAGGCGGGGCCGATGGTGGCTGTCATGACAGCATCTGGAATTTCCACTGCTGGAACGACGTTTGGATGACCAGGCCCGATCTACCACCAGGCTACGACGGCTGGCAAGCTATCGACGCCACACCCCAAGAGAAGAGTGGTTGTAAGTTGTGACTTCTGGTTCGGTTTTTTACCATCTAACTTTTCATCATAGATCATAAGAATCCTTCTGTAATGAGGGAGAAAACAACTCAAAGGTTCTTGTCACTGAAATCTTCACAACCATGTATTATCGTAAAATTACTCTTTGATACAGCTTGTGATTATTCCTGTCAGTCGAGGAGGTCATTGGTAAATCTTAAATGTCAGATAGTTAAAGCTGTAGAGGTTTTAATACCATAACAATAATGTGGGGAAAATGAAATTTAAACACCTTCACTGGAATAATAACCTCAATTATTCAAATACTGCAAATTGAACTACAGTAGGAATCACCAAAAAGTGCAGTTGAGGGAGGAGCCTATATGGCGCGTAACCTTGAATCAGCCAACGAGTACTAAGCAACGTTGCCAAATTTGTTCTCCGTGCCGGGTGGCAGTTGACGTGTTGTGTGGCAACGTCGCACGGACCTGATCATTTTATTGGTCACCACCAACTGCACTATTTCGTGGCTCCTACTGTAGGTATGTTACTCTTCTTTTTTGAGTTTCCAAAGAAAATCTTGTGAAAAATAAATTGCAGACAGAAAAACATAGTATAGTAGTAAGTTTTCTCGAGAAAATTTTTGATTTTTAATTTTTATAAATAAATAAACAAGGGAAAAAGGAATATTGGTTTTATTAAAAACAATTTTTTGTGGGTGATGGTATAAATATGTTAATGAAGTGAGTTGTTTACATGTATGCTTAACCACTGGGTCTATTTTGCATAAACCTGGTTTAGAGTCTAAGCTATGACAGAAGCTTTTCTTTTTTTAAGAATTCCTAATTTTAAGGTGTTGTTTCCTAAATGACATGATTTAAAAAATTAATGTGATTTGAAATTAGCGATTAAATGTATTGTGCATATGTTAATGAAGAACAAATCCTCGTTCAAAATGTATATGACGTAACTTTTTGGTAAATATGCTATAGAAACAATAGTGCAACCTTACGTTTAGTTTGATTATGGTGAAATTCTGCATCTTAATCGTAGTTATGAATATTCTAGGCAATTTTCGTATACTCTGCTTCTTCTAATGCATGTAATATATTAATTTTCTCAGGGAAGTATAGGACTGGCCCAGCTTCTCTAGAAGCTATCAAGAAAGGACTGGTGGGCTACCAGTATGACACAAGTTTTTTGTTTTCTGAGGTAAATGCTGACGTCTGCCATTTCGTAGAAGATGATGATTCCCCTTGGCGCTTTACCAGAATCAAGTTGGATCCATCAATGTCAGTGTGTAGTTATTAACTATTACAATTTCGTATTATTACTTTATCTCCTGAACAAATTTCTACACCAAAACACAATATTTAGTTTTAATAACTTTTAAAAATAAATTTAAGTTCTAGTGTAGTTCACAATTTTGTATGTAAACAATACACAAAAAAGCTCAAACATTGACTTCAAATTGCTTTTATTGCAGCTATGAATGTAGTCGACTCATTAATTACTGTTTTTAGGATAGGGAAGAGGATTGTAACTCAAAGTTTAACTGACAATGTATATGGAGAAAGGGGAATGGAAGATATTACCAGCCAATACAAGAACAGTGAAGGTATGAAACTACTTTAGAAGTCCATCTTAAAAGTTTGTTTTAATCGTTATCTATTCCAATGCTTTTATTCATTTTATGTGCACAATTCAGTTACAACAGTTGTATTTGTCACTTAATTTTATAACTACTGCAAATCTATTTTTTTTATTTCTGATCCTACACGGTTGGTGAATAAAAATAATGTTTTCCACTTCACAACGTACCAAAGCAATGTTAACACAACGTACTTAAAGACATAACATTGTATTAACAATGTTTCAACATAGTATAATCTGTAAAGTATATTAAAACAGGTTGAAAAAAAATTATTTTTTTATTAAAAGCAAGATAGAGGCGATATGTTTCCAAAATGTGTATGATGATGATGATGCAGTCTTACTTCTGTCTGGAAAATCTGCAAAACAATTTGAGATACAATTATATATTGCGATGAACATGATTGTGCAGTATTGCCAATATAACAACCTGTTAGTCAGTAAAGCTATGACCCAACAAATCATACGGAGCAAGCAGCTTCCTGACCTAGTGGTAAGGTGGCAACATAAGCAAAATACTTAGGAGAAATAATAGATTAAGACCTCAGCTGGACACTGGATGTTGTCAATCTATATAGAAAACTGAATACTGAATAGCATGCATTCACTTGTTTGATCTGTGCTTCTTTACTGCTATCCTGCCTACAGAAACACTATCTCTAGGTTAGATATGGATTAAATTCAAAGCTGGAAAACTGTGCAGTTTGTTTCATTTTAAATGTGAGGCACTTCCATCATGTGTCACCCATCTGAGATGCTGTCAGTTTGCCCACAGTGGAGAATGTATGCAGGATTCTGACATGTGGAAAATTATGCAAGGTGAGTCTCAATACCTGAGCGAGAGGCTCCGTTTCCGGGAGGAGGTCTCTCAACGTAGTATCCGCCATGGTGACCTGCTTCACTTTCCCAAAGTCAAGAATGAATTTGGGAAGAGATATTTCTCTTACTTTGACCACAAGTTGTTCAATGACCTCCCCCAAAGTCTAAAACTTTGTACTCTAACTGTATTTAGGAATAAGTTGAAAAAAATTACTGTTCAGTTAAGTAGTTAAGTTAAGTTACTGTACCAGTATCGTTGAACTGGTAGTTAAGTCTTTATTTAAGCCATAGGTTTTAACTTTTATGTATATTTTCCTATGATGTAAATAGTTTAAGATGACTTGGAAAGCAGTTGTACTGAAAAACACTTGCAATAAAAGGTATTTTTATTTATTTATAATACTAGGATCTATAACAAGACTAACAAAAATAAGTGACACAACTACTGCTAAAACAGCATACAATTCTTTGAACCTCATCTCTGCTGCAAAATCTCTTGAACTCTATAAAAGAGTATCTTCAAAGAGATTTTGTATGATATGATAAAAACTGAAGAGCAATATAAACTTTGTAAAAATATCTATTTACTATCAGTGTAATGGTGCTGTTACAATTCTCCATGAATTTGTAAATAAAGAACATTGTCTATATGTATATTCAAGTAGAGTAATAAAAAGCAAAAATAGCTAAGCAATTTAACAATAAGCTCATTCTTTCTACGGTATCAAAGCTCTTGCTGAAACTTTTTCGAGCTAGCTACACAGATTTGAACACAAGTTTGGCCCATTCACACCACACCACACATTCACAAAAATGTTAACACATGTTCAGTATCATGAGATATAATTAAGAGATAATTATTGAAAATCGGTTAAGTAGCCATACATCCTTTATCAATGCTTTATCCATTAATGTGTACATATTTTAGGATCAGAAGCAGAGCGAGCTGCTGTCTTCAACGCTATCAGAGCTCACCCCAAAGCCCAGAAATTGTACAAGGCAGTTAAAACTCCTGTAGTAAGAGATGTCTACTTCAAACTGAAAGAAATTGATTCAGTTCTCATCGGTGACACTTTTTCAGTATCACTGACTATGGAGGTAATGAAAGTACTTTTTGTAGAAAGGAAAGAGGAGGAGGCCGTTTGTTTATGTACTATGTCTGTGTGAAAACTAATGGTACAAAATTTTTTAATCTCAGTCATAATATCAGAGTTGGATGCACTGAGTTGTGAAGGGTAAGTAGTAGAAGTTCTGTTTGTGTATGTGCTATCTGATTTCTTAAAGCAAAAGAAAAATTACCCTAAAGAAAACGTATGAAATATTGAAACAAGTCAATTCAAACAATCAGATAATTTTTCCAAAACATAACACAAACACAAAAAACATAAAAAAAATAACACAGAATGTTTGTAAATACTCAATTTCCAAAACTGTTATTAATAATACCATGCTGACTATGCCTGAATATGCATAAGTATGTATTTTAATTCAAAAAGTTTAGGCAAAATCTTTCCGATAGATTTTCCAAGATTCGTTGCACAGAATTGGCTTGTGTTAAGTATTAGATATTAGCTTGGATTTGTGCTTAAAAAAGAGAATGTTGTCTGCCGTAAAGGATTGTGTCAATTAATTTTGCAATATTTTTTAATCAAATAACTCTTTTTATTGATTTAATAGTTGTGCCATCCAATTTATAAGATTAAAAACAAGAATTTTCAATCCCATAAGGATTTTAAAGGTTAAAGCAAAACATATATAGTATGTAGCAACTGAACTCTGTTCTTTTCCTCTTACAGGATTACACATTTAACTAAAATTGTCAATGTTTTCATCTAATTAATTGATCCCACAATATAAATTAGTCACATGTGTTGATAATTTACTGGAAAATGCCAGAAACATACGGCTACACACACAGTCTGTGATTTTTTCTAAATATTATCAGGTAGGCTTTGACTAAAAGTACTTGTGTGAAGAAGATGGGCCAACTTCTATTTTCATCCTTTGTCTGGACACAGTAGTTCCTGAAGAATCCAGATTCTTCCTTCCCAAGTGATAAACTTCCTACTATCTTCTTCATTTGTGAGAAGTGTTCATGAATTTTGGAAGTGTAAGAATAAGTAAAGTAATTCACATAGACTGTCTTAAGGCCTGAAAACCTTTAAGGGTTAATAAGATCTCAAAATTCTTTTGTCGGTCAAAGACTCCAAATTTGTTGATCTTTTTAAAAACAGGTGATTAAAAAAAAAATTCAAAACAAGGCACATCATAATAATAGTTTTTTATAAATAACAATGACTCTTTGGCATAATAAATAGATTTTTTAAATTTAAATTTATGTAATCATACATCAAAGTATTAGATCCTACATTCTTATTATTACCCATTTCTTTCAGTATGAAACCAACCGAATGTTACAATACTTTGAATAAGTGAAAGTATGATTACAAAAAAACCTAATTAAGGCTAATAATTAAAAAAATGTGTTTCACCTAAAACTAATCAGATTAAATGGAAGGGTATATTTCAACGTGTGTATAGACAATTATTTTGGTTGTACAGGGATTGACACACTGGGTGGTTTAGGAGATATAAAATACCCTCCAAAATATAGGGGCTCAGGAATCTTCCCAAGGGAAGGTTGAGCTTTAAGACAATAGACAATAGACAATAGACAATAGACAATATTCTTTATTAACAACATCATCAAGACATGTTACAGAGTCAAACAGTTTTTAAAAATGAATTGTATTATTAAACGAGAGGTCTTTTTAAAATTCATCATTCCATGAGAAGAACTCATCGAGCGTGTAGTATGCGTGGTCTTGCAGCCAACACCGTAAGGTTCTCTTTATAGCTCTTGGGTTGTCTTTCAGATGATCTGGTAGCTTGTTGAACAGTTTCATTCCAGCATATGATGGTTTTTTCTCGTATAATGCTGTTCTATGGACTGGTAGAGTGTAATCCCCTGCTTGTCTAGTGTAGTGGCCGTGGAGATCTCTTTGTTTTGGAGGATTCTTAGTTATGCAGTAAAGTATGGTTTCTATGATGTAAATGGATGTTACTGTCAATATTTTCCAGTTTTTGAAGATGTTTCTGCAGCTCTCTCTAGGTCCTATTCCAGCCATTAACCTTATTGCTTTTTTCTGCATCACCAGAACTCTGTGGAGATTTCCAGCTGAAGAAGCACCCCAGACTGCTATTCCATAACGCAGGTGGCTTTCGAATAACGCATGATATGCTGTTCTCGTGGCTTCATGAGTACTAGTTGTCTTGGTTCTCTTTAATGCAAACAATGCTGAGTTAAGCTTTAGGCAGAGGCTGTCTATATGGTTTTTCCAGCGCATGTTCTCGTCAAGTATTATGCCAAGATGTTTAACTTCATCAGCTGCTTGGATATTTGGTAGTTCAGTTACAAGGGCCTTTTTACTGCCTAGAGTCATTTGTTTTGTTTTTTTCTCATTGAGAACGAGGTCGTTTCTCATTGTATATTCTTGAGCCATGTTGAAAGCTATGTATGTGTTAATTTCCAGTTGTTCAGTATTTCTATTTGCTGCAAGCAGAACTGTGTCGTCTGCGTACATGATCATTTGACAATATTCTCTCAAGTGTTCTGGAAAGTCATTTATAAATAAAATAAACAAAACTGGTCCAAGGACCGAGCCTTGTGGAACTCCTCTTCTCACTGGTAGGGGGTGAGATTGTAGTGATTGTGTGAGTCCCTTGGTTGTTTCCTTTAGTTCCACTATTTGCTTTCGTCCTTTGAGATAGCTTTCAAACCAACTGAGTGCTGTTTGTCTAATACCAACATTTTGAAGTTTAGTCAATATGAGTTCATGTCCAAGGCAATCAAAGGCTTTACTGAGATCAAGGTATAAGCTGGTGATAGTGTTGCTGATCTCCATATTGTCAATTATATATTCAGCTAGGTCAATAATTGCAGTTGTGGTAGATTTTCCAGAGATGAATCCATGCTGCTTGTCAGTTAGTATTTGGTTCTCTCTTAGATACTTTAGGAGTCTAATAAGAGTTACTTTTTCAATAAGTTTTGAGATTGATGGGAGAAGAGAGATAGGTCTGTAATTGGCAATGTTTTGAGGGTCACCTTGTTTAAATTTCGGATAGATTTTAGCAATTTTTAATTTTGATGGGAAGATGCCTTTTGAATGGACAAATTTGTGATTTTTACAAGGGGTGTTATTAGTTCATCAGCACAACATTTAAGGATCTTTGTTGATATTTCATCTACTCCAGAAGAAGATGAACTCCTTAGAGACCTTACAATTTTGTACATTTCATCAGCTGTGGTTGGTTCCAAAGTTGTTAGAGTTTCTCTTAGAACTGCTTCGACATGTTGAGTGGCTGGGACTGAATCATTGTTTATGTAATTTATTTTAAGCGTTTCTTCAGCTATGTTTGCAAAATACTCGTTAAAACAATTAGCTATTCTTTCAGTATCTGTCAACAGTTCTCCGTCATGATATATTTCTATTTTAGTAGTTTCAGCGCCTATCTTCCTTTGCCTCTCGTTGTTTACAGTGTTCCAGATAGCTTTGGATTTATTATCTGCTTGTTGTATGTATGTAGCATTTGCCTCCTGTCTTGACTGTTTAAGTTTTTGGTCATATGTTTTCTTAAGTTCAGTGGCAGCCTGTTTGTCATCTGGATTTCCAGTTAGGAAAAACTTATCTTGTGCTTTCAGGAATTCTTCTTTAAGGATGGACATTTCTCTGGTATAAGTAATCATTTTTCCCTTTTTTTGCTTAGCACGAGATCTCACCTTAGGGCAAGTCCAGTCAAGTGCAAACTGGAAAGATGTGCCAAAGTGGAAATATGCTTCGTCTACCTCATTTGAATTAATGACGGAGTCCCAAGTTTCCATAGACAGTCGGTTCTTTAAGTTAAGGAGATTGTTATGTGTAAGATTTCTTTGTGAATTATATATGTTTCCTATGGTCTCTTTTGGCATGTCTATTGTACAGTATTGTCCAGTGTGGTCTGATAGCCCAGTGATAGTCACTTCTACACTTATCATGTCTTGATCCAGATCTGAGACCTTCACATATATGTGTTATATCCTAAAAAAACTTTGCAATTTGAACATTTTCCTTTCAAAATTTGAAGGAGGAGACTTGAGCCCCCAATCTTATGTACGCCCCTGGAATGTCTATAGATATAACATAACTAAGTACTTTTTTATTGCTCATTCTCAAATCAAGTTTCTTACAGAATTATGCATCAGAACAAAGGAAAGTGAATGCTGCCCTGACTGCTAGTTCAGTTTTTTATACAGGACAGATTGTTGATATCATCAAAGAAGGTGATGTGGAAGTCAATCTTCAGCCTAAAGAAGGTGAACTTGTATATTTATTATTCTTTAAGAGTGTTTGTAATGTTAGTAAGGAATTGATCCACGTGTTGTCCAAACATAAATCCCATCTTTAAAACACTTTCTTTTTTAACTATTTGTCTGTATACATTTTTTCTTAAAAATTCTCATTTTGCATATAGTAAATTAAGTGAGAAAACGAATCTGATACACAGTGTTAATGAATTTTCCAGTAATATTTTGGGAATCTTCAGGGTTCAGGCAAACCAAAAATAAAATATAGAAATAAGTCAAACATGCTTAGTGTGGAGCCTGTTTGCCCGTATGTATTTTTAGATTTTATTTTTTATTTCTAAAAAACCTCTTAAAAACACATATTTTAAAATTGTAGCCTGTATTAATGATACATTTGTCATTTTAAAGCATTTGTTATTTTAACTAGGATTGTCATAAAAGTTGGGGTTCTCTTGTTTTAAGAGTTGTGTTTAGAGTGGGTTTAAGGGTCTTGATGGAAAACTGATGATTGTTTTCCATTGCTATATCAAAATATTTCAAGATTTTCATTGTGCCAATATGCATCTGTAACACTTACTTTCTTAATATATTCTGAATCATATTCTTTTTTACAAAACCTAAAATATGACAAGAAAAGTTGTATGTGTTCAGTGAAGACCGTGAGGATATCAGTGTTACCTGAAGACTATCATGGAATGTTGGCTAAGAGTACGTTCATGAAGGTAATGGCTGTGGCAAATGTGGTAGAGACTGGACAATCGTTCACTGGAGAAGATGACTTTGAGGTGCTAAGAACCAAGCTGGAGATAAAGGTTAGTGATCACAATATAGAACTAAATGCTGAAAATAGTGTTGAAAAGATTATGAAAACTGTGTAGTTTTAAGTTGATTTAGTAGCATTCTTATTCCCTTAAATGTATCAAGTTTAAACAATGAGTGGGAACTGTTGTCCTACAAATAACTTTTCTAAATTTATCAAGGCCGAGAGCTGTGCCCTCGCTGCTCGGATTGGCCAGCAAGGACATGCCTTCTGTAAAAATTCACTTCTCCGTTAACCATCCTATCTCACCATTCACCTTTATTTTACCTCTTTTGTTCTCCTATGTTTATCCTGTAAAGTGCCTCGTTGTGCGTGGTACAGTGAATTACCTCCAGCGAACGTGGACTATTCCATCAGTGTGGATGTTGGAGCCCCCTCCGGAACTCTCTCTGGTCTCGTGCGCTCTGGCCCAAGGACTCCTCTTTTGGTTATGCTTTATACAGAAAACTTCCATTGGTGAATGATTTGATTTGGAAAATTCCATTCATTTCTTTTATTCCTGTCTTGTTTCCTTAAATTGTCAGAAGTTGGAGACTATTACAGGTCCTCCATTAAAATAATTATTGTTAAATAACTAATTAATTCTCCACTTTACACAACAACAAAATTATTCACTATGCTCTCAAGAGCGTTAATAGATCGATGTAGATGTTTGATAAGCATTGCAGTCCTGAACCTTTTAGGATGTATTTCAACCTCATTGCCAAAGATAATCAATAATCTCTGTGTCCTCTTGCTTTACGTTTACAACCAAAACCCAAATACCTGAATGAGGTTATAATACTAGAATCAGTTACCAATGGAGCAATCTAAAAGGTATGACTGTTATTTCAAAATTACTGAATCAAGCAATTTTGTGGATAGCTGTCTCTTGGATGGGTGCCACTGAGTGATTGTGTCCTCGCAAGCAGCCCTCCTACTCATCCATAGCAGTTGGTGGTGGTTCGGAAGTCACCTTTGAGCCGTTGGTCCCCAGGCTGTACAAGGGAGGACCTCTGAGCCCTAGCTTTGCTTCATGAAATTAGAAATTCTTTGCTTTTCTGAAGAAATCTACACCCAGCAGCACAATAAATGAATTTTTTAAGATTAAATTATTATAACTTAAATACTAAGTCAATTATTATTTTCCTTAAAGATGTAATACAGCCAAAAACCAAATCTGATTCCTTTAATATTATGATTAACTTAATTAAGGGTAGTAGTATGACAAAACGCCAAAGCCATTGAATTGAAACCTTGACAAATTCATCGATACCTTTCAGTGACTTTGTTTTCTCTTGTTTTCGTATTCTTCTTTGGCATTCGGAGGAAAGTTTATATGGAGTGAGATTGTGGTGTCCCTTGAATTGATTCATCTTCTTCAACAATTTCTATACTATTCACATCTTCCTTGCTAATGAAAATCGTTGGCTCCTTCAAGACATTACGCGCTTCAGTTTTAATTGACTAAACCATATAAAAAGATATGCCAAACCATCATATTTCTTGCTTGATAATTTATTACTGATGCTTCCTTGAAAACAAAACAATTACAACAACAAAGTTCTTGATATATATTATACCAATACCCAAAATATACTTTTAAAACTCTAAATTAGTGTGATTTCACGGAGGAGAAAACACAGAACTACCATGTCTGAGTGTTCACTCAAACTGAAGTCCCCAGCAGGGACTCATGTGACAGATATACATCCTCCTGATCTCCTGTGATTGTGGGCTGTGTGCGTGTCAGATGGAATTTTCTAAAGGTCAGTCGCACTCTGGGAACTAATAATTTATCAAGTCTCATCTGAAGAACGTTCCTACACGCTGACAAAACTGGTTACCGGTTAGAGAGCATGTATGATAATGTATACTATGTCATAACGTATTCTGTCCCACTGCACTAAAACGTTGAATACAGATTGTGAACTTCATAACAGGTGTGATTAAAAACACCCGAATGATCTGACATCCAGAAGAATTGTCTGTGATCTGTCATGTCTCTGAGAAAAATGCTTATTTTTCTTCGCTCTGCCTTGTCTTGACATGTACAGTAAACAAATAGGTTTAACATTTTGCGAATAAACTCTGGTAACTCTATAATTTGTGTAGTGAACTTATTCGATATGCTTTTGCTAAAGGTGCTGGATCAAATATACGTCGGGAATACAGTAGAAGTTCAGCTTTTCTTCTCTAATCCTTTAGTGGAGAATCTGACCAACTGTGAACTGAAGGTTGAAGGACCAGGTCTGCTGAAACCAAGGACTGAGAAAGTGAGGTGAGCAAAACTCTTGGACTAAGTATAAAACAGATTGTACCAAGTAATGTTAAGAAGCTTTGGAAAATCCTGAGAACTTGGGTGGCAGGAAGCTCAAAATTCTCCCAACCTGCGTCACCCAACAACATAACGAGTCTTTCCACTAAATATACTACCATTTTTAAATTTATATGATGTTTTAGAGGATTAAATGGAGAAGCTTATAATACTAAGTAAAAGCATTACATAATAAGTTTATACCATCATTTCAACTTAGGAATGAATGAATGAATGAATGTTTATTCCATCAACTGTACATGAAATACACTTAAAATTAATGACAATAGTAAAGCACTAAACAGAATTGTTTTGAAAACAATAGTTTACTAGTTATCTAGCCAAGATATTACTTAAATAATTAATAAGGAATAAAGCCTGCATGGGCATTCAGCCTGTGCGCAGGCTTCAGTTGATCATCCACCACGATAACTTAACATGAATCTTTAACTTGATATCTTTAATAGCATTTAATAAATAGAATGTGCTAGAATTTTTAACATAAAATTTATAATTTAAAATAAAAGAAAAAAACACGATTTAATATGAGAACTGGCTTGTTATGTTTAGTAAAAAAATAATTCAGTGTTAGTTTATCTATATTAATGCAATGGCGTCATATCATTGTGTTGGCCCAGGGGAGATCAAGTCAGCATGGTTCTATGTAATAATAGTGTAGTAGTGTGGTGTGTACTAATGTAGCGTCTAGTATGAATGGTAGTGTAGTGTAGTGTAGTAGCAGTAGTAGTATGGTTTAGTAGTAGTATGGTTTAGTAGTATAGTGGTCGGGTGTAATATTATAAAGTGCCTGAGGATGGGTGTTGCAGGTCAGGCCGCTCGGTAATCTGCAGATATAATGGACTCTGCTTGTGTGATACCTAATTGGAGTAGCCATTGTTTCACTCTATTTTTGAAAACAGGCAAGGAGGGTGATTCAAAGAGAGTGCAGCTATTATGATGAACACGAATATTTCTATATAGAATGTTAGATATATAAAAGGGGTTTGTTGTAGAATACTCGTTACGTAACTGTAAAGTAACAGTCCTAACATTATGCGCATATCTAGTATCATGATGGTGGGTAATTTCTGAAAAGATTGTGTTTTAAATTAAGGTAAATGTACATCAGGAGAGTCTTTAAAAAAAGTTGGCGAATAGTAAGAATAGCAGATTCTCTAAATAGAGTGTCAGTAGAATAACGTTGACTTTTGTTAAACCCTATTTTTAGTATGCGTTTTTGAGAAACAAAGAGGGGATATAGAATAGATGGTCTTGCCCTTCCCCAAGCAATTATTCCGAAAGAAAGAAGTGATTGAATGTAAGCATAGTAAGCTAATTTAATTTCTTTTTCCATCAAAATTTCACTAATTGGTCTGAAAGCAAAAGCATATTTTTTAATATTTTGTACTAACATATCTATATGGTGGGTCCAGGTCATCCGAAAATCAAAAATTACTCCAAGGTATTTATAGTAATCCACCTTCTCTACTTCGTCGCAAGTGCACGTATTAATAAGATAGTTGTTACCACAACTATGAATAACCAAGTTTTGTAAATTATAATCTGTACTATTTCTTAGGGAAATCGGCATAAACTTTGTTTTTGTTATATTAAGAGAAAGGACATTGTGGTCAAGCCAAGTTTTTAAAAGAGTAAGATCACTTGATGCTTTTGCCTGTACTTCTGGCCAAGACTTTCCTCTTAAAAAGACTAGGGTGTCATCAGCAAATAAGAATAATTTACCATTTAAATTCAATTTTGATATATTGTTGATATAAATTAAAAATAAAATTGGACCAAGAGTGCTGCCCTGGACCACACCGTATTCCACAGGTAGTGGATCACTGTTTATACCACCAATAGACACACATTGTAACCTATCGGTGAGATAGCTCCGAAACCATAAGAGAGCAGTGCCGCGAACCCCAACATTTGCAAGCTTCAATAGTAATTTGCTTCTGTCTACGGAATCAAAAGCCTTTTTTAAATCCAGAAAAATTAACATTGAACACGTTCCATCCGAAATGCTATCATTTATCTCTCTATTGATGTCAAAAAGAACGTTTGTGATGTTTTTGTCATTCCTAAACCCGTACTGAGACTCACACAGTATTTCGTTTTCTTGGAGATATGTAACTAGTTGATCTTTTACTATGCGCTCTAACACTTTTGAAAATACACTCAACAGGGAAATTGGGCGGAAGTTGTTTTTATCATTGAACTCGTTGAACTTATGTAGAGGGAAGACTTTTGCCAATTTGAAGAAATTTGGAAAAAACACCATTTAAGATACTTAAATTGATTAAATGAAGTAAGGGTGGAAGAAAAAAATTGATATTTAGTTTTAGAATATTAGCCGAAACATCATCGAGGCCCGGCGCAGACCCTCTCCGCAGTCCAGCCACCTGATGAATGATGTCCAATTCTGTCACAGTGTGAAATATAAAGTCAGTGTTCTGTCTATAGTCAGCATCATTTATAACTGGATGACCTCCCGTATTGATTTCATTTGCTAGATTCTGTCCCACGGCCGCAAAGAAAAAATTGAATTCGTTAGTTATTTGTTTTAATAAATTCGGTGTGACAACAGATGCCGTAGACAAATATTTACTAATGGGAAATGATTCTCAACTTTTAGATCTCCCTGCTAATTCATTGACTATTCCCCAAAATAATTTGGGATTGCCATTGGAATGAATGATTTTGGTTCTATAATAGTCCCTTTTAGCTTTTTTCAGCGAAGAACTTAAAAATCTTCTATAGTTTTGATATTGATTGCGTAAAATAACATTAAATGGCTGTTTTTTTTATTCTTCTACTCAACCCATCCCGAGTACAAATACAACGAACGAGATCAGAAGTAATCCATGGTTTTAGTTTTTTGTTTCTGGCAGAGTTAATTTTTATTGGTTTTTTAGGAGTTGATATTTAATTTTGAACTCTCTCCTTAAATATATTAGCACATTGATTAACATAAAACATGTTAAGACGGGGGTCCAGTCGACAAGTGACAAATTGTTATTCAGCAGTGCGTGGTCGGTATAAGTGTGGGGCGTATAGTTGTCGGCGTGAATATCAGGGCAAGGCGGAGCCGCTGCAGAGATAGTGAGTCCAGTGCTGTAGTGGTCAGTTATATTTGTCTGGATCACAGCTGATCTTACTCTATTTATATCACTGATCCTCACAAATATATGATCCAGACAAGATTGAAGGTTGTTTGACACTCTAGTAGGTTTAGAAATACACTGTGTGAGCCAAGCGCCATGCAGACAACTTAAATACCTATTAGTCATTGAATTAGTCTTCAATAAGTCTATATTAATATCTCCAACAAAATATGCAATGTTTTAATTTTATTCTATTGAGTTGAAAAAATGTAATATGTCGATTTGTTTTTAATATTGTGGTCAGGAAAGAACTTTTAGCAAGAAATTTGTGGATAAAAGTCTACATTATACTATTTATTTAAGTCTTATTGGCAGATGTACTGATATCTCAGTATAGGCTGAGGAACACTGCAGTGGGTTGAACCAGGTGGCACTAAAAATGTTTCTGATCTAACGTCTTGCCATGCCACCATTCGTAACCATTGTAAACCTTATACTCAAAGCTGATAAAGTTTTATCCATATTTGATAATAGAAAATTAATCTATTTTCACATCGTGGACATTTTGTTTTGAAATTACAAAATTTGCATGAAAAATTTAAGTTCTAAAAAAAGTGCTATGAATTTTCGGAAAGCTAAAAGTTGAAAACACATTAATTCTTAAGACAAGTGCTTAAAAAAGTGTTTTAGAACAGGTCATGTACAATAATGTTTGTTGATGTATCGTAAAATTCTCAATAACCAGGGAAAAAAACTTTTGAATCGTATTCAACATTGCAGGAATAAGTATGAACACGATATCTACCGTAGTTCTTAATAGATTGAAACTAAGCTTGATACATGGTACTTAGACTAGATGAGTTTGTTAACATCTAATACATAACTACAATCTAAGTTAATTAATTATTCTCTAGTTCACCTTTAGTTATTAGTGTTTAGTTTTTATTGAGTGCATGTTTTAGAATTAGAGTGTATTGAATAGACACACAACATGAGTGCTGTGGTTCCTGACTTATGTGAGTCACGACACTTTGGTATGTTTTGTTTACTTTAACCTAGGTTGTAGTTTTTTATTAGATTAGTCATTCACCTGAAGAAGATATTATCAGATTGCAGATCTTGAAACCTAGTGTTATTGATTGTATTGTATCACTGAACGATTGCAATTGGAATATTTAAGGATGAAGTACATTATAAAATTTGTTTCTATTGAATAATCAATAAACATATTTTTGTTAGCTAAAAGATATTGAATGCATATTAATTAAATATTTAAAATAAGATATCTCCCATACTGAAAATAAAGCGTTTAAGTGTTTAAGGTTCAAAACTATTCTTATTGGGGTAAAACTAAGATGTTCACCAGTACAGCTGACTCAATTTGATGGATTTTTTGACTAAGCCAGATTATAACAGTAAAAAAAAAAAAACACTAACTGCAGAATATCCGACTAAGTGCTTACCAACTGTGAGAAACTGAAAGAAAAGCCAAGAAAGGCATTTTCTTGTATCACTGAACGATGGCAAATGTATGGAAAAGTCCTGTTTCCTTCTAAAGCCAAGAGTAGAGAAAGACTTCAGTACCAATATTAGTAAAACTTGCATATTCTTCTAGGTACCTTACAGACAGACCAAGTTTGTTGTGCAACTAACCTCTAATGTTTCGTTTAGCATTATGACTAGATACTGTACTTTGGTATACTCATAAAAAATAATTTAGGATAAAAATGTACCCAACGTCAAAGGGAAAGGTCTGATTGGTTCCCTGTTGTTCCAGCAACATCCCAAGTTACGGCCAGTTGAGACACCAGTGTGTGAGCATGACCCCCCGACGAGTTGGAACACATCTGCTGGTGGCCACATTGTCCTCTGACCAACTATCCAATATCAAGGGGTCCAAACATGTTGTGGTCGAGGCTCAGAATTGACTTCACACTCTCCAGTCATTGACTTCAATAATGTGTGAACAAGAGAAATAAACAATCATTCATTATATTCCTTTAATTTCCCATATGCTTTGGCACATTAAACTTTGGTGGGGCAATGTTGTATATTACTAACAGTTGACGTAATTTGATGTACGAAAAAATTACAAAAATATTAAATGTTCTATAAATGTTAATGTAACTATTGGGACATTCCCAGATTAAATTCAACTGACTATTATTCTGTAATGAAACCACTAAATTAACCAGTATCTGGATTGATTATTATCATGTTTCGATAAGATTAACCAGCCCTGATCAATAATTTTCATGTAGAAGCAGTAGCTTTATTACATAATGAACCAGCATATTTCAAACCCAATGGTAGACAAGTACATTGAAAAATTAGGTGATATTTACAATGCCATAAACAAAACTGCAATTCAATAACAGTAAATCAATTGTCATCATTTTGAAGGTTTATTTTGTGACCTTAGTTTTTTAAGTGAATATTTTCTAACAAGCACTGTACTAGAATCTCAACCAAAACTTGAACTGAATTTCCAGGTCAACATAATCTATTCTATCTATATAAAGAATTTCTTTTTATCTTCTTTGTGTAACATAATAGCCATACCATAATATACAATAGAAAGGAAAGTAGGTTAAATAATTATGGTTAAAGTAAAACAATGAATACAGAGCTGTTGCAAAAAAGGTACAAAAACCTTGAAAACAATCTCCAGTGGAAATACTTAAGAGGGGGCTGTAGTGAAACAAACTTGAGGTTTCCCCCATAAGAACATTGTTAAATAAGCAGTTTTCCACCCTTATTTTTTAGACCATTATGGGAGATGTCTCATTTTAAAGATATAATTAATATGCATCCGAACGCTATTAGTTTTTTTGTAAAGTGTACTTTTTGAATATTTAAACAATGAAGTACAACAAAGCTTGGCATTTTTCTCTGAATATCGGTTTCTTTCTTTCATTTCCCCCAGCAACAACATTGAATATAATTGTTGTACATTATTCCGTCAAACCAAATTTGTATGAGATTGTAGTGTATGAGATCAAGGTACATTATATTAATAAATCAATATTAATCGCACTCTTTGAAGGTTTCTGAAAAGAAAGCGGACAAATTTTATTCAAATACATCTTTATTTTAAAAGAAATATTTAAGTAAATAAAAGCTAACGACTAGAAATTCTGTTTTGTAATTAATATGTACAAATTAAAATTATATACATCATAATATTATATTGAATAACATCATCAGATTTGTAATTACTGAAGTGATGCAATAACACTAATTAGTTTCATCAATTATGAAAGATAAGCAAAATAAAATTCAGTCTATTCTCGATTCTCTGGGCCCTCGACGATGGTTTTACTGCACAGTAAATATGATTCTTCACATCCAAACTGTCACTATGGGGCTTAAACTGCTAGTAATAATAATGACAAAAAACTAATTAACGCTTTAAAATGTACAATAAATATAAAACATCTTTTAATATAAAAATATCACAAATAAAGAAATACTTCTTCAAAACTGTACAATGTTTGTGCTATGTGTTTAAAGTTTTTTTTTATATTACTAAAAAAGTAAAGATTTTAAACACATTACATGCCATGGGAATGTAAATCACAAACCAAGATACAAAAATACACTACATAGTTCGGTTTTCCAATGTCTATATTGAAAGTAAACTATTAGGCATGTGATAACTATGAAACAAGTTCAACAGAATGTTGTATGAGTTTAAATAAAAAATTCTCTAAAAGATTAAAAATAGTTTACAATAATAAATTTTGTTAATTGTTTCAAAATTTAACTGTAGTTAGTTCTTTTTTTGCTTTTATTTATGTTAAAACAATGTTTTAGAAACTGTAAAAATAATTTGTAACGAAACGTTCATTATGTCTTTTACATAAAGGAATTACCATTAATTAACTTGACATCACAATAGAAAGCAACTTTCTACAATTTCATGAAATTTATAAACATACTTTGTTCGAAGAATGTTCACATTATATGATTTTCTTGTTATAAAATTAAATTAGGTCAAACATATGAAACAAAAAATATCTACTCAATCAGTAAAAATAATCTTGAGCTTTGAGATTGACTATGCTAGGAAAGAAAGATTGAAATTAATGTAGACTAACCAAAAAATTGAAAACAAAACTGTATCCGCGCATTTAAACACCCTGCTTATATTTTAATATAGAGATAGGATTTGAGTCTAAATGTTATTGGTAACAATCCTACAAGCCCCCAGTACCTAGCCTACTTCCGTCGCTTCATTATCTGATGTTTCTGAAGCGCACGTTAGAGAGAGCTGAGGTGACGAGGCTTCCGGGTGTTCTTCACCTCCTTTAACTTTATCCTCACATTTGTTTTCCTCCGAATCAGCCTCATTCGTAGTGGCTTGTCTCAACCTGTCCTTCGCTTCTCGCTTAATATCACTGATCCTGTATTGGGACAGCAAATGTTGTATTTTGGCTTGAACCGTCAACGCCGTACAAAGTGACATCTTCTTCAACTGCAACGCCACGCTGCGGCCAAACAGCTCGAACTCATCCTCTGAGCTGGTGAGCAAAGAAGTGATGTTCTTGAGGTGTTTCATAGCATCTCGCATCTGGTCGGCGAGGTCATCATCACCCCTGTCGCGTCGCCTCCGCTTGGGTTGGGGCTCCGACACTTCACTGTGGGCCGGCTCAGGATCTTCCGCCAATGAGACGACGGAGCTCTGCTGCACAAACAACGGCAGTTCCCCATCCGGTGGCTCAGGGAACGAGTGATTGGTCTCTTCCACTGATGGGCACTGCTGGTAGTAGAAGTCGGTCGGAGGCGCCGACTGCGGTGGAAGGTTGTGGAATTTCGTCTGAAACATAATCAATGTCTTTATCAGAAAAGCTATCTAAACCAGTATTAACAGTACTACTTAATACTTTCCAGATGCAGTATACTTTCTTTTGCATCTTTACTTTTCATGAACCCTGAGTACGAAACAATAAAGTATACTATAGCACACTTAAAAACACTGGATCCTAGTAAGTGTAGTGTACTCAGAGGAGTCGTGAAGTACATGGGGATGGGCAGGTTAGTGGGATGAGGAATGGTAATATTCTAACATGGTCTCAGTCTTTTCTTGTTCAGTATGTTACAGGAAATATGTATATATAGTTTTGAGAGTTCTTTTGCTTTCAAATAAATTTCACAAAAAATTACTATATTACAGTTTTTAAAGAAGGGCCATATAAAGAAGTACAAGTTTTTCCAGAGCATATAGTAAGTTACCATTCTAACTAAATAATAAAAAAAAAGTACTAGTGACTAGTGATCTGCTATTACAGGAAAGTTTAAACATTAACAACAAGCCCATATAACATTGAAGGATTTATAAACATGTTCTTGTTGAGAAGGGAATTCTGCATGCATTGTCAAGCTAACACAATCCCGAACAAAATGTCTCATGTCAAAATGATGGGTTTAAAACCCTTGTTTAAGTAACTAAGATCAAAATCTTCCGGTTCACACAGTGTTGGAACATTGCCCATCTAATTATTTTCTAGAAATATTTCGGTGTCACCATAGAGATCCTTTTTCAGTCAACAGGATATTGAACTGAAACTGCCAATAATCAGTTGTATGTACAGGTGAATTGCAGGGTGAAGCTTTCTTGTGATTAGCTGAAGATTAACCAAACACCGACTAGTTATGAATTGATCATAACCAATCATGAGCCAAATTGATGGCTTGATTAGCACGGATTGCCAACTTTAGATATTTTTTTTATTTTAGTTCTTGATTATTTCTAAAGTTTCTCTTTATTAACCTCAGATAACAGTGAGGAATTTTGGCAACTACTTTTGTTTTGTTGATTTCTATTGCATGTTTTGTCATGAAATTGTGTTCTGGTATGGTCGATTATTCATCATATTGAACTTTTTGTGTGTAAAATGTGTTCGCTCACAATATAGTTTACATATTGTGTCTATTTAATATCCTCCCTATTTTAGGGAGATAAGCTATTTTTTTACTTTGATCTAAATTTTACATTTTGACATACATTATGGGGACAAAACAGTATATATCTACACGGGTGTGAACTCATTAGACACACGAAACATCAAGCCACATAAAATTCAACCATGGCTGAACACAGTTTCAAGAACAAACACGCAATTGAACTTGTGGAAGATTCCTACTATTAGCCAATGATAATTAGATAAACTTTAGAAATAATCAAGAACTAAAATAACTTCATCACAGAAAATAGTGTGGAATTGTCTAAAAGTAGACAACTGGTGATAAAGAAGGCATAAAACATCCAGATTAATCTGATATGTACAATATACAGGTGTTCAGTAAAGGTGTTCCAATGCTTTGGGATTTTGTTATACACATAAAAATGGGCAAACAAGTTCATATGAAGGTATGCTCTGAAACTTTAGTTTTCTGTCTATCTGTCTGTATGTGTTGTTTATAAAAAAAATTATATCTTGAAACAGTTAAGATAAAGTTATGAAACTTATGAATTCTATTAACCTTTGATAGAACTTTTTGAAAATAAAATATTTAAAAAATCTTAGTACATCTTTCAAAATGGTCGACGTTTAAATTATTCCTTAAAAAAATTATGGTTGCCTGTAAAGTCGGTTTTACGGGCGAAGATTTTACGTGACAACGTCTTTTTCTCGGTAGAATATTTATTGATATGAATATTATTAAATTGCACAATAGGAACAAGGAATTGAATGAAAATAAGAATTGCACAAATTTTAACTATAGAAATATATTTTGTTTACTAAAACATTGTACATAATTTGAAATTAATTAAAATTTGTTATTGTAAATGGTAAAGTTGAATAAAACATTTACTAAAATTGGAATTTGAAATTCTTGCTAAACACAGTTAAATTCTAACTCCGCGCGTGGTGATTGGTCCGGTTTAGTTCGTTTGTTTGGTCGCACTGTTATGACAGGTTAAAGGTTATAATTTGTTATTTTAAATGTTTGACTAGCAATACGCGCTGTTTCTTCTCAATCTGAATTACGATTGATTGCAGAGTGATTTAAACTAATAATTTACTTAACACTATCAAACATTTGTCAATAGTATGACATAACCTATAAACTCAGTTTCTCAACTTTTGTGTCAATCTAACAATTAATCAATCAATCATAGTTTACGATAATGAAATATCAGTGTACAATTATTTATCTTTATTGTTGTAGTTGTTGTAAATGACGAATCTAAGCACTCCACATTTTCACGAATAAACATAGTTATCTGCTTTATCCCGTGCGGCGGACCCACAGTTATCTGCTTTATCCCGTGCGGCGGACCCACTGGACGGGCATCGTAACGTTACCGGGCGTTACACTTTTTCATGAGTGACTCCGAGCCGCAACCTAATTTAAGACGTTGTCACGTCAAAAATAACTAAAAATCTACTATAGTCTTTAATAGTAGATTTTTAATAGAGAAACCTTGAAAACTTGAAAGCTACACTTGCATTAGAAAACTGGGATTCCGTTCACAATGCCCTTGATGCAGAAGAAGCCTTCAAATCATTTCAAACCATAATGGCTAGAACACTGGATCATGCTTGCCCAAAGAAAAGAACTAGAACAAAACGTAAATCTAAGCTTAAGATCTACTATGATGAAGAAGTTATGATGATGAAAGATGACTTCCTTAGAGCACACTATAAGTATGAAATGACGGAGAATGAAAGCGACAGGATAACAATGATTTCAAAAAAGAAAGCGTATGACATTAAACTTAGAACCCTTAAACGCAACAGTGCCGCTGAACATATAGCTCAATCAAACAACAAGTCCAAAGCTCTTTGGGAGATTATCAATTCAGAAAAACAAAACAAACTATCATGCAGTTCTTTATCGAGTTTAGAAATAGATGGCAAGATAGAAAACAATCCATATCTTATAGCCGAACATCTAAACCTCTACTTCTCACAGATTGCAGACACAACACTTGAAAAATCCTGTAACGAGATTCAAAACAATAACATACTCCCCCTAACTGGAAATGCCTTCACCTTATATCAAGGTGAACCACTAAATCTAACTCCTACTGAATCCAGTGAAGTACTAAGAGTTATTCAGTCACTGAAATTTAAACTCTCTTGTGGTGTTGATGAAATTCCATCGAAAGTAGTAAAACACTGTGCAACACATTTAGCAGCCCCACTTGTAAGCATAATAAATAAATCATTTAATCTTGGCCAATTTCCATCTGGTTTGAAACTCTCCAAAATTTACCCTAAACACAAAAAAGGCTCCACAACCAAAGCAGAAAACTATCGCCCAATTTCACTGATCTCCACCTTTTCAAAGATCATAGAGAAGATTGCACTTTCAAGAATGCTGGTCCACCTTGAACACTATGACCTAATAACAAAAAGTCAGCACGGCTTCCTCAGAGGAAAATCTACAATCAGTGCCATCACAAGCCTTACTGAATACGTCATCGACCAACTTGAAGACAATAATTATGTATCAGCAGTCCTATTAGACTACAGTAAGGCTTTTGACTGCTTGGGGCATGAGCTGATTCTTAAGAAACTGTCCGCACTAGGAATTCAAGGCAGAGCAAATGACTGGGTGGCTAGCTATCTTGAGGGACGCAAGCATATTGTTGAAGTAAAGAAAACTGCAAATGGACAAAGCTGTACTTACAGATCCAAAACAGCTCCAGTGAATAGAGGAGTCCCACAGGGCTCAGTATTGGGTCCATTTTTGTTTGTACTTTTTACTAATGATTTTTCACATTATATCAACACTGACAATGTAAAAACTATTATGTATGCAGATGATACAACCCTTCTTATAAAAAATGACTCCACACTGGGCCTGCATGCAGACATTGTCACATCAACAAACAAAACTCTGCAGTACTGCCTGAAAAAATGACCTGGCAATTAACCCAACAAAGACCACCCAAATTAATTTTAGCAGAAGACAAGATCAAGTGCCTAACGTCCAAAACATTACAATACAAAAACAATCAAAACTATTAGGCATAGTGATTGATGGTGATCTTACCTGGACTGATCATATTAACAGTTTGACCAAAAAGCTTGGATCCGGAATCTACGCAGTAAGAAGAATTAAGTGGATAGGAGGACTGCAAGCGGCAAAGACAACTTACCATGCTGTTTTTGAATCCCATATAAGGTATGGTATATCAGTATGGGGAGGAACATCTGCCCATAATCTTAGCAAGATCTTACTCCTCCAAAAAAAGGCAATAAGGACACTGGCAGATCTGGGACCACTTGAAAGCTGCAGAGAAGCTTTTAAGACTTTAAAACTCATGACTGTCATAGCACTGTACATCTACTCTGTAGTTGTCCAGACAGTTTGAAATGGAGTTACCAAGAGCTAAGGATACTCACTCCCACAACACCCGGAGAGCAACTGACTACCTCCTTCCTGGACACCATACTACACGGTACAGCAGGAAACCATCCTACATGGGAAGAAAAATCTTCAACACCCTACCTCTCAACCTGAAAAATCTTGGAGGGAATGAGATGAAGAAAAGCCTTCAAGACTGGCTCATGGAAAGACCCTTTTACACCATGACAGAATTTTTTGACTCTGTAAACAGTACATTGTAAAGCAAGAGACCTGGATTTTAATTCATTGTAAATTTTGACGCCATTACACTTCTTTATGCTGATGTAAATAAAGAATTTTTGACTATTGACTATTGACTATTGACTATTGACTAATAGTCAAACTAATTTAGTAGAGATAAGAAAGGTCAGTAATAGTGATTAGAGATGACAAAGCTGACCTTAATACTCCTCAATTAACACACATCACAATAAGAAGTATGTCCTCCTATCATGCCAACTTAATTGATTGAGATATGATTTATAATGAATAGTTCCCGACAAAGAATGATTACAACTTTGCCATATGAATAGAATTACAAATGAATAAAGGAAACAAAGTTATGAATTCTGAATGTTATCTTACATTTATATTAGTACAATTAAAACTGAAAGACAAATCACGTAACGACCGGTGATGATGTTAATGCCACGGTTTGTGGATGATTTCCTTGCCCAGTGGTAATAAAAATTAGAATCTGTCTGTATATTCCTTTATATAATTCAACAATATATTAGGAAAGATCAAAGCAAAAAGGTCAAAGCTTGCAGACAGACTGAAATTGCCATAAACCAAGGAAACATTTTGCTCATAGTCACCCCCTTCTTAACTAAGCCTTAGCATTATTAATTGCACCAATTGATGAACAATTCTAACCAACTTAAATAGCATCTGGAGGGTTGAATTTCTAAAAATTGTTTAAAGTAATTATATTTCTTAAATGTATGAAAATGTGTTCACAAATCATGATCCCATAATTTTCAATTATTTTTATAATTTATCCAAGAAGAACAGTGAGCCTTCATGTAATGACAATTACATATTCTATAGGAAACATAAAGAGGAATACATAGACTTTTTGAGAATTTGAAACAGGTTGATTGGAATTTTATCTCTAAAACTTCTGATACCTGAACTTCATTTTACAATGTTTTTTTACCTATGTTAACTTATGGTACTATGGTTCTTCATTGGATAACAAATGAAACAAACAAGGCATACAGCAAAAAAAAAAAAAACAGTGTTTTTAAACTAGTGAGCAAACAGTAATTACAGAAAAATGCTTATTTTACTACATACTACAGGTATTTAAGGGAGGGAGCAAAACTAGGCAGCAGATTTGAGGGGTGGTAAAGAGAATAATGACATTCGTATAAATGACTGTACTTTCACCGAGAAATAACGGGCTAGTATTACTTTGAAACTTGACTTTAATCAGATCAAAGCTTTCTTGAAATGTCAGTGTAGCACTAAGGTACGTATTAACTTGACTAAGTATAAGAGGCCAATTTAGATACCATCTATGTTACAGTACTAAGTATTGTGTGCAGGGGGGAGGAGGGGGGTGTAAGTGTGATGTCACTGTAGTTGGATGTGCCCTTTAAGGTTTCACACTGCCGTGTCGTTACTACCAAATCTCTAACTAATCATTAAAATCTTAGCTCATGTCTAGTTTTTGACGTTTTTTGTCGTTGCTGTGTAGTTTTTACCACTAATACTAATTTAGCTTTATTAGTGGGCATTCCGTGCTAAAATACTGTTGTTCTTAAAAAAACTAAACTTCTATATTTCAGTAAATTTGTGTTTCACAAAAATAAAAAACTGAAAATAATGAAAAATGTAAATTTATTCTTTGTAACGTTTTGGAAATAGAGGTCTTTCCATTGAATTGGAAAAAGAGTACATTTTTGTTTTTATTTATCAAATATATTTGGCATGAAAACATATTAACAAGAAATTTGGTTGAATTGGTAAATTAAGCCTTGTTATGTAAACGTGCCATGGAATAAGTTCTGTTTTAGTTTGTAGGGTTTCTATGTTGAGGTGAAGGGAGGAAGATCAAGTTAAGGGTGGAGGTGGAAAAAGGGTACTTTTCCTAGGGCACCAGCATAGCTAGTGCTGGACCTGACTATTTTTAAGGATTTGTACAGACACAGTTCTAAGCTAACTTCACTGCCAGTAAAACATACCTTTCATGTAAAAACCTTTACAGAACTAGATTAGTTTTTGCTAACAAAAAAAAGCATGTGAACATTACATCGAAGGTGCCCCAAATAAGTGCAAAAGCATGAGATTTGATCCCTCAAGAAGCTCACCAACACACACGACATCACACTGGATCCTTGTGAATTAAACTTTTTGTTCAAAGTTCATTTTACACTATTAAAGAACTATTCAGGTGTTGATTTTAATTAGGCTAAAATATTTTTAAGATAGAGCAACATTTAATAAAGACTCGTAGTTGTTCTGCAATGTATGTAGATTACAGATTATACAGACTTCTGTGTTATTCAACTCGGTCCCACTGTGGCTGTTGCATATACAAATTAGGATGGAACGAGTAAGCGCTACATGATTTTATTGATCAAGCTCATAGCAATGCATTTTATGGCGAGTAATAAACCGATGTTATTGATCTGGTTATTAGCACCTGCTAGTTTGTTACTCAAGGTCATTGAGAAACATGCAATTGCAGCCTGCAGTGCAGTTGGCAATCAGAATTTCATATCAGTTATGTTGGTAGGGTGGATTGCTAACTACCCACTTTAAAAAAAAATACTCTACCACTACTAACTATACTGCAAATATTGTACTTGAAATGTATATACTACAATAATCTAATAAATCCTGTCCAGTACTGTAATACTCAACTGCAAAGTATGTGTTCTACTAAACCTATGTCTCTATGAGTTGTTTAATTTGTGAAAAACAATTACTCAAATGTTAAGTGCAACATAGATAATTTATGTCCCCTTACTATATAATTCCTGTAATCTATAAATGTAACGATGGCAAACTGCTACATTGTTCTGTTTATTGTTACTGCCTAGTGTTTTTTACATTGAAATGATGATGTTTTTAAATTAAAATGACTTTGTCATCTATAAAGACAGGATATGGGTTATCTAACTTTCAGATTATATGGCTTAATGTCCATAACTTTAGGCTGAATAGATGTTTTAAAAGTACATTAAAATTATTACATGTACAATCACGGATAATTTTAAGAACAACTTTTATAGAAAAAGCAGACCAGCAGCATAAAATTGTGACAACAGCATTAAAGCCCACATTTAAAGCTCCAACACACAATTCAAAAGCTAATAATGAACCTCCCATGCAACTAGTACATTGGCATACAATACATGCAATCTAGAAACGCAAGGTGCCTCACATTCTTGTTAGTTAGTGATGCCGGTATTGCGGTGCTTTTGTCCAATGTTGTGTTGCCGTGATTTCCTTCTACGGTTGTTGGTAGCCACTGTAATTTGCTTAGAGGACTGAACTGATTTCGGACTGGCTCCACTGCTCAATACCGCATTCAATATACTACCGTTTGTGTTTACAACGTTCGTGTTGTTCTCGTTCTCGGAGACACCGTTACTTATTGGTCCGTTAGTGCTTGTGGTAACTGGGACTTTCACGGAGAACAAAATTTTCACACTCGATGCTGTTCTCGTCATCGTCGATCTGAATCAGCTCTGGACTCCTCGAGCATACCCTCCAATCCAGAGGGAAAGCCCGTTTGGTCAGATTCGTTTTTAAATCATTCGAAAACATTGGCATGATCAAAGTGGAGTTCACAAATTTTCTTTTCTCCCAGTTCCTTCGGTGTCAAATATCGGAATTCTTCTCGCCCACTTTTCGAAATCCACATCGAACATCTACACCAAAATAAGAGGACGAATTACAAAAAAGCTTGTATTGTTATTTTAATAACATCATCATAATCGGTTCAGTTTTTTTAGTGACAGCATGGTCATCAGTTCAATCCTAACAACCATAGTTTATTTATGAAATTGGTACAAATCATGTAAATGATTAAGATCAAGAGTAATGAATGATATAATCATGTTAATGTGGATGGATGACTTTTTTAAACTGTCCCCTGCAGTTAATGTGTTAAACAATGGTTAATATACTACTGCAAATGAGTTTCGAAATAATTAATTACACTTAAATATTATTCTTTAAATGGTATTTAATTTTGTAAAATTTTTTATCATTGAGTGCTGCAGTATGATAAGAAACCACCACGACAATCAAATCATCTATATTTCTGATTAACTAAGCTACTGAACAATAACAAACCAAATTACTTATAGGTTATATGTATTTCATATTATGGTATATTTCAGCTATGTTTTTTTATGTCCTAAATTTTGTTTACATTGTGTACATGTGACACAAATTAACTCAAATACCACACAAATGATATACATTCTTTTAATTATTTTTAAACAATATTGTTATAATACATTAAAAATACCACACAAATGATATTACATTCTTTTTAATTATTTTTAAACAATATTGTTATAATATATTAAAAACAGCTAGTATTAATTAATTATGCAAAAGTTTAGGTATTTCTAATCGATAATTTGGTTTGCTGATTCGATTTGTCATGGTGGCTGCTTATAACTGCAGCCTAACTAAAAAAGCAATATGAAGTGAAATGAACAAAAGTAACAAATTTAATCCATTCCAATATCATTTCATTGCAAGTAAAAATAAAATTTCAGTTGATATTTATAGAGATAAAATCTGGTACACTTCCATATGTTACTGTATATTAAAACATAAATAATGGTTTTACTTCATCAAAATCATCTCGAGTCCAAAATATAAATTTTCTAACTGATTTCAAATGATATAATAGACTAAATACATTTCATTATATGTTTATATTACATTAAATTAATCAATCTCCGGAATAGTTTGTGAATGTACAAAAAAGCCAGGTCTCATATTTTGGTACAGTGAGAATTAGGACTAATCATGAGCCACCATTTTGAATTTGGAGTTAATAAATCTCTAAGATCAGTAGAATAGATAGATATTTTTGGATGTTCTGTGAAGAAGAAATAGTAGATTTCTAGTGTGTTTATTACGCCTTACAACTGGCCCATAGTAACTTCTGTACTGGCAACTGCCAAACCCATTTTGGCAGATTTGCAAAGATTTTTTTAACTATTACAAAATGAACGTATGCTTTATACAAATCCACACTAATTATTTATATTTATTTTTGCCGCAGTATGTAGAATTAGTCTTACCAAAAGATTTCTTTGCATAAACTAGTGATTGTTGGAAAATTGTAGCTCAAAACCACAGATAATCGAATTCTCTGCCTATGTAACATAAATGTTTTTTGGAAAATAGCAAAAATAACCAAAAGACGTAAAAATTGATCATCCAATAAGAAAACATGAAACATACACAAAAAGTACGAAATTAACCAAAAACACAATAAATGTTTATATCATAGTAATACAAAATTAATGTTCTAATAGGTAAATGTAATTCAAAATAAAGATAATAGTTAAACTTTGAAAATATAAAAATGTTATTATTTTCATGTTCTAGTATTTTTTAGTAATATTTTTCAAAATTCAATAATTTTTTTTAAAGAGTGTAGCATCTAAAGCCTTTTCATTGTTATATGGTACAAGATGAAAATTTCTGTCAATATAATACTTACTTGGAAATATATAGTTAGATTTTATATGTTTCTCGCAACTTTGTGGCTTTGCGCTAACTATGCAAACTTTAAAATGTTGCTAGTCACATACGATGAATTTTATCGGAAATTTTCAATACCTATTTTGGGACAGCTTAGTTCATTGGGAACACATACATATATATCACACATACCATATACAATATTATTCATACAGACATAAAGCCCGTTTGTTGGTTAGATAAACCATAGAAGTGGAGATGAAAAATCAACTCAAAATGAGTCACTGGTCAATAGGAGGGTTAAAACATTTAACTTTTCTAACATATTTTGAAATATTAAAAAAATAAAGTTGATATATCACATTATTCAAAATAGTAAACAGGAAACTAAGGATTAGTAATTTGCTTCATTTTTTTGGTAATTTCGTCTTTTGACACTTGTTTACATCTTATATGTAATTGAAAATCTTCACTTTGTAATACATTTCAATAAGTTATCAAAGAAACTGAACTTGATAAGAGTAATGACCTTGAATTTTTACAAGTGTAGATTATTTGCTAGCCAAATCAGTGGCCACAAACCGAAAGGGGCTGCAAGCTAAGAGAAGTTTGTTACTAGTGATTTACTAATTTTTTTTAATTCTTTGGTTATAAAAATTATAGGCCTAAATTCTTTAACTTATTTTCGACGACAAAAACTTTTATAATTCTTTTGGTATAAACTTTTGAACTTTTTCCGGAAGTTGTGCTGAAGAAAACACATGTAAAAATGGGACATTTTTTATAAACAGTAAAGTATGATATTAAAAATTATATGCATGTAATTATTTTATTCTACTAGGCTAACTATTTACAGTAAAACTATGTACAATATAACAATATTTAATAATAGTTTACTTGGATACAAAATTAAAAAAAAGAATACTTTACTTTTTTCTTTTGTGTTTTAACCTTTTTGTTTACTGTAAACTGCTATTCAAACAACCCCCCCCCCCCCCCACCCCCCCCCCCCCCCACCCCCCCCCCCCCCCACCCCCCCCCCCCCCCACCCCCCCCCCCCCCCACCCCCCCCCCCCCCCACCCATAAACGGCGAAAACATAATTACTGGGTTCACCCAATAACAAGTCAGCGATTACTAAAAGGGCAGTTTCACAAGTTATTTGAAGATTTGAGTGAACATCCTATAAAATTCTTTCAGTATTACCGAATGACGAAAAATAGTTTTGATGAACTTTTGAGAATAATTGGTCCATCAATTACATATAAAAACACAAAATGGAGATTGTCTATTAACCACCAGAAAAACGTCTATCATTGACTTTGAGGTTGAGTAATAATTACAGAAAATCAAATTATCTTATTTGTTTAATCTATTAAAAACACTATATATTAAATCAAAACATTTTTAAAAAAAAACACAAGGTACAAATTCTATCAAAATCAAATGTATACAAGAATAACTAATGGTTAGTAGATTTACGCCATGTAAAAGAGTTACGATAAAATCAAAAAGATCACTTCCCACTTGGTGCAGAGGGTGATGACAAAACACTTCCTGCAAAAATCATCGTTGTAAAAAATTCTTCTGCATTGGCCACAGAATTTGGTTGGATACACAGGTTGGTTAGAATTATGTCCGTAATGCAGAATGGCTATTGCTGTGGCTGTTGTGTATGTAGGGAAGAGCTGATGTAACCAGGGCGTTGGAATAATGTTGTCGAAAGCTTGCCTCATGAAAGTTTAAAATTTACTATCTTAGCATAATGCTTTTGCATCCTACATTTAATTTTTCCTAACATAGGAACCAAACCTTACAGCTAAGTGTTTATCCTTCAATACCCTCGTCACTTTGTCTTCTGTCTTTTCAAAATGTTTCAATAAAGATGTCTCATATGAGTTTGCATTTTGGTTTCTTCATACTATTTATTTTAATTTACGCCTTTTCACGCTCGGTCTGTTGCATATAATGCAAAGTGAGCATCTTTGCAGGTAGAATTACCTTCTTGAATGTCATCAGATAGCTATCATGTGGTTTGCTCTGGTTTCATATCATCCGTTTCATTGAGGGATGATATTACTAATAGTTTCTCTTCCTTTTACAAAGGGAACCAAAAACAGCATCGCATCAAAAATATGGATATTACTTTCTTCTTTTTGTTGCTCCTTTGGCCTGATGTGGTTTTTCCGTTGTGCTGCAATTTCCCTCAAAAAAGCAGTCACTTTAAATTCTTCACTTTTTTTTGAACGATCTGTACCTTGGAATACAAATTTAGTCTATTAACCCCCCATCGAATAATTTAAAAATTATATGTTTAGTTGATTATCCAATGTAAAACCTATGGGCCATAACCTTTCATTCATAACACTTTCTGTTGAATATAGGTAACCGTCATCCTTATTTTTCAGAATTTATATATAGTTTCAGGTACCTTTGGCCACATGGGAACATAGCTTTTCATCATTTCGTTACACTTTTTGAATAATTTAAATGGGTGCCAGCACAATTGGTTCCACATCATTAAAAGAATACTTTGTCTCAAAATTGTGGACATGATTACAACCAATAACACATGCCTACCCAAAATCAGAGCGAAGATTGGAAGGAGATAGCAAAACAATTTTACCTTGCGAACGAACTTCCCGACCCAAACTTGCCATTGGTGCCATTGACGGCAAACAATATAGAGGAATATACAGACAGTCCAAAAAAATCACTCTGATCTCTTTTTTACAATTGATGAGGGGAAAAATTTAGCACTTTATTCGGATTGTGATTACTTGAAACTGTAAGTAGATCGCAGACTATTGTTTTACAGAGCGCGTCAATACGAGTAGTAAGGATCTTACGTACGTACACAGTGTGATATCAAATATTACTGAAAAACTCCGCACTAGGTGCAAAGTTGATTGATGGCAAACAGTAACATCCCTCAAGCTCAAGAACTCTTTCCTAATGACGAAAATGGAAAACCTATGCCATTTGTTATAGTTGGAGATGAAGCATTTGCAACGCATCAAGTAAATTATAGTGAGGCGCTTAACCCCCAGGAAGAATTATATCCATGAAACAAAGAAGTATACAACTACAGAATGTTGCCGTGCTCGAAGAATGGCTGGAATTGCACGTTTGGTATTTTTAGGCGCAACAAATGGCGAATTTTCCATCGGCCATTGAATGTCCAAAACGAACTTAATGCGGAGGACATTATTAAATCATCCTGCGTCTCACAAACAAAACTTTGTAAGAAGAAAAGATGGTATTCGATTTGAAAGATGAATGCTATGAGTGTCCGCTGGTATGTAATACAACAAGTCGGTGTACGGGGTACCTCTTCATGGTATGCGACTAGCAATGTAGGATACTTGGCAGATTACTTCATTTCACCTCAAGGCCCCCTCATTACCCTTAGGCAATACGACCATTGTTTAAATCAATAAGAAGAAGTTGGCATAATAATACATGGGAAGTGATTTACAGAAGAAACGCTCTGTTTAAAAATTTGTTTAATACATGTTAAGTAGATAACTAAAGTTTATAATAATTTCATTGATTAAATCAATTTATACAACCATATCTTGGTTTAGCCAAAACTAGATACATTTGGAGGTTTAAATAAATTGCTAATAAAACTGTATGAACGATGTTTTTATTTACAGAAACCTATTAGGTAGACCCTATCTAAAATGGAAATATTAGAAAAAAAAAATGTTTCTTGGATGAAGTAATAATAAAAAATAAACAAAACTGGTTGGGAAATACAATTAAAAAAAGCATACAATTATTTTACCTCATAGACGATCAATATAATAAGATTTATAAAGATTAATACAATATCAAAGACTAAAATAAATTGATTAAATCGGGAACATATAGAACTGCAATGAATCCGGATAAGATATAAATATATCAAGTTAGTGTAGGACTACATTTTTTAGATATACCTGTAGGTGGTATTTTTAGCCAATTAATGCTATCCATATTTAAATCACTCACCTTTATGTTTTCTTTTCTTATTGCTCGTAAGGCTCGATTCCAGTTTTTCTATCACGTTACCACTACACTTCAGTCCACAGTTTTTCTTTAATATTTCGGTCACTGTACTCTTATAATTTGTTTATATAAAGAGCCGGTCTCTTTAAAATACCATGCTGCTATATAAATTTATGATGCAATAAATTTTGCTTGCTTCAATCAGAAATCTCTAACAGCGTTTCCAATCTCTTCTTATACTAAATAACTAATGCTTAAATCGTTTTAAGAAGTGTCATTGGGTAGGTTACACTCTTTCCAGAATCATTAAAGATTACTTTTGAATATATCATCTGTTATTTTGAACTCTAATACCAGAGGTGTAACTTAAGTGAGTCCCCAAAGAATTTCCGCTTATCATGCACACTTACGAACGGGGGCGTGCACATCTCGTGCCACAACTTATTTTTGTGCTTATATTCAATTCCATCTTTTAAGAATATTTATTATTCGGTGGCGCCTTTTCTAAGGCAATAATCAGGCTAATAAAATCATCTTTAGGATTGAATAATGAAATTTAAAATCCTACTGCTGGGATATGTGTCCAAATAAAACTATGGACGCTTTTCGATAATCTCTTTTGTTTCAAGAAACCACGTGTAAAATATAAAAAGTCATTTTAGTGGCGAAGAACTCTTAAGAGAAACCTGTTGTCTAACTATGAAACACAAAAACCAATAATATACAACAGTGACCAATTATTTTTCATGTTTCCAATATTGGTTTCTTGTTTATTTCCCTTTATTTTTTATCTATACAGAATAGAATAGGAAAATGTAAAACAAACAGAAAAATTATTTGTTTTCAATTATTAAAATTCTGCTACTTCTGGTAACTATTAAATCCTATATTAAGATTTTTAGGGCCAACCGTTCTGGCGCCTATCTTGATTGCAGTTCCATAAGAACATGGTTTAAATACGATAAAAATTTGGGTCATAAAAGTGCATGAGGTTCATTAACGTTGTTCTTATGGAGGATTTTTCAAAGTCGAATCCACTACTGCCAACTCTTTGAGATTATAAAACGACCTCAAATTTACTAATTTTTTATATACAAAGCCAAATACATCAATAAAAATTTGTATTCTTTTGTAAGTAGAATTGTGAAAATATGAGTTTAAAAAAAAAACAATATGATTCCTCACGAAAGGATACGGTCTAATTAAGTTAATTTTGCAAGAATTAATTGTGATTTTCAGGGAAGAGTAGACCTCAATTTATTCAGTTGTTTTACAACTTTTACAAAGACTAGGGGGTTTACGGATTCTAGTTGAGTTGTGATTGGTGAAATTTTGAACCAAACAGACTCATGGAAAATGACACCACGGAAAAACGTTCTACAGTATAAAATTCCCATAATGTGGAAATTTTAGTGAATTGTTTAGAGCATTTAAAGCGTTTATTATAGTAGTCCTTGAAGTCTTCAAACCATTCTGCAAGTGAAATTGCGCAAGTGAATAAACCCTTGTTCACTTGCGCAATGCTTCTCGTATTCTATAAAATATGATCTGTAAATCTAATAATAATTTGTTTTAATTTTAGTGGAATTTGAAGGAACACCATACATTTTTAAAGAACACTTTTAAGATAGTTGGAAAATACCAGACAGATTTAAGAATTGACATCTGTCAAGTTGAGAAAATATTTACGTGAAAAAGTATGTTTTTAATTGTATAATTAAGGCAAGAGCTATTTAATTTTAGTAGAAGGAAAGTGTTTTATGATGTTCCTTACAATATTAGCATTTTAGTTTAGTATTAATAATATTGGTTCTTTATTTAAAGTTTGTTTTTGACGATGGAAGAATTGTGAAGGAAACATTTTTCCGGATATTTGCCACCGTACATTGATACAAACAATCAGTAGCACTACGATTCAAGATCTGCAATCTGATCTCTTCCTTAGGTGAATAACTAACCTAACACGTACTACAATCTATGTTGAAATATACTAGTCATATCAGAGCGTTGTGACATGCATAAGTTAGGAATCACAACGTTGTGTGTCAACCCCATACACACTATATCTAAAATATGCATTTAATATAAAGGGAACACTAATTATCAAAATAAATAAAGAATACAGCCACAATAGGTCTGGACTGACCAACCAACCACAAAGAAACTGTGGTTAATGTGTTAGATTAGTTATCGACCTGAGGAAGAGGTCGGGTTGCAGATCTCGAAACTAGTGTAGCAGATTTTTTGTATCACTGAACGATGTCAAATTTGCAGGGAAATCCTGTTTTCCTTCATAATATTTGGTCTGTTGCAATGAGAATATTTAAGACTTAAAACTTTAAATATTTAGAATGAACCATAGGCTACTTGAACAGGATCGTAGAGGGAGCGTATTGTAGAAAATTGTTTACTTGATTGAAGAAACACTTTTAGTTCAAAACACCATTTAGTGCTACAATATGGTTGCCTTAATTGACTTTTATATTGCAATATTGAACAATAGCATATTTATTTCCAAGAAAGCATTAAAATCCTTCCAGGGATACTATAACTAATAGAATTGTCTATAAAGAAATATTAAACTTAAGAGCTTTCTTTAAATGTTATTACAGTTTACTCCATTAATCAGATTTGTTTTACTTGTGAAGATTATAACTTACTTAGAATAAAATTGTAACACAAATCTTTGAATTATCATTTATTGTAACAAAATAAATTATAAGGTAGATAGGTTGAGGGGGCCAGACAGGCGTCAAGTATCTTAGTCTCAATATTGATTTTTATTGAAGAAGTGTAACAAATTATGAAGATGTTGAATTTCCAGCAACAATAGGTAGTTCCAGATGTAACGTGTGTTTAGGAACAACTACAGCAGATGTGGGGTTGGAGTTTTTTTAGACAAATTATTGGACAAGCATATGTTTGCAAATATACAATAATTTGTCTGAGTTACAATAGTTGTAGATGAGTTCCACAAGTTGAAGAAGACGGAAGAATAATTATGATAGTAGAAGGTGTTATACTATTGGTTGTAGTTAAAGTTTATGATTACAGGTTGATTAATATGTGGCATTGGGTTACTAGGGGAAGATGGTGTTGTGGGCGTTCCAGGAGTAACAGGGGTAACAGAGGTTAGTGAACTTCCAGTTGTTACAGGAGTTTCAGGTGTTGCAGAGGTTCCTGGTGTTAATGGAGTAATAGGTGTTCCAGGTGTTTGTGGGAGTAGCTGGTGTTCCAGTTGTAACAGGAGTTTCCAGGTGTTATAGGGGGTAGCAGGTATATCAGAGGGTCCAGCTGTTGCGGGAGTAGCAGGCGTTGCAGGGGGTCCTGGTGTTGCAGGAATTGTGGGTGTTGCAGGAGTAGCAGGCGTTTCCGGGGTTCCTGGTGTTGCAGGGGTTGTGGGTGTTGCTGTTATAGCAGGAGTTCCAGGTGTTTACAGGGATAGGAGGTGTATCAGAGGTTCCAGGTGTTGGAGAAGCAGGCGTAGCTGGGGTTGCAGGTGTTGGAGGAATTCCAGGTGTTTGTAGGAGTAGCAGGCGTTGCCGGGGTTCCTGGTGTGGCGGGTGTTATAGTTGTAACAGGAGTTCCAGGTGTTTACAGGGATATCAGGTGTAGCGGAAGATCCTGGTGTTGGTGGAATTCCAGGTGTTGCAGGAGTAGCAGGCGTTGCAGGAGTTTCCTGGCGTTGGGGGTGTTATAGTTGTAACAGGAGTTCCAGGTGTTACAGGGATATCAGGTGTAGCAGAAGATCCTGGTGTTGGAGAAGCAGGCGTAGCTGGGGTCGCAGGTGTTGGAGGAATTCCAGGTGTTGCAGGGGTTCCTGGTGTTGCGGGTGTTATAGTTGTAACAGGAGTTCCAGGTGTTACAGGGATATTAGGTGTAGCAGAAGATCCTGGTGTTGGAGAAGCAGGCGTAGCTGGGGTTGCAGGTGTTGGAGGAATTCCAGGCGTTGTAGGAGTAGCAGGCGTTGCAGGGGTTCCTGGTGTTGCGGGTGTTATAGTTGTAACAGGAGTTCCAGGTGTTTACAGGGATATCAGGTGTAGCAGAAGATCCAGTTGTTGGAGAAGCAGGCGTAGCTGGGGTTGCAGGTGTTGGAGGAATTTCCAGGTGTTGTAGGAGTAGCGGGCGTTACAGGAGTTCCAGGAGTAGCAGGATTTCCAGTTGTTGCTGGAGTATCAGACGAAGTAGGATCACCAGTAGTTGCAGGTGTTGCAGAGGTTGCAGGCGTTGCAGAAGGTCCAGTAGTGGAAGGTGATGCAGAGGTAGGAGGAGTAGCAGACGTTGCAGAATTAGTTGTTTGTAACAGGGGTTTCAGCTGGTGTAGTGGATGGTGAAAGAGTTGCAGAGGTCTCAGGTGTTACAGGAGTGGTAGATGTTGCAGGGTTTCCAGGCGTAACAGAGGTTCCAGGAGTAACTGCAGTTGTTGAAGGAGTAGAGGTTTCAGGTGTAGCACTAGTCGCTGAAGTTCCAGGTGTTTCCTGAGTGGAAGCCGACGTTGCAGGGGATCCAGGAGTAACAGGTGTGGATGGTATATCAGAAAGTTGCTGGAATAGTAGGGGATGTAGGGGGTACAGATGTTACAGGAGTTACGGGAGTTGAAGGAGTCCGCAGAATGTCCCAGGTGTTACAGGAGGGGCAGACGTTGCAGGGGTTCCAGGTGTAGCAGGGGTTCCAGGAGAAACCGGTGTAAACTGGAGTAGCAGGTGTAGTAGTCTCAGGAGTAGATGGCGTTGTAGGAGTAACTGAAGTTCCGGGAGCTGTAGGCGTTGTAGGTGTGGCTGGAGTGTTAGATGTGGTTGTATTTGTTGGAGAAGATGTTGTAGAGGGCGATGTTGTTGAAGAGTTAGACATACTGGGAGGTGTTCCTGTGGATGATATGGTAGGACTAGTTGTGTGTCGTCCAGGACGTTGTTGTCTTGCATTCTTATGAAACTTTGTTAACAACATTGAACCCCATACCGTAAGCAGCATTAGCAGTACCTAAACATAGAAAGTGTTTTTCAACACTATTGAAATCCATATTCTGTGAGTTAAACCAATTGCATTTTTTAATCATTATATAAGCTAGGTATAGTGCAACGTAGAATCCTGATGATATAAACAGTAAACTAGTTTTTATAGATAGAAATGGTATATCTATAGAAATTACTACATAATAACAAATCACACCACTGAAAGTGTTAATTAATTTATTACACGTAGTATTTTACAAAAACTGAGTAACCTGAAGAATTCTTTGCGTCTGCATTCAACACTTTTATAAGTTTTCAATTGAAAATTAATTGCCTTTGGCTTGATGCTGGGAGCTGATCAAAAGTTTCAAGTCCATCCAAATATGTTTTAGAAGGAGAGATGAAAATAGGCAGTTTTATGATGAAATATATATATATATATATATATATATATATATATATATATATATATATATTCAAATATATTAAAATTTTATCAAATATTTTTAAGTGTATGCTTACTGGATTTATTTGTTATTATTTACCAAAGTTACATTTAGGTCCCTTGATTTTAGGACTTCCCAAGTGTTTAATTGCATTTCATTGTGAATAATTGAATAAATTGAGAAGATAATTGTGAATAATTGAATAAATTGAGATATTGCAACAGATTTATTCGTGAAATAAAAATTCTAGGTTTATGCTCTGTGTTACGGCGAGCCTACTGCGTATTTTTTGTATTTTCTTTCAGCGTTAGAACATTACTATTTTACGTTTTGATATCATTGAACAACGTTTCTGTCTTAAAACAAACAAAACACTTTATTATAGTTTAAATGCAAAAAGGTCAATGAATATCTAATAGTTCCTAAAAAACATATTTATTCAAATAATGGCAAAATCTTTATACTTACTACGAATTTGTGATATTTCTAGTATTGCTATACGTAGATCTAACAGCATCCACTTTTAGGAACCAATTATATAATACGCATTTCTAAACTTTTTTAAAATTACATAAAAACCATCAAATCAGAGCATTTAATTTCGAATAGACGTTTTTTAATATCTGTACATTCTGTCAATTATGATGAGTTTACTTTTTTGTAAAAGTAAAACTGTGGGTTTTAAAAACAAACTTGCAAAGTTTATTCTTAAAATGAAATACATTGTCTACAACGTGAGCATATGTTCAGTAGTGTGTACTGTACAATCTCTTTCATTTCCGTCTCTGAAGACTTCTCCAATCAGGTCATTGGTCCACTGAGACAACTCTCGGTCTCGTCTCATTACCAACGGAGTCTCCGTACTAGATAGATACCCTCTCATGAACAATTCCACCCTAGCTAACGTACTCTGTCCATCAAAATTTCTCATCAGTCCACTGACACACCCTCTCGGTCTCCTCTCATTACCAACGGAGTCTCCGTACTAGATAGATACCCTCTCATGAACAATTCTACCCTAGCTAACGTACTCTGCTCATCACAATTTCTCATCGGTCCACTAAGACACCTCTCTGTCTCATCTCATTACCAACGGAGTCTCCGTACTAGATAGATACCCTCTCATGAACAATTCTACCTTAGCTAACGTACTCTGTCCATCACAATTTCTCATCGGTCCACTGAGACACCTCTCGGTCTCGTCTCATTACCAACGGAGTCTCCGTACTAGACAGATACCCTCTCATGAACAATTCTACCCTAGCTAACGTACTCTGTCCATCACAATTTCTCATCGGTCCACTAAGACACCTCTCTGTTTCATCTCGTTACCATCGTAGTCTCCTTACTAACTGCCTTCTCATCAACACTTCCACCTTGGAAGAATATAATTCAAATATTCCCCACATATTCTATCACCATCGTTATTGGGTAAAACTTAAGATCGTTCTGTATAGAGTAAAACTTAAGATCGTTCTGTATAGGGTAAAACTTAGACCGTTCTGTAGTAGCCGGATAAATACCAACATCTCTAAGAACCAAATAAAATCTGACAACGGATCGTCCTTATTCTCTAGCCGACTCCAGTAAACCCTTCTCTCTCCTGCTACTTCCAACTATCAAGTCCTTCCAAAACCCATTTCCTAAACCCAACAAAACCATGGTATTTTATTGCTGTACGCAATAACTCAAAAAGCTGTTTGAACTACAAAAGTAATGATACTATTAAACCTATATTGACGTTTACACTAACAATGTAATAAATTTATTTGAAAATAAAATAGCTCAAAACATATATCAAAACCCCTATGATGTTAAATATCGAAAAGGTACCAAACTTTACAGTATTTATGTATAAAAATCTCGTGTCACGATATTTGTTTACTATATCCTCCGAAACCACTGAACCGGTTTCAACGATAAATAGACTATAAGCAAAAAGGTTGGGCTGGCTATGAATATTCAGATTATATGTTTGATTCTAAGCTAAAAATGAAGATAATGTTTTCCCAATTTCCACTTCGTTTAGCCACTGGCCGCCCATTTTTTATTAATAAATTTATTATCTCTAAAACTAGTAAAGCTAAAGAAATCAAATTTGGCACATAGGTTTGAATAGGTAAGAGGAAAATAAAAAATGTATTATTTTTCTTAATATTAACAAAATGGCATATGTTGAAACAGCTTAAAGTCAAATAACAAATAAACCCATTATAGTTATAAAACACTTTCAAAGTACTAAATATTTCGAAAACAGAACCGTAATCATGATGCAAGCCTCAGTGGAAGATGTTCGAAGGCGGTTGGAAAAACGTGTTGCCAACGCTGAGTACATGTTTAAACTGTAATTGAGTAATCCATAGGCAAAAAACCTTACGAATTAAACTCTATTTTATGTTATTCACAATTTTCATCATAAAAAATTTAATATTTTATTTCCAATGTAATGTTATTGCTGCTACATAATTGATTTTAGAAAAACTCCACAGCTTCAATGAACACAACAAAATAGACTAGTACAATCGTGTACCACAAACATATAGCTTGAAAGTACATTTAAAAGTAAAATTAATTTACATATAACTAATAAATCAGTCATAATTATAATGTGAATTTACAAATTGAAATCAGCTAAATTATAGGCTAGTAAGTATAAAATAACTTGACAAAGATTCATTACTACCTAGCCAATATTAAGAAATTGTAAATGTTATTGACATGAATTGGTAAAGCGGTTTACAAGTCTTTTCATAATCTATTCCAATTCAATCAACTTTAATTTTTCAACTTTGATAAACTTCACTGATAAGATATTTTCCGGACACTTACCATCGTTCAGTGATACAGAAATCAGTAACACTACGTCTCGAGATCTGCAATCTGATCTATACCTCAAAAAGTAAAACACTAATTATTAGAACTGAACTAAAGAGTCACAATAGGTCTGCACTCACCGACCAACCACATAGAACTGACCAAGATATCCGCCAACTGTAACCAGATGGCGGCAAAAAATGAGGAATCGGGGGAGTGAACACTTTTTCTATTCATTTTAGATTAATTCATAAAACCATACTGTGACCCTGCATTTATATATTACAAATCTCTAATCTGTTTGATACTTTAAGTTTTCTTTTAAGTTTATTTTTCAGAATTGGCAAACCAAAGCGGCCTAATGCCGACTGATTGTTTGCCAATCACCAATCACATCCATTGTCATTTCTGTTTTTTTCACCTGAGGAAGACATCAGATTGTAGATTTCGAAACGTAGTGTTACTATTTTTTCACTGAACGATGTCCGGCATATCATATTTTTGACAATTGTAAAAACCAAACTTCTAACAAAGAATCCAAAACCTTTTGAGCAGATTTAAAGGAACATACCATCAGAGCCTTACCCATGATTGCGCTGCAAGTTCGATGGTTCCTGGCCCAACTCTGGCGCCAGTGTCCCCCTGCAGAGAAGCTATACCACTGTTCGGATACTGCCCTCTGTCATCAGCTGACACATCCAACGTCCACTGGGTCGGTACAGCTAATTTCCTTGTCAGTTTTTGTTAACCAGTGCGACATCCGATGGCCTCTAACACATCCTAAAACGAGCGAAAATCATTAGTGATTAGTAGCATTATCTTTGCATCGCGTGTTAGGCTTTTGTTATAACTGTTGTTGCAGTGACGCCATAAACACAATTAGTAGTGGAAGTGCTCGCTGTGTATGGAATATAATTAATTCCAGTTGCTGGTGGTTTTTTTTTAATATTACATGTATTATGCAATTAAATATTTTGTTCCTTAACAAAAATGTTAAATGTCAAACACTTTTACGACCGTATTAGGTAGATTTTGTATAAGAAATCTACCCAATGCATTTGTCCTCTAGGTAGAACGGAAACATGTAGCCTACACATGACTTCAACCTTAGAGCCGAAAACCATCCACCGTTCCTAAGTTTATGAACATATATCTTTCCCAGCTTGGTATGGCATTTCATTTCAGTATGGTGTTCATTAAAAAGATTTTAAAAATTTACAATTAAGGTTTTTCAGGATGTAGAGAAGAAGTAAAAATTGTTTTGGAACGCCAATTACATTTAATAAACTTTTTTTAATAAACAAAGTTTTTGTATATCGAAGGGTTTTCGAGATATTGATAACATTATTAAATCCTATAAGAAATAATATATTGCTATTTCTGTTTATACAAAATAACTTACTTCTTTTGAGTATTTTAGCCGTATAATAATGAGAAATGTTTCATTTAATATATACAAAATCAACTTACTTCTTCTGAGTGTTTTAGCCGTATAATAATGAGAAATGTTTCATTTAATATATACAAAATCAACTTACTTCTTCTGAGTATTTTAGCCGTAAAATAATAAGAAATGTTTCATTTAATATATCCAAAATCAACTTACTTCTTCTGAGTATTTTAGCCGTAAAATAATAAGAAATGTTTCATTTAAAATATACAAAATCAACTTACTTCTTCTGAGTATTTCATCCGTAAAATAATGAGAAATGTTTCATTTAAAATACATAATTTTAATCACATTCAAATGGTCCTTAGTTTTTTTCAATGGTCATTTTGAAAAATCTCAGACCTTTCTATTCTTCATTGTATAAACAAGTAAAAAGTATAAATTTTACAAAACTGTTGGATGCATATTAATCATATATTTAAAATGAGGCATCTCATATAATTTAACGACCAAAACGATGGGGGCCAAAGCGATTGAAGCCATGGCTTAGAAGACTAACTCGAATACCTGTTAGTCTTATATAATGTTATGTTTGTTATGTCTGTTATGTTTGTATAATCATAACACAAGTTTGTGAAACCAATTTTATAGAAATTATTTACGAGTACTAAAAATCTTGACTGATACAATTTCCGTTCGTTGTAAACATAGCGTCCCAATACGGGATTAACCTTAACCACTGAATTTATAGAATTGAATTGAATTTAAATGGAATTAATTTTTTCCATACCACTAAACACACTTAAGGATAACATTTGAGTTCGCTAAAAATTTAAATTACAAATAGACGCCCACATGGTTTGTTTCAAATGTCAAATGTACTCATATATAAAGACTGTGGGTAGGGTACGATAAGCGGACCCGGTTTTTTATATCGAAGAATGTAATCATCGATACCTAATATTCGCATCTCAAATCCTAGACTATCAATCGATATAAAGTACCTAGTTCTAAATAACAACCATATGTTTTAAATTAAAATATGAATCTAATATTCACAGTGATCAAACAAATTATTACAACCAAAATTAGGAAAACTGAGGACGACCATATTTTGCTCCTCTCACAGTTACAGTTGTTTCTTTCCCACAAATTTCACATAATGGGTTTTTCCGCACGAGTCCAACATGTTGAAGTCATGAAATTATGTCTTATCATCTTCCAAAGCAATGTCGCGTAGTTTTCTAAAATTTACTGTCATTTTTGATAATCAAATGTTACTTATATAAAATTGAAATATTAAATTAAGAGAGTGTAATGAAATATTATTATTTGAGAGTGTTTACAGCTATTGATATAGATTGTTTAATTAATCGTTAAAAATAATTAATCAGTATCGATTGATTGTATCGATGGTTATGATTAAGTAATATCGTTTGCTCATTTCGATATAAAAAACCGGGTCCGCTTACCCTACCCAAGATTGTAACTAAACCCTATAGACCAAGACTAGCAATTAAATGCAACTAATTGTTTATCCCTTTTCGTTTACCGTCTGTCTGCATGTATCTGATTTCTAATTTTAATTTTTTTTTTTCAGAAACTAGCAAAAGTATAGACCAAAACTTTGGAAGTGTTATTTTTTTCGAAGTCTAAAATCAAGAGAAAAGTAAATAGGGTATATTATCATATCACGTTTCAATACGTCGGTTGAGATTTCAAAGCCTAATATCACGAAAACTAGAAAAACTGTGATAATCCGTAAACAATAACAGTTGCTAAAACTAATTTCAAACATTTTGAACTAGAAGTAACGTAAACGTAAGTTTTAAACTGTTGTAATGCACGGCAAAGTTTTCATTGTTGACACGTTTACGGCATTATTACCCATGAATTAAAACTTTTAAAAGCTTCCGTACATTATTTACTGACTGATGATTACTTCTCATGGAAAGAAGTTGTGACTGATTTTTTAAATTTTATTTATTTTTTATTATTTTTTGTTATTTATTCTTGGTCATATTCTGACTTATTCTGGAGTCAAAATTATTGTAATTAGAATTAGCACCTTTTATTAATTCTTTTACTGTTCCTTTTTTAAGACAATACTATAACAGATACTATAAGGTCCAAGTAACTCGCTTATTGTCAAACGTGATTTTCTTTTTCTTCTTCCGCACTGGCTCTCAGCCTCTTACACAGAAAGAAGCAAGCGCTTTATTTGTTTTAAAGAATTACTGTTCACTTTTCATCAAAAACATTTGTTAATAATCGTTTTAACGGGAATTTTAATGTTATCAGGTGTAGTTTATAAAGAGAGTTACCTATGAATTCAAGAATTTAAGATTAATAAAATGTCTACTTACTTCATTAATCCAGTGTTTTCTAATGATAGTTTCTTATGATAAAAGTAAATATAATAAAATAGCTGTAAGCGACCATTTCAGATGAGTACTCCCTCACCATATAGTAATAAAACTGTTTGCGATAAGAACTTGATACCTAAATACCATATATTATAGGAACTAATAAGAAAGATGTGACAGTTTTTACGAAGATTTTTACGAAAAATGTGAAGGTGTTTTTTTGAGCGCAGCGAGTGAACGACGTAACCATTAATTAACTTAACCACATCCATTTGTTGGTCTTGTTATTACGCAAAACTTTGTCTATTTAATCTTTGCTGTATCTCTTATAGTTTCCAAGATTACTTCAGTGAGGGGACAAATTGGAACACCCGTTTTAAGGTTAAATGTAGATACATACAAAAGGTTCACTTAATTTTAGTATTGACTTAAAAGGTCAAAAGGGATGGGGCCCCAATATTCACGATGTAATACAGTAATTGTGCGAAATTTCATAACGTTGAATCAATTAATTTTTTATTGTAACTTTTATAATCATTAGGGGAGTTACACAGTCTGCAAGTCTTATTGACCCATAGTTTCAAGCAACGAAATTCACAACTAAAAATTGAAAGGTGTTTTGGAATTATGTAATATTTTAAAACAGTTTTTTTACGTTTCTCAGTATCTGAAAAGATAAACAAATTTAAATGAAATGCAATTGAGTTTTGACTGAGAACACATTTTGTTTTTAGGTTCCACAGTATCTCGTTTGGTTTTAAGATGGTGACCGACTACGACGTAATGCAGTATTTTATAACACACCAGCAGTGTGAATGAACACGCTCCTTGTAGGTACTCGGAAATGCAATCACAAGTTTTGTTTATTCCGAAATATAAACAGATGTAAGGTAAATGCAATCGATTTTTTGACAGTGGAGTTATATTAAGTCATAGACCTTGATAACTGCTATGGATAAAAAAAGTTTTTCACTACACGTGGAATTGCAGGCATTTATCCCATGTAAGGGCAGAGCCTCGAGCAGATCATGCCTTTAGTCAATATACTGTTGTAATAATAGAGGGCGAGGTATGATACTGATTCGTGGATTTAACAGGTTAAAGTAGGGAATTAGGTGCTTTTGGCCTAAATAAAAACGGTGACAGATAATTTTTTTATAAGTATAAACCCCAACAGGGCTGTCTTCAGATGTCAGCACCTGGAAGCTAATTCTTCTACGTTAAAGCATCCCCCATGGTTTGAAGTAAATGATGGCATATAAAAGAAATCCTTACCCCTCATAAATTTCATGATATGTCAGCCTCTGTTAGCAGACTCCCAGGATTCAACCCTGTTTCTTGAGCATAGTATTGAACACTTTAAATTCCCTTATATGATTCACTGCGAAATTTCATTCAATTATTTACCGATATTGAGCATTTCAAACTTTGACCAATTGCTTCACCGTTTTCTCAATGCTTGAAAATTTCAAACCATTGTCATGGATCAAAATTGAGAACCACTCCGTATTTCGATTACAAAAACTTACCCATTCTATATTTATCTTAATAGCTAATTTAATTTATTTTCATAAATTCCTTCTGTTTCTGTAGTATTTTCTTAATTTTACATGCTGATGTATGGATTTAACAATGTATATAGACAATTCAGATATAGTAAATAAGTATTACGTGTCTAGATATAGTATATTGAACTTTATACCCATTCGGGAAGTAGAAGAATAAGATAATTATAAGCAAGTATATTTTTATTTATTCATAATCAATACTTAGGAGAGAAGATAAGATGAAGTAAAGCATAATAAGTAAGGTAAGATAAGTAAGGATAAGGAGATAAGCAAGACAAGTACATAAGTAGTTGGTTCCTTCTTACTTGCATTTTTGTGTTTAAAAATTATTTTTAACAATTTAAATTTACACTAGAAATAGTACGTAACAATACCCGTGTCTATGTAGTACATTAAAATTTGTACCCGTTCGGGAAATAGAAGGATAGTTAAAGATAAGTTAGTCATTTCTCTGTTTACTTATCATCAATACATTTGGGAGAAGATAAGTAAAGTAAAACAAAAGAGATGAAATAATTAAAATAAGGTAAGTAAGCAGGAGGAGATAAGTAAGAAGATAAGTACATAGATACAATAGTTTTTCGTTTTTTATTGTCTGAGAAAGTAACTGTTCTAAGAAATAAGATAACATCATATCAGAAACGCTTGTTTTTGTTATCTTCACTTGAAATCTGTGGATCATTCAAACAGCAGATGCAGATTGTTGATCACCTTGCGAGCTGATATCAGGTATCCTCTAGTATGATACCAAAGCCAAGGTCGCGGGACACAGAGCAAAGCTATCAAGGCTGACATTATCTAAGTACATTCTTTTGTAATTTTCAAATCTTTAAACATATTCTTTTTAAATATGAATTGCTGCAAATAGTATTCTGAAACTTTTGATCCCTTATTAACACCACATGTGGCAAATATGAGTAGTTTCGTATGATCACAAATTTCTACTTTTTGCTTTCACATGGAATGTGTTATACAGTATTGGGCTTTCAAAGAATTTAGTATAATTGTACACAAAAAACTTTATTTCTGCTTCATGATTTTATGATATCTCAATTTTTAGTTGAAGAACTGCAGCTTGCTTCGTTTTTTTACATTACCTTATTATCAAGCACTTGAGGTGAAACATGAAGTTTTAAAACATTTTATATTTTAGTGACGTGAAAAAGACAATAGAAACTAATTGTCTCAAAAATGTGTAGTTACAAATTTTTTTAGTTCAAACTGAATTAGAAATTACTGAATATTTAGTTTTTATCGGTCCTAAACTGTATTTGAATAATATTTACAATGCATCAGATGTTTTAAATCCGTTACAGGTGCAACCTGGAGTAAAAAGTAGATATTGAATTTGTATTTAATTAAAGTAAAACTATCCGTTTTAAAGTAAACAATAGATAGTAAGTCGTTCTGTGCAATTTGCATTACACTACTGATAAAGCACTGTATTTTTAATATTTTCTAAAATCTAAATGTAAACAAATGTTTCTGTCTCTTTGATAAACTTCAGTTGAAAGTGTCAACAGCTGTTAAATATAAGCTCACTTTGGATTACTTGTTGCAAATATTTTATACTTTTTTCCCGATTTCTTAAATATTCTGTGAAACTATTTTAACTTTTCTCTCCTTTTAAACCTTTCTTGGACATCAACGGTATTAAAAAAGAATTAGCCGAATTGGTCCAGACGTTTCCGAGATTAGCGCTAGCAACACATCTAGATATTCGTTTTTACATAGTACAGATAACAAAATATAGTGTAAAACAATTCAAACTGTTCTGAAGAAAGCAAAAAATTCGTTAAATAGTGTTGTAAAACTGGGTACATTTAAGAGAACGTTATCACAATTAAAATGCAAGCCTTTTTATTATCTATTTCACGAGATAACAGTTCCAGGACTAGATATCTAGTTGTTGGAAACACTTACCGCTAGAGAGCAATCATGGTGATAAGTTCACTAGTGTACGGTTGGTGTTGGTGTTGGCGAATCAACTGTCCACCACAGACAGGTTCATGTTGGTGCTCGTATCAGCTGGCGTGATGTACAGACTGTCTGATATGGCGTGATAAAATGAGACAGAGATAAAATGATTACTTTGTATGATCAGATTCATTTAGTCAATTACCCAGATATGTCCAGTTTTATATAGCTTTTGCGTGGAGAGATGGCCTTATTTGTATAGGCCTATACACGGCCATGATGGCTGTAACAGTGGACTGTGTACTGTCGGATATCAATATCAGTATGATGGAATACAACCATCAGATGGCTATTCAGATAGTCCCTGCCATCAAAGACAGATGGAAATGTACTGTGTACTGCATCCCAAAAATGAATGCTCTACTTTTTAAATGATCACGAATGTTCGCTAAAAGCTTCTTGTTGACGATGGATGATTTTGACTAAAAGCTCGTTGTTTATGATGGACGAATGTTGACTAAAAGCTCGTTGTTTGGATGAATTTTGACTAAAAGCTCGTTGTTGACGATGGATGATTTTGACCAGAGTATTATATTTCCCATCGTTATGAGCCTACAACGATATCCCATATTCTTCTTCTTCAGCTGATAAAAGAAAATTAGGTTACATGATGTAGCTATGGTGGGAAGGACTGATTCAATGTGAATGTTGGGTTTAGATCCAGTTCATCTTCGTCTTAGTACAGCGTCTGAAATCTGGAAGCAGGTGAACTAAGAAGGTAAATTGGATCTAAACTTAAAATTCACATTGAATCAAACATTCCCACCATAGCCACGTTATTTGCAGTTGATTGCTTCACCGTGCTTAGAGATTGTGTCTAAAACATCACACACACTCAATTGTGCACATGACGAGATAATGAAAAGACTTCTTCACCTAGATTACATTATATTTTGTAGTCTCTGGTGTCGAAATGATGCAAAGAGTTTGTCTTGAACTTCTTTGTCACCGACGTTTTTTAATCTTTCCAGACGAACATCACTCTAGATTTCAGGAGTCAAGTCTGCGACATCGTCAGAATCAGATAGATGATGCACTAAGAGGAATGTGAACTAGAGCTAAATTCAACATTCGTATGTTTGGTGTTGTAAGCACATCCTGCTAAGTTTACGAAGTCGTGTGGATGTTGTGTGGAAGCTATTTGTTTCCACAAAACCGACTGACCAACGTCAACATTGTTTTGTATTATTGTATCAATTTTTCTGTAATGTATTGTATTATTTCTTCTTCCTTCTAGACCAAAGTATCTCAAGATCTTTTATGAGCATTGTTTTAACTTGGTGTAGACAACTTAGAGATAGTCTCGGACTCCCAGAGGAGAAGAATTTATTTTTCCAACGCGTCTGTGCTGCGAGATTGCAGATAGTTAGTTGCAGGCGCGTGGTGTCCCTCTGGAATTACAGAGCTCCAGAATTATATAGTTAGTGTGTTTCCACTTTCATCCGTCAGAACTCCCTCACACGAACTAAATTTCCCTCAGTCAACTTCAGTTTTACCTTAAAGGTTGGTTTCCACCGAGTAACTTTCAATTATATTGAACGTTGTCAGTATATGTTCAATACAGACTTACAAGCCGGTATTTAGGAACAACCAAAAAATACTTAAAATATTATATATAAATGTATATGTACACTATATATACATTTTAGTTGTATATTAGGAAAGAAATGTGAGATAGTGGTAAAACTGTAAAATGTTTCATGTAAATAACATAAATACATAGGTTGACGTTTTTCTTAATTGAAATATTTTAAGTAAAGAGTGTATGTCAAGTAGCCAACGCATACACCCATAACAGTCTAGGGAGACCAATTTGTACTTTATAAGGAAACAATCTTTTTTTCTCTTGACATCAAAAGAGGAATGTTTTCTACGGAAGAAATCGATTCAGTGACACTAGTTTTTGTGAAGGTCGAAATAGGAGGGTATATATAGAAGATTAAAAATATGAAACGACAACCTTTTTACGAATTATATTTTTTATAAATTTACAAAGTTATAAACGACCATCAGACAGATAAGTAGTAGGTATAGTACCAGTTAAGAGTTTATTAGCTGGCACTAATTTTAAATTTATTTACATATCTGACTTTTGGTTCTAATTGTATCAAGCTAAAAAATATGAATTCTGGAAGAATATTATTATTTAATATTTTTAACCCTTTTGGTGCCAATTCATTTCAACAATCACCAGCACTAGCGCGGCTGACAAACAATCGGTTTGAAGGAAACTTGTTTGCTTATACGATGCAGATTGGCTTTTGGCTCCTAGCTATGGCGAGGATAACAGTGATAATGTCCTTTGCTTGAAGGTTATTTTTGACGATGGAAGGATTGTGAAGGAAACAGGATTTTTCCGGACATTTTCCATCGTTCAGTGAAACAAGAAATCAGTAACACTACGTTTCGAGATCTGCAATCTGATGCAACAAGAGATCAGATTGCAGATCTCGAAACGTAGTGTTACTGATATATTCTATCAAACGATGGAAAATGTCCGGATCCAGTTTTTCTTCACAGTGATAATGTATTATGAAGTACTCATCATTGTAGTCATCATGATACTGATCTTTTGTCAATAAAGGAATATATTAACTTGATTATATATACATCGGGGAGTAGCAGCATTAACTTTGCTACAGTAACTTGGGAATACATAAAAACTGAAGATGCAAATAGATTGGAATTAGCAAGAAAATTTTAACTTTGAAGCTGCAATACAAATCAATAGGAGTTTCATTTTTAAAAAAATCAATAACGATTGATTTTTAAAATTTTTTATATTATTTATATTTATAAGTAATTTAAATCATCTATGTATAAATTATCTTTGAAAATAAAATTAATTAAGTTGTGTGTGAAGCCGCGGGTAACTGCTAGTACGATATAATATGCTACCGTATGATGTTACGTCTCGTCAACGGTCGTCAGTGATGCTTCTGTATTAATATGCCGATTCGAATATTTTAAAACTTTTATTTGCTGTTATTATAATGTTTTTAGATCAGACAATCGTTGTAATACGAGTATGTTGAAGATTACATTACATTATAGTTTATTATGATGATAGATAATAATAAAAATGTCTATTGATTGAGCGTTCATCGAAGTACATTTATACGATGAGCGACAACATCCGGGAAAATACATAAAATCTTAATAAAATAAACAAAATACTCGGTCTGTTTACATCTTTACTAATGTGTAGTCACACGGTACAATATTCAATGTTAATAAAGATCCTCATAGGAAAAATTATGTGCGTGGCTCAGAGTTCGATTTACATATTGTGCGCTTACTACACATGCTATAGATACAGAAAAAAGATACAAAAAAGCAGCACTTAAAAATAAAATAATTTTTTTTTTTAATGTCTACAGTATTGGTTAATATAAGTTCATACTAATACTACTATATAATAGTTGTAACCACACTTAATCACAAACCAACTGCAGTAATTGACTATCATTACAGAAATGCATTTCTTCTTCATTTATTTAGTTGAAAGATCTATCAGTTACTATATCAAAATAAATGTTAAGTAAATAAATCCTAGGATTAAAATTTAATTTTAAATAGGTTAAAAGGTGTTGATTCAAAATATATTACATTAAAATTTATGAGGAGACAGTTTGACTTTGAAGAAATTTAAATACTCATACGAGACTCATACTGGTGAAGGAAACCCAGCTGTAAGACAGGGCTTGTGTAGACAGTGTTAGTCAGCAATTTGAAATGTTCAAACGTGCTCTGGGTAGATTACTAGCTCTGCGTTATCAGCTTCTCCCTCCACCAGCTAGAAGATAAGTTTTTCTTAGAAATCGAGTGAAACCTGCAATTCTCTTATCTGAGAAGGAATTGGTGGCGTAAAAAGAGTTTGCACAATTAGCAGCATTTACAATTTTGGAGACCAGCATGCAAACGTATTGTGCATGTTTGGTTAAATTTTGTTATGCAACCGAAATTGTCACTAAATCACACGATCGATGCGTGAAAATGTACGAAAAACATATTTTATGTACAACTGCCTTATGGAAAGTATTTTTATCCTTAAAACCAATTATACTTTTGAGGAAAATACTATGTATGAGTTCTTCCCCAAGTTACCACCACAAAATGTAAAAAGTTTGGAATATTTTAGCGTTTCCAACACCCCTTATGCAAGAAAAATATATTCCCTAAAACTTTTGATTTAATTTTGATACAATAGTCATTTAAATGACGTAGTTACTATTTCAATTATAATGGGGTTTTTGTGTTATGATTTTGAACAAGAAGTTGGCATTTTACTACCTGAATGTAATTAGTAAATAAAGTTAGATATTTAGATCAAATTTACATTGAGTAGAATTGTTTTTAATTTCGATAAAGCGCAGGAGACTTACGAGAACTCGTACTTTTATTATATAAGCTACATTGTCTCAAAACTACTAGTTCAAATGTGATAAGTACTTTCCTGAAAGGGCGCATATAATTTCTTTACAATTTTTTTGCTTCATTTTAAACACACAACAAACATTTTACATTAAATACACTTAGCGAAAGGTCTGAATAAAATATATACAGTCATTCCAATTATGGCTAGACTCTCCAATAACATAAACGAAAGCAACTGGAGAAATACTAATTTAAATAGGAGAGAAATTGGAAGATGGAGACATTGGTTACTACAATACTAACTCTTTATTATCCATATATCAGTCTAGTGCGATAAATAATAATTTGATGCTATTTATTGCTGCATGAGTTATTTGTATCAAAATTAAAATATGGTTTGTCTTTTGTTACCTGTTCTGGTCGTAAATATACTTTAGCCTTCATCTTTCCTCAAAACATTTTTCTTTACCTCATACTGTATAATAATTAACTTGAAACAAATTCATAACTTATTTATTTCCTCATCTTTAGCCTCCATAGATAGATAAATATATTAGTGATTTACCAAGCATACTAATTATCGGTAATTTATACTAAACTAAACCTACCTAGTTTTATTCTGTTGGTATTATGGGATTTGATCCCTTCGATAGGTATAAAAATCACAGTAGGATCCTCCTTCAGTTGTACTAACTTTACGCGAACAAAAATAAACACTTCACTTAATCCAGACTATATCAGGCTTGTCCTTACCAACTACATTAAACAGACAGATTCGGCTGAGATATTTACCTTATCAGTAAGAGGTTGTGATTGGAGGGGAGTAAACCGGTTTCTGACTTAGATAAAAAAAGTTTCTAATAGCTTCTTCTACCAAAGGAAGAGATTTACCTGGAAATTTGGCAATAAATTTAGAAAAGGAATTCATTGCTCCACCATAAATGCAACCAGTATCTTACTAATTGCACTTCATTTCGGCCTTCCCACTTTCAGGGCAATATATTGGTGTATCCATTTCACAAGATAATGTTTTCAATTGCTTTTCCTGCCTGATGCTCTTTATTTTTATACCTTAGCAAAGGAACTCGCTTGAAGTTTTGTTAAGCATAATTCATTATTATTTATTGCCGTGAATGTTGTCTGTTTTAGTTTTGATTGTTGTGTATTACTTTTATTTGTTATTAACAGTATTGTATTAAGTTTTTATAGTTTATTACACGTTATACAGAGTGTCCCAGAACTCTGACCAATACAATTGTACATCTTGAATCGTGTCAGTAGAGTTACTTTTTTTAATATAAAAAAGTTATAGATGTATTAGTTTACTTTTTTAAATAAAGTTATTAATTTTATACATTATATACCTTTTATCTTTTTATGTTTCAATCAAAAGAAACCTACATAATGGTAAGGATGTTATGACCAACAATGTAACGGTATAATCAGCTGATTAGAGCAGCTAAAATTAAAACAGCTGATTGTTGAGGCTCACGAACATTACTGTAACATAATAACAGTGGATATGGTTTAGGAATCGGAGGTTTTTAAAGCAGATTATTTCCCTTATTTATAAACAGATCTTCTTAAACTTGGTATCGTTGGATTTGCAATTACATGTTCTAACTATAATGTAATAACTATCGCTTTTTTTATCAAATGTCGTTTTTAAAATGTTTTACGCTTAAAGATTTTAGAAAGCCGCCATTTTGAAAATAAAGCTTTAAAATATTGAAATTTTTGTAATCAGGCATTTAGGTTGTAAAGGTAATATATTAATTTAAACTTATTACAATAAACCATTCTTAAATAAAAATAGTACAGTGAAAAAACTGAATAGCGAATATTTGAGTAACTATTGATTTTTAGAAAATTTTAATATGATTTTTTGGTTTGCCTATGGTCTAGGAATAATATCTGAAAATATTAATAGAAAGTTCTGGGGCACCCTGCATAATGGTTTATATAACACTGTTGTAATAAATAGCAATAAAGTATATGCTTCAAAGTTTGTAAGCATGATTCAACTTTTTATACAGTGTATAAAGAAAGAAACAAGTAAATAGTTTCATTATTAATTTAGTTTTCACGTAATTTTTTATAAAATATTAAGATTTAGATGTAAAAGAGTTAATATCTAAATTTTTACTATACATTTCAAGACCTTTACAAAATCCATCTTAGTTGCCTTTTATCACAAGTAAGCTCAGATTTGTGTGTGTGTGTGTGTGTGTGTACCTGTATACTGGATTAAATTACTACGGCCATAAATATACACTTTTTTAATGTTTTCTTTATTGTGGCAAGACGGCAAACTCGGCATCGATGTAGAAATATAATTCACTGGAAACGGATGATAAACTTACGAAATCGCGTGCAAAGGTGCGTGTACTGCTAGTTAGAAGTAATTATCAAATTTTTATTCAGAAACTACGTTCTTATGCAAATATAAAATTCGTCACTTTACACATAGTTCTCGTAACTTCAATAATATAATGTAACAGTAAATAATAACTAAATTTAAGTTCTATGTTAACAAAATAAAAGGCTACTTCATATAAGATTTGTACTTTAAATGAGATCTTTAAATTGAGTTCTAAATTCAAACAACAAAAAATGCTTGTATATTTGTATATCGTTTAAAATTTCTATGTACCTACTTTTATATTTTTACTTTATTATTTGTAATTGTACGTGTTTACTACCTAGCAATAAGATGAATAAATCATTTTGAAATTTGATCATAAAGTATAACGATTCCCCTTTCTGCTAAACACTCTAGGACTATCTTAGATATGTTGATAATTTGACATCTACCTCGTTTTATTTCTCTATTTAGCAACTTTCATTTCGACTAGTAACCAGAGATGACTCACCCTATTCAGTATACGACTACAACGCGATGCTGCAAAAGGAGATGGCGTGATGCAGCTGCAGACAATAATAAACAATGACATCATCATTTAGGGCCTTGAGAGTTTGGAATTTTCGAGAGATTTTATAAGGCCTCATCAAACTTCTTATTCACTTTTCTCAGTTTCATGTTGTCTTTTAGCACCATATTTTTTATTTCCTCCCGCAGCAAATCCGGTCTCTCTTAGTCTATCCCTTGAATTCTTCGATACTACCCTGTTTTGCTCTCGTCTCTTTTCTTCAGCGTTCTCTGTCGATGTCACCTCCTCAGGCAGTTGTTCCTCAGATAGCTCTTCCTCAGACAGCTTTTCTCAGACAACTCTTCGTCAGGCAGTTCTTCCTTAGAAAGCTCCTCCTCAGGCAGTTCTTCCTCAGACAGTTTCTTCCTCAGACAACTCTTCCTCAGGCAGCTTTCTTCAGACAACTCTTCCTCAGGCAGTTCTTCCTCAGACAGCTCCTCCTTAGACAGCTCCTCCTCAGGCAGTTCTTCCTCAGACAGTTCTTCCTCAGACAGCTCTTCCTCAGGCAGCCCTTCCTCAGGCAGCTCTTCCTCTGGCAGCTCTTCCTCAGATAGTTCTTCCTCAAACAGGTCCTCCTGAGACAAGTACTCAGCATTATCTTTGTCCTCGGGCTCCATCCTTTAGGCACGGATCGAGTTACCTGAACAACCTGGCAATGACTGTTCGATGAATGAGAAATCCGAACACAACACCTTCTGTTCCGCCTTCCTATACTACACCAAGATTATTGGTGCATTTCTATATATCATCTGGCTTGTTTGAGTTTTAATGGTGAGGTTTCCGATCTGAAATAATTCAAAAGAATGACATCTAATTTCTCGTTGTATACATTTAAACATCATATTTTCCTATCAAATACATGTTCTTACTGAGCTTAGTGTTATGTCCTAATAGTGGTAGACGTAGAAAAAGTTGTCAAGAGAAAGATTTTAGGGTTAACATTAAACAGGAAAGAAACCCTTTAGAATGTTTTGGCACTTCCCTCACACGTCCAGATAGAACATAAAATGAACATTTTGGGAGATGTAAATTTGATGATTATGTATGGATGTCAGAGAAATAGACCTAAGATTTTAACATTTGATGACGCTTAAAATTAGTTATCTTTTTTTTAGTCCAATATTATTAAATTATTACATGCGTATTATTAGACGCTCAGACACTCCTTGTGTGCGCCATACACGCTTTGCTCACACCACACAGTCATCCAAACTGCTAATCTAGGTGGAAAAAAAGAAAAAAAGTTTATGTCTAATAAAATTACGGCAAATTTACCAATACTTTCCAGTAGTTAGGGAATTACAGTGGAATACATAGGGTGAATCAAAATGCAATTTTACCAGTTTTCCTGAGTTTTATAAATTTATATTACATAACATTAGATCAAACCATTTCAAAAACACAATATTATTTGTTTGTATGGAATACAAAAAAAAAAACGGGGGGCTTTGTGAATATTTAATAATTCGAATTCCGCGGTTTTATATGGAAAACTTAAATGAGTTTAGTTTATGTATTGTCTGCTGATTATTTTTGTAAACAATTAATTTGAAGTAAAAACAACATATACATGGCACAATTAGTACTTTTTCAGTACACCTATGTGATGCAAAACTGTTCCAAGTTTTAATCACGCGTGTTTAGAATAATCCAATGGTATCAAAAACACCTCGAACCGTTTATGAATATTCCTACTAACTTTAGTAGAGTTTTTTTTCTTTCCTTTTTGTCCTAGGTAATTTAGTAATAGATGTAGATGTAGAACATTGAGACTTAATTTTAAGCTTGGTAGTTTTAGTACTAAGCTCAATCTGTTATCGAAGTACTTTGCGGGCAGACATACATACAAACGTGATCTTTTGGCCATCTACTATTCAATCTTCGCTGATGTACAGCTAACAATTCACAATACGAGTATTGACAAAGTACCAACTTAAATGGATTAATGATGTTTATGACGAAAGAATCGTGATTTATTTTCAACTTTTTATTCATACATAATGAATAAAGTTTTTACGTAGATAATCGCTTTTTCTCAGATCTGTAAGGATTATTTGTGATACAATAATACACTGCGCCTGGTATGTATCGAAATACTTATGTATGTATCGGGCTTGTTCGTGAAATAAAATATGTAACGCTGATTTTTGTTCCAAAAATCCTTAAAACATATTTTCTCTTTTATTTATTATAAAAGTTCATACAAAAAATCTTTTAACGGCATTCTTATCCAAACGTACAGATTTACACAAAAGAAAAAAGTTAGTATCAATGTCTCAAAATAGAGACGATAAATGTTCATATCGGATATCATTAAATTCAAAATATGCCAGGTTATAAGCAGATTTCTCTAAAATAGTAGCAATTTGCCTAATACATTACTCGTTAAAAATATTTTTTTTTATCACTGCGAAAATAACTAGCTGATTTAATGTGACTGATTACAGGAGAAAATAATTAGTAAATTTTTATTCAAAGAGAAACATTTGGACTATATATCTGTTAAATTCCATCCAATCTTAGAAATTAGATACAAACATTTTTGTTCTCTAAGGGACACATTGTAATTTATTCATAACACTTCTTGAAATTTGAATAAGTACATTTTTATGGCCACCATTGTAAAGCTATTGAAAATGTAATTAAGACTTTTATAACAGTATGACCTCGATAAAAATGCGATATTCCGAGCTGTGATTTAAAAATGGGCTATAAATAGCTATTATGGCAAGGTCGTAGCTACCGAGGGGATCCAAGGGGACCGGACCCCCCAAATTTTTAATTTTTTAAATTACTTTTTTAGTAAACGATTGTTAATATTTAAATGATTCAGTATTACTAACATGTACTGCTGAAAGATCGTTCTCAACAAAGGAACGGTACAAGAACTTTTTGAGGAAAAAAACGGGGCCTTACTCTCTGTCCACTATGGGAAAATATCAGTTGTATGGATCCCCAACCCCCCAAAAAAAATGTTTTTCCTGGCTACGTTCGTCTTATGGGTTATGCATATTTAAGGACAGACGCACACACTCGTTTATCATTCAACATAAACTTCATTCATTCATTCAACATTCATTCAACTGGCAGTTACAGAAAGCGAAGTAATATACAGTTCGTTTTCATCGTCAAACTGATGCTTATTTTAGTGACCAGATCACAATCAATACATTTTGAATGCCATTCGGGAACATCCTGTATACGCGAAATTACACGATCGTTACGCGTCTGTTTACTCATATGAGTTCAGTCGATCCAAACAATAAATCACCGTGTACAGCCAGTCGGTGACTGTACGCGTCAATTCCGGTAATGTGGACCTCTGTACCGACCTGTACTAACGTTGGTATAGTTCTGTACAACTCACTTTGTACCAGTTCCTCGCAACTGACCCATCCCCGTCTGCAGGGCCTCGGAAGATAACGGCCTATGGTAATATTTTTATGTACGTACTCGAATATATCGTGTAACTATGTAGTGTTATGATATGTGTTTACTGGAGTGAGTTTGGGCTAACTTTTATAGGAACATGTTTAAACAATAAGCAACGTAAAGTTGTCCTGAATACTAACTTATTGTTCTCGGAGACTGAAATATACTCGCCTTTACTATATTACGATTTCCTTATATTTATTGTAAACTATGGATGTATTGTATTAGCTCGGGATGTGGTCATTTCGGCTCTCTTTACGGGGCAACCTCAGATTGTTTTGCGGCAGTTCACAGCTTATTTTACGACAATTTAGTGATAATTGTATGGGTCAACCTTAAACTGTTTTTTTGGGATATATCTGCTTATTTTGCGGGAATTTTCGGATGATTTTTTGGAACAACCTCGAACTGTTTTAGGAATATTCCTGCTTATTTTACGGTATTTTCTGATGGTTTTGTGGGACAACCTCGGACTGATTTGCGGCATATCACGGCTTAAGTTTCTATAATCAAGGGATAATTTTGTGGGACAACCTCGAACTGTTTTTACCGGATATCTCTGCTTATTTTACGAAAATCGTCTAATAGCTTTGAGACATAACCCTGCATTGTTATGCAGTATATCTCTGTTTATTTCGTGGTAATTTTCTAATAGCTTTGCGGGATAATCCCGTTTTGTTGATATCTTGGCTAATTTCGCGTTAATTTTTTATAGCTTTGCGAGCCAGCCCCGTGCTGTTTTGCGGGATGTCTTGGCTTATTTTTCGAAACATTCGCTTAACCCATTGGCCTTGTATCACGGAACGGTTCCGTGACAGCTAGTCCTGGGCTCAAAAATTTATATCACGGAATCGTTCCGTGACAAGTACAATAGCGCCATCTAAATAATTTTTTTTTAACTCCTTTTTCAACCAAATGTTAGTATAAATTAGACATAGTATTGTTGTAACACATAAGAAAAACTGCAATACTACAGTTAATTGAAATTTAAATGAATAATAAGTTACTATAAGAATATTAGTGCATTTACAAGAGAAAAAAAACTTTCAGTATTTAGAAAAAAAAAAAAAACATTTATTTTGACAAACTATGTATGCATATATATATACATATTCTAGTATTGCCCAGGTATATAAATACATTTCAAATAAAATAAAAGCAACAATGGAGTATTTTTATTTTATATTATTTGAGTAAAAAAATTTTTAATTTAAAAAAGTTCCAAAACTTTTTTAGTTTGTACAGCATTATTATTTTTTAAATTATGACCAAATATATCACTATCTATTTATTATTAAAGCCCATTTCATGTTAATCCAAAAAGATATAAAATATAACCAAAATAACTCCAGTTGAGCTGATAATAAAAATATGTATAAAGCCAATGGGTGGTGGAAAGACAAATGCTTTCATTCTTTTACTGTCTCCTTTATTAGCTCTTTCCTCGAATACAAATTTTATTATAAGACAAACAAACCATGTTTATGAAATACTAATCAAGAGATTAATTTCGGTATTGGGATTGAGACCAATTCTTCTAAATCTAAAATGATTTCGTTGTTTGAAAGAGTCACATTTAAAAAGTAAATTTTAAATTAATACATAGAGGTAAAGTGTAATATCAAGCGATTTATTGGAATTGCTGTTAAAACGTTTTGCAAGATAGACGTTATTTGTGTACGTTATGTGTGTGTTAGTGTGTGCGCCTGTGCAGAATAAAAAAGTATAAAGCACACGTATTATATTTAATAAGTATAATATTATCACATGTTAAAAAATGTTTGTTATTCAATTTTTTAACTTTTCCATCTTTCTCAAAATAGATTAAGGGATAAAGAGAACCTTAAACATTTTTAATTCGACCCAAGTATTAGAACCCAATAAATGTTAAACTAAATCAAATAATTAATTCAGATGTTTTTGTTGTTAAAAAGTGACAAGCTATAATTCAGTAATTTTTTTGGAAAATAATAATGTATAGAGTGTGTAATGTATTACATATTTCAAATATATCACGCATTTCATTACATGAGATTTAAAAATAGCCTGAAGCATATCATATACTGTTAGACAAAAACCAATTCAGAAATATATTATGCGGCATTGTTTTAAAAAGACCATAGACTTTCATGGGTATGATTATTGTAAATACATTTTTCAACTCATTACAAATTATAACTCACTAAATCACAAAACGGAAGTCAGCAAAATACAGTTTCCTGATCTTGCGTTAAAATTAAACTCAATCCAATAAATTACTGAAATAACTTTATTCCCGAAAACGTATTTTAATAGCCTACTTAGTGTAGAGTTAAACATGATAACCGGTATAAGCAAAATACTGTCTATGGTCGAGAGAGGATATGGGTTTTAATATTACTTTAAAATAAAAAAATGAATATAAATTTACATTCAGAGTGTACCAAAGTTCTGTGGCTGATGTTACTCATTATTCCAACAAAAAGTGTCCTATAAACATATTTCGAGAAATGTCACATGTTACAGTTTGCGCAAGCGTACCTTTAAAGTGGTCGTGCTCGCTTATGCGTTGACGGATTTCGTTGCAAAAGGTGCCGTTGGAATTGTTATAAAAAGTAGTAGGCCTAAGTATTTGGTATCTTGTACATTTTCTATAACTATATTTGTTTTTTTTTTATTTGACTTAACAAATTTTTCAACAGACGCCATTTTGTTAATATTGAAGCAGATCGCACAATTATTTTGTTTCTTCTTATGTATTCCTACCTATGTGCACAGTTTGTATCTTTAACTTTATATTTCTAGAGATATTAATTGTTTTATACAAAATAAAAAAAAATGGCGGCTGGCGGCTAGCGGTTAGATGACACATTCTCGACCTATGTTTAAAAAGATTTTTGTTTGGAATAATGAGTACTACCAGCCACAGAAGTTTGTGACGCCCTTTTCTGAGCACCATGTATAGTTTCTATACATAGCTAAATAATCTAAACGTGGAAAGTGAACAGGCTAGGGAGCAGGGAGAGCGGGGAAAACTACTGAAGATGTTGGAGTCAACCTTTGCTCCCAGGCGATAAAAGCGCTAGTTACGGCACTGTTAATACTATTTGTATGTTGAGTCACTTGACAGAGGATTGATTAGATGAAATCAAACAATTGGGGAACTTATCACACTTTTTAGTAGGTACGCCTACAAGATTCAAAGGATGCATACAAGACGTGGGGGTTCACAGCACCTAATCTCACAGTACCTAAAATTTAACCGTCTAATAGCACCGATTCTCATAGCACCTAATATTATAGTACCTAATCTCACAGCACCTAAGGAAATGCCCGAGAGTCGCACGGCACCTAAAGATCGTGCTGGAGTTTTATAGCACCTAATATCACACCACCTAAAAGGGAGTGGTGGGGATCGTCGGAGGGGTAGGCCCCCACCACTGTCCGTGGTCAGTGGGCGACCGTCCGTTGAGTCGCGTGGTTAGGGGAGAGCTCTGAGTTGGTTATTGACACGTGCTGTGCGGGTTGCATTAACGCGCTCGCCGGAAGAATTGAAGGCGGTGGACGTTTCGTTTAGGAATTTATATTATGACATATTATGTTATTTTTACCGGATCCCGGCGACCTCTCTCACACACACTAAACACCTCACTTAAAACGTCTACCACATTAAAATATACCCCTTTATTACATCTGAAAAGGTTTGACGGCTTAGGTAGTATTAATCTATACATTATAGCGAAAGTGAGATATTTTAGATATGTTTATTGATTGTGATAATCAAAAATATGAAGAAAAACACAGTTTTCTTTTAAATTTAAGCTTTCTCCAATTTAACTCCTCCTAATTAAAAAATAATTACAGTTAAAAATATAATATATAATTTGTTGTATGACTCTTAAAGAACGACATACTGATAATTCAGAGTTCTAAGTTAATAATTAAAGGCGTAACAAGTTTTTTTTGGGAAACTCATTAGACTGTCTCATTACTAATAGTCTTTACTTATGAGTGAGGGTGCAGAAACAAGCGAGGTACACAGTAACTGTGCCGGAACCTTACTACATTATGGCTTAATGAAACAACACATACCAACTTGCCCCGTGTGCCAAAATCACAAGATAAAATATCGACCAAAACCACAACAGGAAAATGTTTAAATTAGGCATGTATGATTCTGGTAAATATATTAATTTAAGGAAAGGCAATTAAATTATCCATTTACCCAAAACAAACATTTAATTAAACTTATATTTGTAAATTCACTAACAGATAATTTGAGGGAAATTAATATTCCTCAAAGCGAAGCGGGCGAATACCTTCCATAATCCTATCACCATCGTCTTTGTTATCGGTGTTATATTTTTCACTGTTTACCTCATGTTCACTGACACAGTCTTCCGACGAATTTCTGTCCCTCAGTCCAAATATTAGTAGTCTCTCTACAGCCTCCCTCAGCAATCATTCATTGGTTCAAGCGTTATCAATAACTATTTTTGTATTCTCTATAACTTTCATCCAACAATCAGGCGTAGTCTTTTCCAAAGCTTCTTTACAAATTTTGTGATAGAATTAATAGTGAACGACTTATTATTTTTGCGATATGTAAATTAATTTAAGCCCATATTAGTTCAATCGCGTGGAGCTTGACGGTCACTAGAAGTTCAACTTTTTCATGTCTGAACTAAAGTGACTCCTTTCTAGTAAAACCATCCTGTAATTTCTGCCTTATAATCTTTTGCTCATAGGTGCTTTAAAATATTTATTTTGAATTATACAGTGTATTATACATAGCAATAACTACATCTTTCATTAATATAATCCACCCATAGGGGTAGAAATGGACTTGGAATTCTTAGAAGACCTTCCCTATGTCCTATGTATATAAAATGTGGCACACACATGCCTCATAACTTTAAACAGAAAATCAATAGCGTCTTTATGAAGATTAACTGCCATAGCGACTGAAATATAAAATTGCAAACCCTAGAAAAAGTATATTATTATTTTTCATCTTCCCGCTATCCGAAAAAAGTTTAAATTTCACACACACACACACACACACACACACACACACACACACACACACACACACACACACACACACACACACACACACACACACACACACACACACACACACACACACACACACACACACACACACACACACACACACACACACCACACACACACACACACACACACACACACACACACACACACACACACAACACACACACACACACACACACACACACACACACACACACGACACACACACACACACACACACACACACACACACACACACACACACACACACACACACACACACACACACTCACACACACACACACACACACACACACACACACACACACACACACACACACACACACACACACACACACACACACACACACACACACACACACACACACACACACACACACACCACACACACACACACACACACACACACACACACACACACACACACACACACACACACACACACACACACACACACACACACACAACCACACACACACACACACACACACACAACACACACACACACACACACACACACACACACATTTTGCTTGCGGTGGCGGGAAATGAAACCATTGTAGCCAATGCCTTTAATAATTATTTTACAAAGGTAGTGCCATCCCTTAAGGAGGAGGCATTCGGATTTGATATTTTTTCCTCAAAATACATGTTGAGGCTGATGTCTTATTAGACTCATTTAGGATTAATGTTATTGAAAAATAAGAACAGCACTGGCATAAGCATTGTACTAGTTAAGAATAACATAGATTCTTTTTTGTACCATTATTTTATAGTATTTATAGTAAGTCTCTAGAGCAAGGTAATATTTCCTGACGAGTTTAAAGTAGCTATGGTGGTACCTATATTTAAGGCAGGGGACACCACAGAAATGTCTTCATACCGCCCGATCTCTCTTATAAATACTATAGCTAAGATTTTTGAAACATTAATTAAAGAAAAGTTACTGGACCACTTTCAGCAGTATAATTTTTTTTCTAGTAATCAATATGGTTTTTTACCTAATAAGGGAACAGATTTAGCTTTAGAGAAACATGTAACTTGTATTACAGATGCAGTTGACTCTCACAAATTTACTCTGGCTATTTATTTAGACTTAAAAAAGGCTTTTGATGTTTTGGATATAGATATCTTAGTACATAAGTTCAGAAGGTATGGGATTGGAGGCTCTGCATTGGCTTGGTTAACATCTTTTTCAAAATCCCGTCAGCAGGTAGTTAGAATAAATAACATCAAGAGTGACGCCTTAAACCTATGTTATGGAACTGCTCAGGGGGGAGTACTTGGTCCACTCATGTTTCTTATCTATATTAACGACTTATTGGATATCGACCTCAACTCTTCCATATTTGCATATGCTGATGACACAGCATTAGTTTGTTCAGCTAGCAGCAGAAATAAACTTAAATTGAAAATTGATAAAGATTTAGTGAAAGTATCTGAATGGTTAATTACTAATAAATTATTGATAAATGCTTCTAAAACCAAATGTGTACTATTTTTTGATAACGATAAGCCTAAAATGCGAGTTAGAAGATAATGTTTAAAATGTTTTTGCCATAGTCATCAGTGTATGTATGTGTGTAAATGTCCAAGTGTGGAAATAGTTAGTTCAATTAAATACTTAGGGTTGTACATAGATAACCATCTCAAATGGGGTGACCATATACAGTTCTTGGGGAAAAAGTTAAGACAGATTAATCATTCTTTGTACCACATGAGAGGATTTTTGAATAGCCAATTTTTAAAGTATTTGTATGTCTCCTGGTTTGAAAGCATGATAAGATATGGTGTCATACATTATGGTGGCACGTATAATACCATACTGAATCCTATAATTATGTGTCAAAGAAATGCAATTGAGAACAGTTTTTGGCATTGGGCGTATGGGTAGAGTAAGCAGTTTTTTTTAACGATAATAATATTCTTAATTTTTTTCAGTTGTATAAATTATGTGTATTAATGTATATTTACAAGTATTTAGATGAGTATCCAAAAAGACAGACATCTCGATTAACGAGAACTGCTCAATATGATCTCCTATATGTGCCAAATTATGCAAAAGAAAAATGTAGACACCAGTTTTGTTATGCAGTGTTAACTTTATTTAAACAGGTTTATTACAGTATATGGTAATAGTGTATTTCTTGACTCTAAACCCAAATTTAAAATGAAAGCCGTGCAGTTTGTATTAAACCTTGGTCCTTGATAATTTATTGATATTTATTTCTATTTGTTATATTTTATTAAAATAGTTTATTTATTTCTTGCATGCTTATCACACCTTATGTTATATTATGCCTGTTAATGATTTATATGTTTGTATTTATTATTGTTATTGTTGTTGTTATTAATTTTGTTATTGTTAATTATTTATTATTGTTATTTATTTATTTATTGGCTGTTTAAAATTTACACTCATGTACACAAATGTACTCAATAATTGTTGTTTACTTTTGTCACTCATATTTATTTGTTATATTTGTTAATATCTAATCTATCTGTGACTTATGAGTAGCATCTATTTATTTACAAATTAGTTCGCATTGTTATTGGTTTGCCAACATAAAGACTAAATATTTTTGACTTGTAAGCTGCATTCCCGCACGCGCCTTGCAAGGTGCCTTGGGGTAGTATATAAATGTAACATGTCTTTTTCTGAATAAACGAGTTTTGAACTTGAACTTGAACTTAAACTTGAACACACACACACACACACACACACACACACACACACACACACACACACACACACACACACACACACACACACACACACACACACACACACACAGTTCTCGTCCATATAAATTGATTATACAACGTATGTTAAAGAAGATAAACCTTAGATTTACTCGTTTTCCATAGGAAGTAGTACCCGCTATAAAAAACTACGTTTTGCTTTGTAAACTTCCCTTCCTTACTTCCTTGTAAACTTCCTTTGTAAACTCGGGGAGCCCATTGTCTTGATAATGTTTTTTAGTCTGCCTAGATCAGGTTATTTCATGCAACATCTTTTATTTTTCTTAAGACCTTGCTAAATCCAAAAGTACAAGTGACAAATTTTATTTTAATTTTTCCAGAATCCTCTATTGATGATCTGACAAACCATTTGTTTTTCACATGATTGGAATGGCGTACTTAGTAATGGAAGAGTATTCTCTACCCAAAAACTCGTTCATGCATATTTCTCCATTTCAGTTCATAAATAAACATTTTACTCTACAGTGAAAAAACAACGTTCCACAGTTAGTGAGATTAAAGGTCGAAATCAAAATTATTGGTATAGTGGGGAACTGGACCAAATGAAAGAAATTTTTGTTTTTGGAGAAATCGACAAAACTTTCTACTAGTGACAGGCTTCGTGTTAACTATTTAAATCTCTAGAAATGTTATAAAAAGTCCGTAGAAGATGCGTACTCACAATGTCGCAAAAATATAAAATAGCAGTAACCAATATAAGGCCTCGGGAGAGGTTTTTATAACGCCAATATAAAGGCGTTTTCGGTGCAGATAAACGAAAATACAAACATTTAGCATCTCAATCGACATTATCAATAAATATCACTCCAGGTAACTTAAACCATTTGTTTTATCAATTCGGTTAACACCAAATAAAGGGTAGTATCAAAAAGCCTCATGTTAATAGAATGAACTTAATAAGAAATTACCATATTTTGAAAGAAAAAACATTTATCTTTGTAGAAGTCTCAATTGATGAGGTTATTAAAGCTGTCAAAAGAGTTAAAAACTCAGAAAGCAAAGACATTTATAAGAAATCTAACAATATATTTTAAAGAATTTACCATACGTTTTTTGAACCCATTAACTTATATGTATATCTGCCCGATTCTTAAGAAAGGGTCTAGGAGTTTCCCTGAGAGCTATTGCCCAGTATAAAATTTTACCTGTCCTGTAATAATAGAAACTGTTTTACATGATGAACCTTTTGCGTATCTGGAAAAATAATATCAATCTAAATTTATTACAATAGAAGAGGTAAATACACCATTGATGCAGTTTATTCACTAATTAAGGAGGTCCTAAACACTTTAGAGATTAAAGCCTTTGCTCAAGTAACATATTTTGACTTGAGCAGGGCCTTAAAACTTAACTATTACGGTATTAATGGGAATCCGGCTTTAAAGAGTTCTTTAAAGACTATTTATCTTAACCGCAGGCGAAAAGTTTGTTTCTATTAATGGAAATCGGTCCAACAATTTGGTGATCGGGATTGTTGTACCTAAGGGTCAGTCCTGGGCCCTATTACGTTTTTTATTATATATAAATTAATTTCCTACCGTTGTTAGGTTAAAATCTCTTTTATATGCTAACGACACAACTCTTTAGAATATCCATACAAACTTTGACAAACTACAAGTTCTTGTCATTGAATCAGTTGAGAAAGCCTCAGTGTGGTTTAGATCAAATGGATCTTTACTAAATGAAGTCCAAAACTCAAAACATTTTGTTTACTTTACGACAAACCCCTACAATTGACACACCAAATTATTTCTTTTTCTTGTGCTTAAAATTTCTAGGAACTATTTTGGTAGAGTAATTTTTTACTTAGACGTATTATAAATTGTGTTACTGAAAAATATTTTAAATCTGCATACTATGCCTATTTTTAATCAATAACAAGGTATGGTCTAATATTATTGGGTAATAGCGCTAAAATTAATGAAATCATTATCCTGAAAAACAAAGCTATCAGAATAATAACAAAATAACAACCACTAGAACACTGTGAACCACTTTTTATTAAGCTTTGGTGGAAACTTTTATAAATTTATATATTTTTGACTCAGTATTGTATATTACAAAAAACATGTCATCATTAATTTTGACTAGCAACTTGCGTAATTATAATAGCAGAAATGAATATAATATTGTTATTGAGCATTTGCAGATTAAACAAAAAACAAAATAGGCATGTTATAATTACTCAGAAGACAAAATTGCAATATTTGTTGTATTTTTCACGAGGTACTCCTGCTGCGTGCCTCGTAACTGTGCAGTGTGTGCCTGATTCAAAGGTCTACACATGTGGTCTTTCCTTGCGCCTTGTGCCAGTGCACTGAGTTCTGAGACACACTGCATGGTTGCTAGGTTAATCTCCAATGCCCGTTATGTAGGCAAGTGAGCCAGGCAATAATTAGAGTCTATTTCTGATAATTATAATTTTTTATATACAATAAAAAAACCGAGATTGAAAGCCTATTTTTGTTCTATATTATAAAATTTTATTTCTTTCCTATGTAAATACATCCTGTATAAATAGATTACAATGAAATGGATATGTTATTAATAGTATCATATGGAACCATTTTAAGAGGTATTGAGATTGCGTCCTAAACAATTAATAACTTTGATCCTCAAAAAATCAGGAAGATTAATTTTAACAACAATCAGTCTACAAGTAGACTGCGGCAAACTTCTTACGACGCAGTGGGAGGACTGAGAGTAGTCGATCTCACTCAGTATATACTAGCAACAAAAGTGTTAATATACGTTTTTATGTTGTCGTCTTGCACTGTAATGTCATGTTATAAGAGTCTTCTGAAGCCTTACTATATACTTGTTCTCAGTTTTTTCAAGTAATGTTCTAATAGTCCTCATCCTCTTTTTAAGATTCACGACTTGTTTAACATGGTCTCATACATTCATTTTTAATCTATGAATATTCAGCTTTGACAATGTAATTTAAACATTAATTTAAATTTGTTATGCAATCATTACTAAGAGAGATATTCGCGCCAATACACCAAAATTCAGAGATAGCAGGCTGATTAATAATTTTTATAAAGACTCATAACAAGTTGTTTATTTTCTATTGAACAGCCAAAACAAGACACGCTCTTTATAAGTGCGTTACTGGCACAATCTGTAATAAGATATATATCCCACTAATATTATAAATGCGAAAGTTTGAATGTTTGGATATTTGGATCTTTGGATGTTTGTATGTTTAGATGTTAAGATGTTTGTCCTCGAATCACGCTGAAACTGCTATACGGATTGTGCTGAAATTTGGAACCGGTATAGCTTTTGGTCTGAATTAACACTTAGACTAGTTGTTAACACTTTCAGCTGAAGTTTATCAAAGAGGCAGAAACATGTGTTTACATTTAGATTTGAGTAAATATTGAATTATTGTAAAGTGCTTAATCAGTAGTGTAATGTAGATTGGAAATACGTTAAAGTTATTTAATTTTAAATTTAGATTGCGCTAATGATCAATAAATCCATCTAATACAATAGAAATGCTATTTATAACGCTGTTATAACAACTACCTTATTGTATAAAGCTGTGAATGTTTGCACATAACGTAATCTAATCTGGTTAGTACCTTTAACATTGTGTATGGCCTTTTTACTGTAGCTATTGAAAAGCAAATGGAGATAATATTGCCCTAATACTTGAAGGCATATACCCCTAATACATATTTAGCGATCGGTAAAAATATCAAAATCACTTAATCATCAAAATTTAACCTAAGTTAGATTCCGAAACCAACATATGAGACCATTGTTTTGGTTAGCGCAACAGCATAAATCAATTGTGGAAACTATAAATAGATTAGACCGGGGGTGAATTTAAACGACCAGAACAGACCCATATTGACCGCAGCAATTTTTGAGTTGTACGACACACTTTTCGTCATTGGCATAAAAAGGCTAACTCTTATTGTTACTGAAGGCATCGAAGAACGTCAATAAATTAACATGGAATGTGGGAGGGAAATACTAATCTTATAAAAACTGTTTCACTTTACGACTTCAGGATCCCAAATCTCTGTTCTTTAAACTTAAATCTAAAATTGGATCAGGAGATTGGAATAGCTTTGAGTGACTATCGATTATCTCTAGACTGTTTATTATGTTATAGAAAAAGAATACATAGATATATTGTCCAGTTTTTCAACAGAAAATTGCGTGCGAAGCCGCGGGTAACTGCTAGTATATATATATATATATATATATATATCTATTTAAGTATATATATAAACAAAAAAAATTTGCTGTCCTACGTATCTACTGATCAACCAATCGTTCTGAAATTTAATTTGTATTAAAATGATTCTGCCTGTTTTACGAACATGAACTGAGTGTCAACAACTTTTAAATACTTAGTTAAAATTCGATTATGAAACAATATTAGAATAGTTTTCAAATTGTAAAATATTCCAGGCAACTATTTTGATCCACCTCTTCTTATAAAATTTCTGAACATTTCAACGGATTACTAAAAATTTGTCGAAATAAAGAATATGTTGTGATTCATTTTTATGTGTAATAATGTAGTCTTATTTGTAATCGTACTATGGATATTATTTTCATATAAGCCCATAAGCCAGATTTGAAAGAATTTTAGAACATCTTCACCTTTTTAAAATGTTTTACTCATGCAATTGATAGACAACAAATATGCACGTTTTAATAGAATATTAAAATAATATTCTTAAATCAATTTTTTCAAGTTCAAGTTAAAGTTCAATCTTTTTTATTATCTAAAAATACATAATATAAAATAAAATTTACCTCCCAGTGCACCTGAAGCCGCGCGTGCGGGAGTTCAGTTGAATCATAATTACAATTATCTTAGTGTTCATTGTCCAATTCATATTTCCATAAAATTGTCTTCACTTAAACTAAATTCATAAACTAGCCAAAAGCAGTGGAAATCTAATAAATGGTATACCACGAGATTATTATAATATTACTTAGAATAAAGCAGCATTAACAATATGTATAAAAAATGTAATTTTAAGCATTACAAATTTATAAGCAATAATAAATAGAAAAAAAATTGTATGGGCTCCTTAAATTCACCCATTTGTTTCTTAAAAGTAATATCATATTTTTAAAATTGAGCCTTAACGGTATCCTCCATTTTGACAAAACTTCTTTTTGCAATTTGGCCAAAATGTCCTTAGTAAATTGTTTTATTTTTGCTATTTACTCTTACCTGAGCAGCAGTTCTTACACTTCCATGATTCACAACGTACTTGTCCCATGCGATTCCATGTGCTTTCTAAAATATCAGCACAAACGAGAGTGTAGATTTGTTTTACATTGAGAACAAACAGGCCACTCACATCAGGCAGAAGATCGTCGCAAACGGCACAATCACTCATCTTGATAACACGGAGAACACCATTGAGTTAAATATTAAAAAAACTAATATAATCCATTTTTGTACAGTTTGATTTTTTTACTATAAAAAGCTCAGGTTAGTTTCGTTATTTTTATGGAATGAATTATAGAAATTCCAGTTTGACTTATAAGTTTATATCGTAATTATAAAAATAAATATATGGTTTTAATGCAATGTAAAGAACCCCCCGCCTATTTAATTAACGCTTTATGAATGAATCGAAAGGCTTTATTGAAATGGTTTGTTGTGCGTCCGTCTGTGCGATTAACCTCTTATTATAAAGGCCCTAGTGACTCTTCAAAACTTGGTACATATGCTCTTATTGGTCTAAATAAGAACTCTAATTGGAATTTTAAGATAAAGAAGAATCGTCCTGATGCGCCTTACCATCTTATGTTACACTCTGTCCGAGGTCTTTTCAATGCTTCCTAACATCCGTTTCGGGTTATTTTAAGTAATCACGTATTTGTGTTCAACAAAAAAACATCATATATGTATAAGTACTTGTATTCATTATAACACGTTATAATCTAGCAGTTTGGCATGAAATAGCTAGATTTTTCGGCTGAAAGTATAAAACTCGTGGAGTCAAATTTTTCACTGTTATGTAAGAACATTGGGAGGTTAAAAAAAGCTAAACTATAGTTTCTTCTAATGGTTGAAAATTCCCTAGTGGGAATGTTACATTTTTTAATCCCAAAATAAAATTTGCCTTTTTATGTAATGATCAATGATACTTTACGATGATATAAGAAGTATTTAACTTCTTGTCCTGACGTAGGGAAATTGCAGAATAAGTGATGAATGATTTTAAAGGCTTTTTACCCTATTTTTATATAGATTTGGATGCAAATTATTACCGGTTTTCCAGTGGCACGGAATAGTACGATTTGAACACATTTAATTCCAATGGACGATAAAAAACTGTATATAAAAATGTAAAAAACACAATTGAAATTAGATGGACAAATAATTTACATTAATTGGATTATGTGCAAGATTTGGCGGTTTTGGCCTAAACATTCATTCAAATTCAAGGTAAATAATTTTTGGTGCCATTATTAGTTTGTAAATCCAACAACCGTCCTCCTAGCCTTACGCCATGCGCACGGGACCCTTCTCTTGTGCGAGGAGACAAAATTGTCTATCTCGTGTCGGGCCACGCCTTGTTCTAGGACTCAGATAAACACTCATTGCGACGTTGCTCCGCGCCTTGCTGTAGTGGACCAGTAATGGCGGGTCGTCGGGAGCGGGGTGGAGGGGGTCAAGGTTGGAAATTCTCCTCCATCCCCTCTGTTCCCCAACCAAGGCCCCCATTTGGAACAAAGAGCGAGAAGGTGGCTGTGACATTGAAACTTGAAACAGTCTCACTGCACCTAAAACGAAACCGTGGATCGTTGGCAACAGTACCTAAACCTTTATAGCGCCCTAATATCACGAGCACCCTAAATGACGGACTTTTTTATATCTGTATAGGTGGTAGTGGAGATTAGGTGCTAAAAGAATTAGGTGCTAGTGAAAGCCGCACCAATACAAAGAGTAACATTGTGCACTCAGGGAGGGTCCCACTGCTGACAAAGATTCTGATCATTCAACTAGGCAATTTGTGACGATTTAAATTATTATTTTTTTATAATCGTTATCTTGAAATTGGATACAGAAAATCTGCTAACGATAAAAATATTAAATTTCTACAGTATTCAAAACACACGATGTACTAAATAAAGCAATGAACTTTTTTATTTAAAAAATTAATGGAGATTAACGTATAGTATTTTTCACTCTTAAAAACGTTTCATTTATCTTAAGTTGTATTTTTATCACAAACAATCTAATTCCTAGATAAAACATAATTCGTTTTTACGCCAAAATCGCATCATTATCTTCAATCCTATTCTTTACTGTCTGTATTAAATAAAGTTTGCTAAAACATTTTTAATTTTCCTATGGTTTCTCATGAAGTGACCTAAATGTCCTGTAAAAGCATCTTTAAGTTTCAACGACTCTGGTATATTGCGAATATATTATATACATAAAATTAAAATACTGATATCCGTAATCACACATATCGTTCGAGGGTGTTTGCTTCTTGTGGTTAATTTCTCTTTGCTAATTTGGTTTCGTGACTTCCGAAATGTTATATCATGACCAGATAAAAACCGTGAAAAGTTTGATTTTCAATTTTAAAGATGAAAATAATAAGATAAGGTACACACAATAATAATAATAAGATCGCCCTTAATAATACCAGAAACTAAAAAACAAAACATTTTATCCCACCAGATTTCAAAACTTTCGCCCCCCCCCCCCCCCACCCCCCCCCCCCCCCACCCCCCCCCCCCCCCACCCCCCCCCCCCCCCACCCCCCCCCCCCCCCACCCCCCCCCCCCCCCACCCAAGGTAGGTTGAGGGGGCCAGACAGGCGTCAAGTATCTTAGTCTCAATATTGATTTTTATTGAAGAAGTGTAACAAATTATGAAGATGTTGAATTTCCAGCAACAATAGGTAGTTCCAGATGTAACGTGTGTTTAGGAACAACTACAGCAGATGTGGGGTTGGAGTGTTTTTAGACAAATTATTGGACAAGCATATGTTGCAAATATACAATATTTGTCTGAGTTACAATAGTTGTAGATGAGTTCCACAAGTTGAAGAAGACGGAAGAATAATTATGATAGTAGAAGGTGTTTATACTATTGGTTGTAGTTAAAGTTTATGATTACAGGTTGATTAATATGTGGCATTGGGTTACTAGGGGAAGATGGTGTTGTGGGCGTTCCAGGAGGAGTAACAGGGGTAACAGAGGTTAGTGAACTTCCAGTTGTTACAGGAGTTTCAGGTGTTGCAGAGGTTCCTGGTGTTAATGGAGTAATAGGTGTTCCAGGTGTTGTGGGAGTAGCTGGTGTTTCAGTTGTAACAGGAGTTCCAGGTGTTATAGGGGTAGCAGGTATATCAGAGGGTCCAGCTGTTGCGGGAGTAGCAGGCGTTGCAGGGGGTCCTGGTGTTGCAGGAATTGTGGGTGTTGCAGGAGTAGCAGGCGTTTCCGGGGTTCCTGGTTGTTACAGGAATTGTGGGTGTTGCAGGAGTTGTGGGTGTTGCAGTTGTGTAACAGGAGTTCCAGGTGTAACAGGGATGGCAGGTGTATCAGAAGTTCCAGGTTGTGTTGGCAGGAGTTACAGGGATTCCTGGTGTTGCAGGGGTTGTGGGTGTTGCTGTTATAGCAGGAGTTTCCAGGTGTTACAGGGATAGGAGGTGTATCAGAGGTTCCAGGTGTGGGAGAAGCAGGCGTAGCTGGGGTTGCAGGTGTTGGAGGAATTCCAGATGTTGCAGGAGTAGCAGGCGTTGCAGGGGTTTCTGGTGTTGGGGGTGTTATAGTTGTAACAGGAGTTTCCAGGTGTTACAGGGATATCAGGTGTAGCAGAAGATCCTGGTGTTGGAGAAGCAGGCGTAGCTGGGGTCGCAGGTGTTGGAGTTGGGCTGGAGTTCCAGATGTTGCAGGAGTAGTAGCAGGCGTTGCAGGGGGTTCCTGGTGTTTGTTGGGGTGTTATAGTTGTAACAGGAGTTCCAGGTGTTACAGGGATATCAGGTGTAGCAGAAGATCCTGGTGTTGGAGAAGCAGGCGTAGCTGGGGTTGCAGGTGTTGGAGGAATTCCAGGTGTTGCAGGAGTAGCAGGCGTTGGAGGTGTTCCTGGTGTTGCGGGTGTTATAGTTGTAACAGGAGTTCCAGGTGTTACAGGGATATCAGGTGTAGCAGAAGATCCAGTTGTTGGAGAAGCAGGCGTAGCTGGGGTTGCAGGTGTTGGAGGAATTCCAGGTGTTGTAGGAGTAGCGGGCGTTACAGGGGTTCCAGGAGTAGCAGGATTTCCAGTTGTTACTGGAGTATCAGACGAAGTAGGATCTCCAGTAGTTGCAGGTGATGCAGAGGTTGCAGGCGTTGCAGAAGGTCCAGTAGTGGAAGGTGATGCAGAGGTAGGAGGAAGTAGCAGACGTTGCAGAATTAGTTGTTGTAACAGGAGTTTCAGCTGGTGTAGTGGATGGTGAAAGAGTTTGGAGAGAGGTCTCAGGTGTTACAGGAGTGGTAGATGTTGCAGGGTTTCCAGGCGTAACAGGGGTTCCAGGAGTAAACTGCAGTTGCTGGAGGAGTAGGGGTTTCAGGTGTAGCACTAGTCGCTGAAGTTCCAGGTGTTTCCTGAGTGGAAGCCGACGTTGCAGGGGATCCAGGAGTAACAGGTGTGGATGGTATATCAGAAGTTGCTGGAATAGTAGGAGATGTAGGGGGTACAGATGTTACAGAAGTTACGGGAGTTGAAGGAGTCGCAGGTGTCCCAGGTGTTACAGGAGGGGCAGACGTTGCAGGGGTTCCAGGGTGGTAGCAGGGGTTCCAGGAGAAACCGGTGTAACTGGAGAGTAGCAGGTGTAGTAGTCTCAGGAGTAGATGGCGTTGTAGGAGTAACTGAAGTTCCGGGAGCTGTAGGCGTTGTAGGTGTTGCTGGAGTGTTAGATGTGGTTGTATTTGTTGGAGAAGATGTTGTAGAGGGCGATGTTGTTGAAGAGTTAGACATACTGGGAGGTGTTCCTGTGGATGATATGGTAGGACTAGTTGTGTGTCGTCCAGGACGTTGTTGTCTTGCATTCTTATGAAACTTTGTTAACAACATTGAACCCCATACCGTAAGCAGCATTAGCAGTACCTAAACATAGAAAGTGTTTTCAACACTATTGAAATCCATATTCTGTGAGTTAAACCAATTGCATTTTTTAATCATTATATAAGCTAGGTATAGTGCAACGTAGAATCCTGATGATATAAACAGTAAACTAATTTTATAGATATAAATGGTACATCTATAAAATTACTACATAATAACAAATAACACCACTGAAAGTGTTAATTATTTTATTCCACGTAGTATTTTACAAAAACTGAGTAACCTGAAGAATTCTTTGCGTCTGCATTCAATACTTTTATGAGTTTTGAAATGAAAATTAATTGCCTTTGGCTTGATGCTGGGAGCTGATCAAAAGTTCAAGTCCATCCAAATATGTTTTAGAAGGAGATGTGAAAATATGCAGTTTTATGATGAAATATATATATATATTCAAATTTCATAAAATATTTTTAGTGTATGCTTACCTAATTTAATAAATATACGCCTTTAAAAAGAATTTTTCCTGGAGCTATTTGTTATTATTTACCATAGTTACATTTAGATCCCTTGATTTTAGGACTTCCCATGTTTAATTCCATTTCATTGTGAATAATTGAATAAATTGAGAGGAGAACTTGCAACATATTTATTCGTGAAATAAAAAATTCTAGATTTATGCTGTGTTTATGGCGAATCTACTGCGCATTTTTTATATTTTCTTTCAGCGTTAGAACATTACTATTTTAGGTTTTGATATCATTTAACAACTTTCTGTCTTAAACAAACAAAACACTTTATTATAGTTTAAATACAAAAAGTTCAATGAATTCTTCCTAATAGTTCCTAAAAAAACATATTTATTCAAATAATGGCTAAATCTTTATAATTACTACGAATTTGTGATATTTCTAGTATTACTACACGTAGAAAAAAAAAACATCCACTTTTAAGAACCAATTAGGCTAAAATACGCATTTCCAAAGTTTTTTTCAAAATTACATAAAAACCATCAAATCAAAGCATTTAATTTCGAATAGACGTTTTTAAAAATTTGTAAATTCTGTCAATTATTATGAGTTTACTTTTTTGTAACAGTAAAACTGCGGGTTTTAAAAACAAACTTGCAAAGTTTATTCTTAAAATGAAATACATTGTCTACAACGTGAGCATATGTTCAGTAGTGTGTTACTGTACAATCTCTTTCATTCCGTCTCTGAAGACTTCTCCAATCTGGTCATTGGTCCACTGAGACAACTCTCGGTCTCGTCTCATTACCAACGGAGTCTCCGTACTAGATAGATACCCTCTCATGAACAATTCCACCCTAGCTAACGTACTCTGTCCATCACAATTTCTCATTGGTCCACTGAGACAACTCTCGGTCTCGTCTCATTACCAACGGAGTCTCCGTACTAGATAGATACCCTCTCATAAACAATTCCACCCTAGGCTTAACGTACTCAGTCCATCAAAATTTCTCATCAGTCCACTGACACACCCCCTCGGTCTCCTCTCATTACCAACGGAGTCTCCGTAATAGATAGATGCCCTCTCATGAACAATCCTACCCTAGCTAACGTACTCTGCCCATCACAATTTCTCATCGGTCCACTAAGACACCTCTCTGCCTCATCTCGTTACCATCGTAGTCTCCGTACTAGATAGATACCCTCTCATGAACAATTCCACCTTAGCTAACGTACTCTGTCCATCACAATTTCTCATTGGTCCACTGAGACACCTCTCGGTCTCGTCTCATTACCAACGGAGTCTCCGTACTAGACAGATACCCTCTCATGAACAATTCTACCCTAGCTAACGTACTCTGTCCATCACAATTTCTCATCGGTCCACTACGACACCTCTCGGTCTCGTCTCATTACCAACGGAGTCTCCGTACTAGACAGATACCCTCTCATGAACAATTCTACCCTAGCTAACGTACTCTGTCCATCACAATTTCTCATCGGTCCACTAAGACACCTCTCTGTTTCATCTCGTTACCATCGTAGTCTCCTTACTAACTGCCTTCTCATCAACACTTCCACCTTGGAAGAATATAATTCAAATATTCCCCACATATTCTATCACCATCGTTATTGGGTAAAACTTAAGATCGTTCTGTATAGAGTAAAACTTAAGATCGTTCTGTATAGGGTAAAACTTAGACCGTTCTGTAGTAGCCGGATAAATACCAACATCTCTAAGAACCAAATAAAATCTGACAACGGATCGTCCTTATTCTCTAGCCGACTCCAGTAAACCCTTCTCTCTCCTGCTACTTCCAACTATCAAGTCCTTCCAAAACCCATTTCCTAAACCCAACAAAACCATGGTATTTTATTGCTGTACGCAATAACTTAAAAAGCTGTTGCGTTTCGATGTATTGTTCTAGATGTTGCTAATGTTTGAACTACAAAAGAAATGATACTACTAAACCTATATTGACGTTTACACTAACAATGTAATAAATTTATTTGAAAATAAAATAGCTCAAAACATATATCAAAACCCCTATGATGTTAAATATCGAAAAGGTACCAAACTTTACAGTATTTATGTAGAAAAATCTCGTGTCACGATATTTGTTTACGATATCCTCCGAAACCACTGAACCGGTTTCAACGATAAATAGACTATAACAAAAAGGTTGGGCTGGCTATGCATATTCAGATTATATGTTTCATTCTAAGCTAAAAATAAAGAATATTATTTTCCCCAATTTCCACTTCGTTTAGCCACTGGCCACCATTTAAAATATGTATTAATAAATTATTATCTCTAAAACTAATAAAGCTAAAGAAACCTAATTTGGCACATAGGTTTGAATAGGTAAGAGGAAAATAAAAATGTATTATTTTCTTTAATATTAACAAAATGGCGTATGTTAAAACAATTTAAAGTCAAATAACAAATAAACCCATTATAGTTATACAAAAAATTTCAAAGTACTAAATATTTCGAAAACAGCATCGTAATCATGATGCAAGCCTCAGTGGAAGATGTTCGAAGGCGGTTGGAAAAACGTGTTGCCAACGCTAAGTACATGTTAAACTGTAATTGAGTAATCTATAGCAAAAAAACCTTATGATTTAAACTCTATTTTATGTTATTCACATCATGTTATTTCATCATAAAAAATGTAATATTTTATTTCCAATGTAATGTTATTGCTGCTACATAATTGATTTTAGAAAAAACTCCACAGCTTCAATGAATACAACAAAATAGACTAGTACAATCGTGTACCACAAACATATAGCTTGAAAGTACATTTAAAAGTAAAATTAATTTACATAGAACTAATAAATCAGTCATAATTATAATGTGAATTTACAAATTGAAATCAGCTAAATTATAGGCTAGTAAGTATAAAATAACTTAACAAAGATTCATTACTACCTAGCCAATATTAAGAAATTTTAAATGTTATTGACATAAACTGGTAAAGCGGTGTACAAGTCTTTTCATAATCTATTCCAATTCAATCAACTTTAATTTTTCAACTTTGATAAACTTCACTGATAAGATATTTTCCGGACACTTACCATCGTTCAGTGATACAAGAATCAGTAACACTACGTCTCGAGATCTGCAATCTGATCTATACCTCAAAAAGTAAAACACTAATTATTAAAACTGAACTAAAGAGTCACAATAGGTCTGCACTCACCGACCAACCACATTGAACTGACCAAGATATCCGCCAACTGTAACCAGATGGCGGGCAAAAAATGAGGAATCGGGGGAGTGAACACTTTTTCTATTCATTTTAGATTAATTCATAAAACCATACTGTGACTCTGCATTGGTTTATTACAAATCTCTAATCTGTTTGATACTTTAGGTTTTCTTGTAAGTTCATTTTTCAGAATTGGCAACCAAAGCGGCCTAATGCCGACTGATTGTTTGCCAATCACCAATCACATCCATTGTCATTTCTGTTTTTTCACCTGAGGAAGACATCAGATTGTAGATTTCGAAACGTAGTGTTACTATTTTTTCACTGAACGATGTCCGGCATATCATATTTTTGACAATTGTAAAAACCAAACTTCTAACAAAGAATCCAAAACCTTTTGAGCAGATTTAAAGGAACATACCATCAGAGCCTTACCCATGATTGCGCTGCAAGTTCGATGGTTCCTGGCCCAACTCTGGCGCCAGTGTCCCCCTGCAGAGAAGCTATACCACTGTTCGGATACTGCCCTCTGTCATCAGCTGACACATCCAACGTCCACTGGGTCGGTACAGCTAATTTCCTTGTCAGTTTTTATTAACCAGTGCGACATCCGATGGCCTCTAACACATCCTAAAACGAGCGAAAATCATTAGTGATTAGTAGCATTATCTTTGCATCGCGTGTTAGGCTTTTGTTATAACTGTTGTTGCAATGACGCCATAAACACAATTAGTAGTGGAAGTGCTCGCAGTGTATGGAATATAATTAATTCCAGTTGCTGGTGTTTTTTTTTTAAATATTACATGTATTATGCAATTAAATATTTTGTTCCTTAACAAAAATGTTAAATGCCAAACACTTTTACGTACCGTATTAGGTAGATTTTGTATAAGAAATCTACCCAATGCATGTTTCCTCTAGGTAGAACGGAAAAATGTAGCCTACACATGACTTCTCCCTTAGAGCCCAAAAACCATCCACCGTTCCTAAGTCTTATGAACATATATCTTTCCCAGCTTGGTATGGCATATCATTTCAGTATGGTGTTCATTAAAACAGATTTAAAAAATTTACAATTAAGGTTTTTCAGGATGTAGAGAAGAAGTAAAAATTGTTTTGGAACGCCAATTACATTTAATAAACTTTCTTTAATAAACAAAGTTTTTGTATATCGAAGGGTTTTCGAGATATTGATAACATGTAAATCCTATAAGAAATAATATATTGCTATTTCTGTTTATACAAAAATAACTTACTTCTTTTGAGTATTTTAGCCGTATAATAATGAGAAATGTTTCATTTAATATATACAAAATCAACTTACTTATTCTGAGTGTTTTAGCCGTATAATAATGAGAAATGTTTCATTTAATATATACAAAATCAACTTACTTCTTCTCAGTATTTTAGCCGTAAAATAATAAGAAATGTTTCATTTAATATATCCAAAATCAACTTACTTCTTCTGAGTATTTTAGCCGTAAAATAATAAGAAATGTTTCATTTAAAATATACAAAATCAACTTACTTCTTCTGAGTATTTCATCCGTAAAATAATGAGAAATGTTTCATTTAAAATACATAATTTTAATCACATACAAATGGTCCTTAGTTTTTTTCAATGGTCATTTTGAAAAATCTCAGACCTTTCTATTCTTCATTGTATAAACAAGTAAAAAGTATAAATTTTACAAAACTGTTGGATGCATATTAATCATATATTTAAAATGAGGCATCTCATATAATTTAACGACCAAAACGAAGGGGGCCAAAGCGATTGAAGCCATGGCTTAGAAGACTAACTCGAATACCTGTTAGTCTTATATAATGTTATGTTTGTTATGTCTGTTATGTTTGTATAATCATAACACAAGTTTGTGAAACCAATTTTATAGAAATTATTTACGAGTACTAAAAATCTTGACTGATACAATTTCCGTTCGTTGTAAACATAGCGTCCCAATACGGGATTAACCTTAACCACTGAATTTATAGAATTGAATTGAATTTAAATGGAATTAATTTTTTCCATACCACTAAACACACTTAAGGATAACATTTGAGTTCGCTAAAAGTTTAAATTACAAATAGACGCCCACATGGTTTGTTTCAAATGTCAAATGTACTCATATATAAAGACTGTGGGTAGGGTACGATAAGCGGACCCGGTTTTTTATATCGAAGAATGTAATCATCGATACCTAATATTCGCATCTCAAATCCTAGACTATCAATCGATATAAAGTACCTAGTTCTCAATAACAACCATATGTTTTAAATTAAAATATGAATCTAATATTCACAGTGATCAAACAAATTATTACAACCAAAATTAGGAAAACTGAGGACGACCATATTTGCTCCTCTCACAGTTACAGTTGTTTCTTTCCCACAAATTTCACATAATGGGTTTTTCCGCACGAGTCCAACATGTTGAAGTCATGAAATTATGTCTTATCATCTTCCAAAGCAATGTCGCGTAGTTTTCTAAAATTTACTGTCATTTTTGATAATCAAATGTTACTTATATAAAATTGAAATATTAAATTAAGAGAGTGTAATGAAATATTATTATTTGAGAGTGTTTACAGCTATTGATATAGATTGTTTAATTAATCGTTAAAAATAATTAATCAGTATCGATTGATTGTATCGATGGTTATGATTAAGTAATATCGTTTGATAATTTCGATATAAAAACCCGGGTCCGCTCACCCTACCCAAGATTGTAACTAAACCCTATAGACCAAGACTAGCTGAAAATTAAATGCAACTAATTGTTTATCCCTTTTCGTTTACCGTCTGTCTGCATGTATCTGATTTCTAATTTTAATTTTTTTTTTTTTTCAGAAACTAGCAAAAGTATAGACCAAAACTTTGGAAGTGTTATTTTTTTTCGAAGTCTAAAATCAAGAGAAAAGTAAATAGGGTATATTATCATATCACGTTTCAATACGTCGGTTGAGATTTCAAAGCCTAATATCACGAAAACTAGAAAAACTGTGATAATCCGTAAACAATAACAGTTGCTAAAACTAATTACAAACATTTTGAACGAGAAGTAACGTAAACGTAAGTTTTAAACTGTTGTAATGCACGGCAAAGTTTTCATTGTTGACACGTTTACGGCATTATTACCCATGAATTAAAACTTTTAAAAGCTTCCGTACATTATTTATTGACTGATGATTACTTCTCATGAAAAGAAGTTGTGACTGATTTTTTTAATTTTATTTATTTTTTATTATTTTTTTATTTATTTATTCTTGGTCATTATTTTGACTTATTCTGGTGTCAAAATTATTGTAATTAGAATTAGCAACTTGTATTATTCCTTTTATTGTTCCTTTTTTAAGACAATACTATAACAGATACTATAAGGCCCAAGTAACTCGCTTATTGTCAAACGTGATTTTTCTTTTTCTTCTTCCGCACTGGCTCTCAGCCTCTTACACAGAAAGAAGCAAGCGCTTTATTTGTTTTAAAGAATTACTGTTCTCTTTTCATCAAAAACTTTTGTTAATAATCGTTTTAATGGGAATTTTTAATGTTATCAGGTGTAGTTTATAAAGAGAGTTACCTATGAATTCAAGAATTTAAGATTAATAAAATGTCTACTTACTTCATTAATCCAGTGTTTTCTAATGATAGTTTCTTATGATTAATAGTAAATATAATTAAATAGCTGTAAGCGACTGTATTCAGATGAGTACTCCTCACCATATAGTAATAAAACTGTTTGCAATAAGAACTTGATACCTATATACCATATATTACAGGAACTAATAAGAAAGATGTGACCGTTTTTACGAAGATTTTTACGAAAAACGTGAAGGTGTTTTGAGCGCAGCGAGTGAAAGACGTAACCAATAATTAACTAAACCACATTGAATTGTTGGTCTTGTTATTACGCAAAACTTTGTCTATTTAATCTTTCGCTGTATCTCTTATAGTTTCCAAGATTACTTAAGTGAGGCATACAAATTGGAAACACCCATTTTAAGGTTAAATGTTGATACATACAAAAGGTTCATGTAATTTTAGTATTGACTTGAAAATTCAAGAGATGGATCCCCAATATTCGCGATGTAACATAGTTCTTAAGCGAAATTTCATAACATTTCATGTGTTAATTTTTTATTGTAACTTTATGTAATCATTATGGGTGTTGCGCAGTCTGCAAGTCTTATTGACCCATAGTTTCAAGCAACGAAATTCACAACTAAAAATTGAAAGGTGTTTTGGAATTATGTACTATTTTAAAACAGTTTTTACGTTTCTCAGTATCTGAAAAGATAAACAAATTTAAATGAAATGCAATTGAGTTTTGACTGAGAACACATTTTGTTTTTAGGTTCCACAGTATCTCGTTTGGTTTTAAGATGGTGACCGACTACGACGTAATGCAGTATTTTATAACACACCAGCAGTGTGAATGAACACGCTCCTTGTAGGTACTCGGAAATGCAATCACAAGTTTTGTTTATTCCGAAATATAAACAGATGTAAGGTAAATGCAATCGATTTTTGACAGTGGAGTTATATTAAGTCATAGACCTTGATAACTGCTATGGATAAAAAAAGTTTTTCACTACACGTGGAATTGCAGGCATTTATCCCATATAAGGGCAGAGCCTCGAGCAGATCATGCCTTTAGTCAATATACTGTTGTAATAATAGAGGGCGAGGTATGATACTGATTCGTGGATTTAACAGGTTAAAGTAGGGAATTAGGTGCTTTTGGCCTAAATAAAAACGGTGACAGATAATTTTTTTATAAGTATAAACCCCAACAGGGCTGTCTTCAGATGTCAGCACCTGGAAGCTAATTCTTCTACGTTAAAGCATCCCCCATGGTTTGAAGTAAATGATGGCATATAAAAGAAATCCTTACCCCTCATAAATTTCATGATATGTCAGCCTCTGTTAGCAGACTCCCAGGATTCAACCCTGTTTCTTGAGCATAGTATTGAACACTTTAAATTCCCTTACATGATTCACTGCGAAATTTCATTCAATTATTGACCGATATTGAGCATTTCAAACTTTGACCAATTGCTTCACCGTTTTCTCAATGCTTGAAAATTTCAAACCAACGTCATGGATCAAAATTGAGAACCACTTTCGATTACACAATCCTACCCATTCTATATTTATCTTAATAGCTAATTTAATTTATTTTCATAAATTTCTTCTGTTTCTGTAGTATTTTTTTCTTGATATTACATGCTGATGTATGAATTTAACAATGTATATAGACAATTCAGATATAGTAAATAAGTATTACGTGTCTAGATATAGTATATTGAACTTTATACCCATTCGGGAAGTAGAAGAATAAGATAATTATAAGCAAGTATATTTTTATTTATTCATAATCAATACTTAGGAGAGAAGATAAGATGAAGTAAAGCATAATAAGTAAGGTAAGATAAGTAAGGATAAGGAGATAAGCAAGACAAGTACATAAGTAGTTGGTTCCTTCTTACTTGCATTTTTGTGTTTAAAAATTATTTTTAACAATTTAAATTTACACTAGAAATAGTACGTAACAATACCCGTGTCTATGTAGTAGCCTACATTAAAATTTGTACCCGTTCGGGAAATAGAAGGATAGTTAAAGATAAGTTAGTCATTTTTCTGTTTACATCAATACATTTGGGAGAATATAAGTAAAGTAAAACAAAAGAGATGAAATAATTAAAATAAGGTAAGTAAGCAGGAGGAGATAAGTAAGAAGATAAGTACATAGATACAATAGTTTTTCGTTTTTTATTGTCTGAGAAAGTAACTGTTCTAAGAAATAAGATAACATCATATCAGAAAAGCTTGTTTTTGTTATCTTCACTTGAAATCTGTGGATCATTCAAACAGCAGATGCAGATTGTTGATCACCTTGCGAGCTGATATCAGGTATCCTCTAGTATGATACCAAAGCCAAGGTCGCGGGACACAGAGCAAAGCTATCAAGGCTGACATTATCTAAGTACATTCTTTTGTAATTTTCAAATCTTTAAACATATTCTTTTTAAATATGAATTGCTGCAAATAGTATTCTGAAACTTTTGATCCCTTATTAACACCACATGTGGCAAATATGAGTAATTTCGTATGATCACAAATTTCTACTTTTTGCTTTCACATGGAATGTGTTATACAGTATTGGGCTTTCAAAGAATTTTGTATAATTGTACACAAAAAACTTTATTTCTGCTTCATGATTTTACGATATCTCAATTTTTAGTTGAAGAACTGCAGCTTGCTTCGTTTTTTTACATTACCTTATTATCAAGCACTTGAGGTGAAACATGAAGTTTTAAAACATTTTATATTTTAGTGACGTGAAAAAGACAATAGAAACTAATTGTCTCAAAAATGTATAGTTACAAATTTTTTTAGTTCAAACTGAATTAGAAATTACTGAATATTTAGTTTTTATCGGTCCTAAACTGTATTTGAATAATATTTACAATGCATCAGATGTTTTAAATCCGTTACAGGTGCAACCTGGAGTAAAAAGTAGATATTGAATTTGTATTTAATTAAAGTAAAACTATCCGTTTTAAAGTAAACAATAGATAGTAAGTCGATCTGTGCAATTTGCATTACACTACTGATAAAGCACTGTATTTTTAATATTTTCTAAAATCTAAATGTAAACAAATGTTTCTGTCTCTTTGATAAACTTCAGTTGAAAGTGTCAACAGCTGTTAAATATAAGCTCACTTTGGATTACTTGTTGCAAATATTTTATAATTTTTTTCCCGATTTCTTAAATATTCTGTGAAACTATTTTAACTTTTCTCTCCTTTTAAACCTTTCTTGGACATCAACGGTATTAAAAAAGAATTAGCCGAATTGGTCCAGACGTTTCCGAGATTAGCGCTAGCAACACATCTAGATATTCGTTTTTACACAGTACAGATAACAAAATATAGTGTAAAACAATTCAAACTGTTCTGAAGAAAGCAAAAATTCGTTAAATAGTGTTGTAAAACTGGGTACATTTAAGAGAACGTTATCACAATTAAAATGCAAGCCTTTTTATTATCTATTTCACGAGATAACAGTTCCAGGACTAGATATCTAGTTGTTGGAAACACTTACCGCTAGAGAGCAATCATGGTGATAAGTCCACTAGTGAACGGTTGGCGTTAGTGTTGGCGAATCAACTGTCCACCACAGACAGGTTCATGTTGGTGCTCGTATCAGCTGGCGTGATGTACAGACTGTCTGATATGGCGTGATAAAATGAGACAGAGATAAAATGATTACTTTGTATGATCAGATTCATTTAGTCAATTACCCAGATATGTCCAGTTTTATATAGCTTTTGCGTGGCGTGATGGCCTTACTATCTATATATACACGGCCATGATGGCTATACCAGTGGACTATGTACTGTCGGATAGCAATATCAGTGTACCATGGTATACAACCATAAGATGGCTATTCAGTTAGTACGTGCCATCAGAGACAGATAGAATAGTCCAGTACCTTGTGCTGCACCTAAAATTTAATTACCACGGATTGTTCGCTAAAAGATTGTTTTGACGATTTATGATTTTGACTCGAGTATTATATTTCCCATCGTTATGAGCTAACAACGATATCCCATATTCTTCTTCTTCAGGTGATGAAAGAAAATTAGGTTACATGATGTAGCTATGGTGGGAAGGATTGATTCAATGTGAATGTTGGGTTTAGATCCAGTTCATCTTCGTCTTAGTACAGCGTCTGAAATATGGAAGCAGGTGAACTAAGAGGAAGGTAAATTGGATCTAAACTTAAAATTCACATTGAATCAAACATTCCCACCATAGCCACGTTATTTACAGTTGATTGCTTCACCGTGCTTAGAGATCGTTTCTAACATGATGAGACAATGAGAATACTTCTTCACCTAGATTACATTAATGTTGTAGTCTCTGGTGTCGAAATGATGCTAAGAGTTTGTCTTGAGCTTCTTCGTCACCGACGTGTTTTGCTCTTTCCAGACGAACATCACTCTAGATTTCAAGAGTCGAATCTGTGACATGTTAGAATCAGATAGATGATGCACTGAGAGGAATGTGAACTGGAGCTAAACTCAACATTCGTATGTTTGGTGTTGTAAGCACACCCTACTAAGTTTACGAATTCTAATTTTAACAATTAATTGGATGTTGTGTGGAAGCTATTTGTTACCACAAAACAGACTGACCAACGTCAACATTGTTTTGTATTATTGTATCAATTTTTCTGTAATGTATTGTATTATTTCTTCTTCCTTCAAGACCAAAGTATCTCAAGATCTTTTATGAGCATTGTTTTAACTTGGTGTAGACAACTTAGAGATAGTCTCGGACTCCCAGAGGAGAAGAATTTATTTTTCCAACGCATCCGTGCTGCGAGATTGCAGGTAGTTAGTTGCAGGCGCGTGATGTCCCTCTGGAATTACAGAGCTCCAGAATTATATAGTGTGTTTCCACTTTCATCCGTCAGAACTCCCTCACACGAACTAAATTTCCCTCAGTCAACTTCAGTTTTCCCTTAAAGGTTGGTTTCCACCGAGTAACTTTCAATTATATTGAACGTTGTCAGTATATGTTCAATACAGACTTACAAGCCGGTATTTAGGATCAACCAAAAAATACTTAAAATATTATATATAAATGTATATGTACACTATATATACATTTTAGTTTTATATTAGGAAAGAAATGTGAGATAGTGGTAAAACTGTAAAATGTTTCATGTAAATAACATAAATACATAGGTTGACGTTTTTCTTAATTGAAATATTTTAAGTAAAGAGTGTATGTCAAGTAGCCAACGCATACACACATAACAGTCTAGGGAGACCAATTTGTACTTTATAAGGAAACAATCTTTTTTTCTCTTGATATCAAAAGAGGAATGTTTTCTACGGAAGAAATCGATTCAGTGACACTAGTTTTTGTGAAGGTCGAAATAGGAGGGTATATATAGAAGATTAAAAATATGAAACGACAACCTTTTTACGAATTATATTTTTTATAAATTTACAAAGTTATAAACGACCATCAGACAGATAAGTAGTAGATATAGTGCCATTTAAGAGTTTATTAGCTGACACTGATTTAAAATTTAATTACGTGTCTGTCTGACTTTGGTTTCAAATGTATCAAGGTAAAAAATATAAATTCTGGAAGAATATTATTATTTAATATTTTTAACCCTTTTGTTGCCACTTCATTTCAACATTCACCAGCACTAGCGCGGCTGATGCATCGGTTTCAAGGAAACTTGTTTGCTTAGGCGATGTAAGTTGGCTTTTGGCTCCTTGCTATGGCGAGGATAACAGTGATAATGTCCTTTGTTTGAAGGTTATTTTTGACGATGGAAGGATTGTGAAGGAAACAGGATTTTTCCGGACATTTTCCATCGTTCAGTGAAACAAGAAATTAGTAACACTACGTTTCGAGATCTGCAATCTGATGCAACGTGAAGAAGAGATCAGATTGCAGATCTCGAAACGTAGTGTTACTGATATATTCTATTATCAAACGATGGAAAATGTCCGGAAAAATCCAGTTTCCTTCACAGTGATAATGTATTATGAAGTACTCATCGTAATGTATTGTAGTCATCATGATATTGGTCTTTTGTTAATAAAATAATATATTAACTTGATTATATATACATCGGAGAATAGCAGCATTAACTTTGCTACAGTAACTTGGGAATACATAAAAACTGAAGATGCAAATAGTTTGGAATTAGCATGAAAATTTTACTTTGAAGCTGCAATACAAATCAATAGGAGTTTCATTTTTAAAGACATCCATAACGATTGATTTTTAATTTTTTTTATATTATTTATATTTATAAGTAATTTAAATCATCTATGTATAAATTATCTTTGAAAATAAAGTTAATTACATTGTGTGTGAAGCCGCGGGTAACTGCTAGTACGTTATAATATGCTATCGTATGATGTTACGTCTCGTCAACGGTCGTCAGTGATGCTTCTGTATTAATTTGCGATGCGAATATTTTAAAACTTTTATTTGCTGTTATTATAATGTTTTTAGATCAGACAATCGTCGTAATACGAGTATGTTGAAGATTACATTACATTATAGTTTATTATGATGATAGATAATAATAAAAATGTCTATTGATTGAGCGTTCATCGAAGTACAGTTATACGATGAGCGACAACATCCGGGAAAATACATAAAATCTTAATAAAATAAACAAAATACTCGGTCTGTTTACATCTTTACTAATGTGTAGTCACACGGTACAATATTCAATGTTAATAAAGATCCTCATAGGAAAAATTATGTGCGTGGCTCAGAGTTCGATTTACAAATTGTGCGCTTACTACACGCTATATATACAGAAAAAATACAAAAAAGCAGCACTTAAAAATAAAATAATTTTTTTAATGTCTACAGTATTGGTTAATATAAGTTCATACCAATACTACTATATAATAGTTGTAACCACACTTAATCACAAACCAACTGCAGTAATTGACTATCATTACAGAAATGCATTTCTTCTTCATTTATTTAGTTGAAAGATCTATCAGTTACTATATCAAAATAAATGTTAAGTAAATAAATCCTAGGATTAAAATTTAGTTTTAAATAGGTTAAAAGGTGTTGATTCAAAATATATTACATTAAAATTTATGAGGAGACAGTTTGACTTTGAAGAAATTTAAATACTCATACGAGACTCATAGTGGTGAAGGAAACCCAGCTGTAATACAGTGCTTGTGTAGAGAGTGTTAGTCAGCCATTTGAAATGTTCAAACGTGCTCTGGGTAGATTACTAGCTCTGCGTTATCAGCTTCTCCCTCCACCAGCTAGAAGATAAGTTTTTCTTAGAAATCGAGTGAAACCTCTGAGAAGGAATTGGTGGCGTAAAAAGAGTTTGCACAATTAGCAGCATTTACAATTTTGGTGACCAGCATGCAAACGTATTGTGCATGTTTGGTTAAATTTTGTTATGCAACCGAAATTGTCACTAAATCACACGATGCGTGAAAATGTACGAAAAACATATTTTACGTACATCTGCCTTATGGAAAGTATTTTTATCCTTAAAACCAATTACTCTTTGAGGAAAATACTGTATGAGTTCTTCTCCAAGTTACCACCACAAAATGTAAAAAGTTTGGAATATTTTAGCGTTTCCAACACCCCTTATGCAAAAAAATATACTCCTCAAAAGTTTTTGATTTAATTTTGATACAATAGTCATTTAAATGACGTAGTTACTATTTCAATTATAATTGGGTTTTTGTGTTATGATTTTGGACAAGAAGTTGGTATTTTACTACCTGAATGTGTTTAGTAAATAAAGTTAGATATTTAGATCAAATTTACTTGGAGTAGAATTGTTTTTAATTTCGATAAAGCGCAGGAGACATACTTTTATTATATAAGCTACATTGTCTCAGAACTACTTGTTCAAATGTGATAAGCACTTTCCTGAAAGGACGCATATACTTTCTTTACAATTTGATTGCTTCATTTTAAACACACAACGAAAATTTAACAAAAAATATCTTTAGAGAAAAGTAATAATTAAATATACACCTCATTCCAATTATGATTAGACTCTGTTTTGCATCTCCAATAACATAAACGGGGCAACTGGAGAAATAATAATTTAAATAGGAGAGGAAATAGAAGTTGGGACATTGGTTACCAAAATACTGACCCTTTATTCTCCATATATCAATCTAATGTGACAAATAAACTACTTTTGTTCTCTTTAGTGGTATATAAGTTAATTGTATCAAAATTAAAATACGGTTTATGTCTTTTGTTGCTTGTCCTGGTCGTATGTATATATATATATATATATATATATATATATATATATATATATATATATATATATATATATATACTCTAAGCTTCATCTTTTCTCTAAATATATTTCGTCATCTCATACCGTACAATAAGATTTACTTGAAGCAAATTTATAATTTATTTATTTCCTCATCTTTAGCCTCCATAGATGGATAAACATATTAATGATTTACCCAGCAAACTAATTGATGGTATTTTATACTAAACTAAACTTACCTTGTTTTTCTTCTATTGGTACTATGGGATTTGATCCCTTCGATAGGTATAACAAACACAGTAGGACCCTCCTTCAGGCGTACTAACTATACGCGAACAAAAATAAACACTTCACTTTATTCAGACTATATCGGGCTTGTCCTTACCAACTACATTAAACCGACAGATTCGGCTGAGATATTTACCTTATCAGTAAGAGGTTGTGATTGGAGGGGAGTAAACCGGTTTCTGAATTAGATAAAAATAGCTTCTAATATCTTCTTCCACCAAAGGAAGAAATGTATCTGGAAATTTGGATATAAGGTTAGAACAAGAATTCATTGCTCCACCATGAATGCAGACAGTATCTAACTAATTTCACTTTATTTCGGCCATCCCACTTTTCGTGATCGTCAAGCGTACATGCTCAAGTAATTTAAATGCTTTATTTGTTCATACTCTTCAGCTCTTTCACTTGAACTTTCGTTGACCTAAAATAAGGACAAAATATTGGTATACACATTTAACAAGATATGTTATCAGTTGCTTTATCTGCTTGATGCTCTTCATTCTTATACCCTTGCGAAAGAACTCGATTGAAATGTTTTTAGCATAATTAATTATTATTTACTGTCGTGAACTTGTGTCTGCTTTAATTTTGGTTGTTGTTTACTATTTATTTGTTACTAGTAGTATTGTAGTAAGTTTTTACACGTTATACAGGGTGTCCCTGAACTCTCTACCAATACAATTGCACATCTTGAATTAAAACAATAGAATTCCCTTTTTTTTATTTAAACAGTTAGAGATTTATTAGTTTCCTTTTTTAAATAAAGTTATTAATTTTGTAGACTATAAAACTTTTATCTTCTTATGTTTTAATCAAAAGAAACCTACATAATGGTAAGGATGTTATGACCAAAGACAAACAAAGTAAAGTTATAATCAGCTGATTAGAGCACCTAAAATTAAAACAGCTGATTGTTGTGGCTCACGAACAGTACTGTAACCTAATAACGGTGGATATGGTTTAGTAATCGGAGGTTTTTTTAAAGCGGATTATTTCCTTTATTTATAAACAGATCTTCTTAAACTTGGTATCGTTGGATTTGCAATTACATGTTCTAACTATAATGTAATAACTATCGCTTTTTGATCAAATGTCGTTTTTAAAATGTTTATGGTTAAAGATTTTAGAAAGCCGCCATTTTGAAAATAAAGCTTTAAAACATTGGCATTTTTGTAATCAGGCATTTAGGTTGTAAAGGTAATATATTAATTTAAACTTTATTACAATAAGCCATTCTTAAATAAAAATAGTACAGTGAACAAACTGAATAGCGAATATTTGAGTAATTATTGATTTTTAGAAAATTTTAATATGATATTTTGGTTTGCCTATGGTCCAGGAATAATATTTGAAAATATTAATAGAAAGTTCTGGGGCACCCTGCATAATGGTTTATATAACACTGTTGTAATAAGTAGCAATGAAGTATATGCTTGAAAGTTTGTAAGCATGATTCAACTTTTTATAAAGTTTATAAAGAAAGAAACAAGTAAATAGTTTCATTATTAATTTAGTTTTCACCGGTAATTTTTTTATCAAATATTAAGATTTAGATGTAAAAGAGTTGATATCTAACTTTTACTATACATTTAAAGACCTTTATAAAATCCATCTTAGTTGTCTTTTATCAGAAGTAAGTTCAGATTTGTGTGTGTGTGTATATATTTTGGTCGGAAAAAACAAAATAAACTACGGAACAAAATCTAAGTCTGGATTAAATTACTATGACAGTAAATATTTACTTTTTAAAATATTTTTACTGTGGTAAGAAGGCAAACACAACATCGATATAGAAATATAATTCACTCGAACCAGATGATAAACTTATGAAATTACGTGCGAAGCTGCGTGTAACTGCTAGTTAGAAGTAATTATAAAATTTTTATTCAGAAACCACGTTCTTATGCAAATATAAAATTCGTCACTTTACACATAGTTCTCTTACATATAACTGCAATAATATAATGTAACTCTAAATAATAACTAAATTAAAGTTCTATGTTAACAAAATAAAAGGCTACTTCATAAAAGGTTTGTACTTTAAACGAGATCTTTAAATTGAGTTCGAAATTTAAACAACAAAAAATGCTTGTATATTAATATATTGCTTAAAATTTCTTTGTAGCATATTTAATTTTTGACTGTATTATTTGAACGTGTTTCTACCTAGATATATATATATATATATATATATATATATATATATATATATATATATATATATATATAGGTAGTAAACACGTATATATATAAGACACATAAAGAACTTTGAAATTTGATCATAAAGTTTAACAACGATTCCCTTCCTTCTAAACCCCCTAGGACTATCTTTGCACATAGACATGTCCACGATTTTATGGCTACTTCGTTTTATTTCTCTATTTAGCAACTTTCATTTCGACTAGTAACCAGAGATGACTCACTCTATTCAGTATACGGCTACAACACGATGCTGCAAAAGGAGATGGCGTGATGCAGCTGCAAACAATAACAAACAATGACATCATCATTTGGAGCTTTGCGTGTTGAAATCCCTAGTTATAGTTTCTCATGTTTTGGGATTTTCGAAAGATTTTCCAAGGCCTCCTCAAGCTTCTTATTCAAGTTTTTCAGTTTCATTTGGTCTTTTAGCAGCGTATTTTTTATTTCCTCCCGCAGCCAGTAGCGTAGCCAGAAATTTCGTTCGGGGGGGGGGTCCGAAAACCGGGGGATCCGGGGGACGTTTTGTGTGTTATTTGCCAATGATTTCACTGGTAAAAGGTAAATACCAAAAAATATGGAGCTTTAGTAACTACGCCTTATAGAAAGTGGAAAGATGTAATAGGAAAATTAAACTCTTACAGCAACTCTAGTACCACTAATTTTCTTGTATAGCTACAGAAACTTTACGAAGTTCGATTCTGGCCGAGTAGAAGGCACCAAAGTGATGTTGGATTCAACTGGATAAGAAAGAAAAAAGAACAAAACAGAGCTTCACTCAAGCGTATAATTGACTCAAATATATTTTTGTGAAGAAAATGAAATACCCCTTCGGGGATATTGGGCCACTGACGGCCGAAAACCCTTTAGAAAAGAAGGGCGATTTTCGAGCGTTGCTCGGGTACAGATCAAAACTAACGGTCGGAAAATGCACCGGAAAAAAAACTCTACTGATTAGAAGTTCGGGCAGTTTGGATTTCATTGATTGAGGTATTTATGAATGATTTATAATGACGATTTTTTGTATCATTTACACTGTAGACGAGCATATAATTATCGGAAAAATCACTTTCGGTCGGAAATAAAATACCCCTGAAAACCTCTAATGATTAGAACTTCAACTACTTCGGACTTCGGTTATTGAGTAAACGTGGTATTTTTGATTGAGTTAGGACGACGAGCTTTTGTTATCATTAAACTGTACTCGACTACCTATATAATTATCGAGAAAAAAATCACTTCCGGTCGGTAAATACCGAAGAAAAGCTCTCTACTGATTCGTTTTGACGATTTTGGATTTCACTGGTTGAGTGGTTGAGGTAAAAGTAGTACTTATAATTATGTTAGGACATTGATTTTAGAGATTAATTCAACGCTGACTAATAAATATATAATTATCGAGAAAAAAAATTAATCACTTCCGATCGGAATATACTAAGGAAAATGAAATGATACGTCAGTCAGTGAAATCCAAAGTAGTCGGAACTTCTTATCAGTAGAGTTTTTTTTCGGTGTATTAGCGATTTTTTAAATTTTTCTTTGATAATTATATAGGTATTAGTCGGCGTTCAATTGATACCTAAAATCATTGTTTCTAACATAATTCTAAGTACCACTTTTATCTCAACTACTCAACCAGTGAAATCCAAAATCGTCAAAATCTGAATCAGTAGAGCTTTTCCTAGGTATATTCCGACCGTAGGTAATAATTAATACTTTTTATTGTGTCAAACAATTATAAAAATTGCATACAATCGTCAAATTAAATTATTTAGAAATATGGTATATCTATTTTAAATTGCCCCCATTCATACCCGTTCATACACAGTCACACTCATTCCTAAGACTCATACATACTTACAGCCATACGTTTAAAAACTCTTCTAAAATTTACCACCAGAAATAGAGGATGATCGAATTACTTTAAATTTCATCCCAGCGGCTCATCATAAAACTCTTCCACCGAATAAAACACCCTCGACACCAAAAAGTGTCTCAATCGAGCTTTAAAATTTTGTTGGTTCATTAAAATTTTTGATTTCATCAGGGAGTTTGTTGATCAAACTTAACACCAACCTCGAATGGCAAACGTTTGAATGCGGCTGTTCTGTGCGGATGTAACCGAAGGTTGTCCCTGCCTCTTGTCCCGTATTGATGGACGTCCCTGCCCCGGACCAAACTCGCACTTAAATCGGCCAGTACAGGGCGACATCGAGGATGTAGAGACAGGGCAAAGTTAGCAATCCCAGCTCCTAAAGGCATCTCTGCATGAATTTCGGGATTTCAATTTTGAAATGATGCGGACAGCTTTCTTTTGACTTCTAAATACTCGCTCAAAATTTGTATTTAGAACAGCTGCCCCATAGCCTCAACTCGTACGTTTAGATGGGGGTGTACAAGGCCGAAGTAGGCCATTTTTAGTACATCCCGGGAGCAAAAATTTTGAAAGGTTCCGTATAGCATAAATGCCTGAAGAAACCTTTGAACTTTCAATCAGGTACTTTCAATATGATTGTCTCAAGTCAGACTTCGATCAAGGTACATTCCGAGGAACTAGGTGGAATCAGTTTCCTCAATGAGGACATCGTCCGCCATCACAGCAGCGCGATCCTCAATCTCTCTCTTTACCGCAAACAGAAATTTAGTGCATTCGATTTGGAGTTATTGGTCCTCAGATTTAATAAAAAAAACTGAATACATGAATTCAGTTCTAAAAAGAAAATGATTTCTAATTCATGTTTTGTTGGAGCTTTAATGCAAGCGTCAACATACTGGACCATTTTCCCTCTCAGGAGCGATGAGTTCAGTCTGCTGACGTACACAAGGAACAAGAACTGGTCCAAGTATAAATCCCTGTGGGACTCCATAGGAAAAAAAGTCGCTAATTTAAAGTGATTTAATTGTTTTTTTTTTCTTGATAATTATATATGTATTATATAGTCGGCGTTGAATTAATACCTAAAATCACCGTCCTAAAATAATCCTAAGTACCACTTTTACTCAACCACTCAACCAATGAAATCCAAAAATTCGTCAAAACTTGAATCTGTTAGAGAGCTTTTCTTCGGTATTTACCGACCGGAAGTGATTTTTTTTCTCGATAATTTATATAGGTAGGTCTTACGGTGTACAGTTTAATGATAACAAAAATCGTCGTCCTAACTCAATCGAAAAACCCCATGTTTACCTCAATCATTGAAGTCCAAATTAGTTGAAGTTCTAACCAGTAGAGTTTTTCAAGTGTATTATCCGACCGAAAGTGATTTTTTTTTCGATAATTATATACACGTTTACAGTTTAATGACACCTAAAATGAACGTCGTTAACTTAATTCTACGCAGTCACTTTACGTCCCCACGAACGAAGTGGTCGCTAATTTAAAACTGTTCGCCCGTGTTATGGTTCAGGTTAATTTGCGACGTCACGTGACCGCGCCCTATAGAAATACCGTGATTACACTACACTATTCGAAAGGCCGAGCCCAAAAAGTATCGTTTGATACTTTATAATTTAAACGATAAGGACAATAATATTTTTAACAACGGTCACTTCAATCAGTGAAATCAATCAATTTAATGTTTGTAGACAAGAGTAATGTGATAACTGTCCTTTTTTTCCCTGCCCCATGCTTTATTTTTTAATTATGTCTTAAAATTTCGGTGGGGGTCCGGACCCCCTGGACCCCCCCCCCTTCGCTACGCCACTGCCCGCAGCAAATCCGGTCTCTCTTAGTCTATCCCTTGAATTATTCGATACTACCCTGTTTTGCTCTCGTCTCTTTTCTTCAGCATTGTCTGTTGATGTCATCTCCTCAGACAGCTCCTCCTCAGATAGCTCCTCCACAGACAGATCCAACTCAGACAGCTCCTCTTCAAATAGCTCATCCTCAGATAGCTCATCCTCAGACAGCTCCTCCCCAGACAGCTTCTCTTCAAATAGCTCCTCTGATAAGTACTCTGCATTATCATTGTCCTTCGGCTCCATCCTCTTGGGGGAATCGAATTATAGTCCAATATTATTAAATTATTACATGCGTATTATTAGACGTTCAGACACTCCTTGTGTGCGCCATCCACCTTTTGCTCACTCCACAAGTCATTCAAACTGTTAATCTAGGTGGGCAAAAAGAAAAAGGTTTATGTCCGTAAATATCGTAAATTTAGCAATATTTTCCTAGGTAGTTAGTGAATTAAAGCGGAATACTTATTGCGAATAAAAATACAATTTATAACAATGTACCTGAGCTTTTTAAATTACATTACATAATTTTGTATCAACCCGTTTAAAAACACAGTATTATTTGTATTATATGAAATACAAAAACGCATTTAGTAAAAAACAGTACACCATCTTATTATAGATAATATGTTACGTCAGCTACAGCATTCCTTTAGAAAGAAAACAAATTGATTATCAAGCATATGAAAATGGATTGTAGGACTGTAGGTCCACGCCTAGTTTGACGAGGGTGGCTGACGTCACTTTTATGCAGGGTAGGACAGTTAGTCCTCGCCGACACCTGCGGACTAACTGTCCTACTTTTCAAAACTGACCTGGCCTGCACTTATTCTTTATTCTGGTCAGTGATGCTTCCACTACATTCGCACAGCGTACTGCTAAAGCAGTAAATATTAACAACAGTTTACTCAAGCTATCATATATGAAGTGGATTACTAATAGGGATTATATCTTAACGAATTCCATATAGCATTATATTACTTTCTGATTAATTTGGCATTGTCCTAATGAATCATAAACATCTACAGTATGTTTATATTAGTTATTCCTTATATTGGACCATCGTTTGTATAATACTGTATATACCAGTAGACACGATACTCGTAGTACACGTTAATTGCAATGGATGGTTTATTGTTTTAATAACATTTTTAGTAGTTAAAATAACCATTTAGTTCATACCTAATATATCATTTTTAAAGTTGTACCAAATTAAGTTAAATAGATACGAAGAAAAAAATATTTTATTACCTTAAATAGTGGCTCTTGGCATGTAATCCAAACAGTAAACAAAACATCTGCCTACACAGACATACTAACTTACATAATAGTGACCTTATGCCGCTAACGATACGTTGTAAATATCACTCAAATAGGAATTCGATGAACGGCTAAAACATTTGTCTAGTTTCATTCAAACTTCCAATTGCTATTCGTCGCTATATCTCGCTGCGAAAAAATTAACGTTATTTCAAATAGTGATCCCGGAACGACAGGAGATAACATGTTTAATTACTAGCAGTTATAAGGACATCGAACGCTCCAAATTCTTAAATTTATTCTTAAACCCTATTAGTTTTATTCCCCTTTAAAATAAACCGTTAACCGTTAAAAGTTTTAAAATTTTGTGTTTAGTTAATAAAAAAGCCCTAGTTATTGCTTTGTTTTCTCGAACAAGGTACATACAAACTTCTGATCCTACTTCTGAGAAGCCTACTTCTGTCGAAAGTCAAATAAACTATGCGTTTTATAACTATATAACAGTTATATAGTACATTCCTTTGATGTTCGCATACAGTACTCATCATGCATACTCAATATTTACTAAAGTGTACAGTTAAAAGTAGACTTTTAATACAACTTTTAGTTTATTTATCTAAATATTTGTCTTACTTGTGCTCAACAGTGGTCGCAAAAAGGTTTGAAATAAGAAGTGTTGTTATTATCAAGCTTACACTATGCTTTCATGACTAAATGTAAGGTAATTTATGATTGTGCTACTATAAAACAATGTTTACACAGAACAATTGACTAAAGTTAACAGGCTCTTATACTATTATATAAATGTCTTGTTCTATTTACCTGATTTTTCTGTGCATTCTTACGATATTTTAATCGTTGTTCTCCTAGTCGGAGCGAAAACGTATCCAATAAAGCAAAGACCACTATAATCGTTACAGACAATCTTAAGTTAGAAATGGCGTAACTAACCTGACTTTATTTTATGTATATAATTTTGTTTCATTCTTTTTGCAGCTGTCTTATGTAGTGTAATGAAAACTATTTAGCAGATATAGAGTTTAGATCTTGAAACATCCATTCAAGTGCTACAGTGTGAGCACGACGATCCCTTGTCAACCCCTCGTCAAAAGAAACCCGTGAGTCGGACAGTAGGTCCCAGGCCGGAACCGTGGACCCACTGTCCACCCCTTAAGAAGTAGGCAAGAAATGCTTCCGGCAGTTTTATGACGTGGACCTACAGTCCGTTTACCATGAAGATGTACTGTTACAAAATATGATCAAGGCTGTTTTCTTCTCAACTGTAATAATTTTAAACTTCACAGTGTTGGTCCAATAGGACCGAATCCATCAGGGTAGAAAATATTTTAGTCCCACAGCACCGACAATACAATCGGCCGTTTGCACCGAACATTTAAATTCTATAGGAATAGTACTAAAAGTTTCCAGTTTTCTCAGCAGGGTTAACTTCTGGCTGGTCTATACCTTCCAGTTGCAAACACACTGAGCACAGCAAAAAACCGAGGTGTCACTTAAATCTGGACAACCTTATCCACACAGGAGCGCCACATCACTAACCGCAAATGTCAAGATTCTGCTGTGCAAGGGTAATATGATAGGTGTAGTTTACTTCGGGAGATAACTGTTGGAGTTGGTGGGATTCGTTTCCTAAGAGTCAAAGGTTCTTGCTAGCCTAGACATAAAGGTGTGTCACCCCTTGCCTGCTTTGACTAGAGAGGCTGGTACAGAGCTGGCTCTCCCTACTTCCAAGGAGATATGACTGAGATTATGCTGCGAAATCCTCCCTCGTGGATCTTGACAGAAGGCGGCCTCTACCCCCAACCTTACCCATCCAAAAGGTCGTGTCACTCCGGAAGTTGCGCAAATGTACTTTGAAGATTAAGTGCAATTTCTCAACTTTTTACCCGAAGAGAAATAAAACAAACTAATACATAGAAAATATAATCAAATTGTCAAAAGGCTTGTAGCCTGTAATACTGTACGTTGGTTGGTTTCAACCAACCACGATACAGCTCTGCTCCCTCCAACTCATCTGTACAGGCGGGCGTATATTGTTGGCATTATCTGTTGACTAAATGAACCTCCACAGGGAGGATGAAATATTTCACACACGGGCTTTGTGATATTTAATAATTTGAATTTGCGGTTTCATCTAAATGAGTTTTGTTGATGTATTGTTGTTGATTATTTTTATAGACAATTAATTTGAAGTAAGAACAACATAGAAATGGCACAATTGGTACTTCTTCAGTACACGTATGTGATGTAACACTGTTCCAAGTTTGAACCCGCGTGTTTACAATAATCCGAAGGTATCCAAAACACCTCGAGCGTTTACGAGTATTCCTACTAACATTTGAGACTTCAGTATTGAAACAATTGTTTCCTAACAAGTACAAGGCAGCGCAGTACAGTTTTTCTGTCCCTTTTGCCCTAGGTCATTTATTAATATGATCATTGTATAGATGTAGAACATTTAGACTTAATTTTAAGCTTATGGTTTTATTACTAAGCTCAATCTGTTATCGTAGTATCTCACGGGTAGAAATACAGACAAACGTGATCTTTCGGCCATCTACTTTACAATCTTCGCTTACGTACAGCTAACAATTCACAATAAGATTATTGACAAAGTACCAACTTAAATGGGCTATTGATTTTTATGACGAAAGAATCGTGATTTATTTTAAAACTTTTCATACTTACAGTTTCTACGGCGATAATCTTTCTACACAGATTTGAAAGGATTATTTGTGGTGCAATAATTCATAGACTGCGCCTAGTATGTATCCAAATATTTAGAGAACTTGTTCGTGAAATAAAATATGCAACGTATTTTCTGTTTTATTTCATTTAAAAATTCATGCAACAAAACGTTTTGTGGCATTCTTATTCTAACGTACAGATTGACAAAAGAAATGGTAGTATCAATTGTTTCATAATGAAGAATATTAAGAATTGTTCATATCATATTTCATCAAATATAAAATATGCCAGATTATAAAAATATTTCTCCACACTGGCAATTTGCTTAATATCTTACATGTTAAAAACATTTTTTTAATAACTGAGAAAATAACTAGCTGATTTAACGTGACTGATTACAGGAGAAAAAAATTAGCACATTTTTATTCAAAGAGAAACATTTGGACTATATCTTTGTTGCATTCCATCCAATCTTAAAAATTAGATACAAACATTTTTGTTCTCTAAGGGACACATTGTATTCATAACACTTCTTGAAATTTGATAAGAACATTTTTATGGCCACCATTTTAAAACCATTGGAAATGTAATTGAGACTTTAATAACGATAGGGCCTCGATTAAAATACGATATTCCGAGCTGTTATTTAAATATGGGTTATAAATAGCTATTATGGCAAAGGTCGTAGCCACCGAGGGGAACCAAGGGGACCGGACCCCCCACATTTTTAAATTTTTTAAATAACGTTTTTAGTAAACGATTATTAATATTTAAATGATTCAGTATTACTAACATGTACTGTTGAAAGATCGTTCTCAACAAAGGAACGGTTCAAGAACTTTTTAAGGAAAAAACGGGGCCTTACTCTCTGTCCACTATGGGAAAATATCAGTTGTCTGGATCCCCCCAAAATGTGTTTTACTGGCCACGTTCTTGTTTTATGGGTTATGAATATTTAAGGACAGACACACGTATTAGCATCATTCAACATAAATTTCATTCATTCATTCAATCATTCATTCAACTGGCAGCTACATAAAGCTAAGTAAAACAGTTCATTTTCATCAGGGAACTGTTGCTTATTTTAGTGACTAGATCACAATCAACAAACTTCGTATGCCATTCGGGAACATCCTGTATACGCGAAATTACACGATCGTTACGCGTCTGTTTACTCATATGAGTTCAGTCGATCCAAACAATAAATCACCGTGTACAGCCAGTCGGTGACTGACTGTACGCGTCAATTCCGGTAATGTGGACCTCTGTACCGACCTGTACTAACGTTGGTACAGTTCTGTACAACTCACTTTGTACCAGTTCCTCGCAACTAACCCATCCCCGTCTGCAGGGCCTCGGAAGATAACGGCCTATGGTAATATTTTATGTACGTACTCGAATATATCGTGTAACTATGTAGTGTTATGATATGTGTTACTGGAGTGAGTTTGGGCTAACTTTTATAGGAACATGTTTAAACAATAAGCAACGTAAAGTTGTCCTGGATATTAACTTTTTGTTCTCGGAGACTGAAATATACACTCGCCTTTACTATATTACGATTTCCTTATATTTATTGTAAACTATGGATGTATTGTATTAGCTCGGGATGTGGTCATTTCGGCTCTCTTTACGGGGCAACCTCAGATTGTTTTGCGGCAGTTCACAGCTTATTTTACGACAATTTAGTGATAATTGTATGGGTCAACCTTAAACTGTTTTTTGGGATATATCTGCTTATTTTGCGGGAATTTTCGGATGATTTTTTGGAACAACCTCGAACTGTTTTAGGAATATTCTTGCTTATTTTACGGTATTTTTCGGATGGTTTTGTGGGACAACCTCGGACTGATTTGCGGCATATCACGGCTTAAGTTTCTATAATCAAGGGATAATTTTGTGGGACAACCTCAAACTGTTTTACCGGATATCTCTGCTTATTTTACGAAAATTGTCTAATAGCTTTGAGACATAACCCTGCATTGTTATGCAGTATATCTCTGTTTATTTCGTGGTAATTTTCTAATAGCTTTGCGGGATAATCCCGTTTTGTTGATATCTTGGCTAATTTCGCGTTAATTTTTGTATAGCTTTGCGAGCCAGCCCCGTGCTGTTTTGCGGGATGTCTTGGCTTATTTTTCGAAAATTCGCTTAATGGTGGAAAGACAAATCCTTTCATTTTTTTACTGTCTCCTTTATTAGCTCTTTCCTCGAATACAAATTTTATTATAAGACAAACAAACCATGTTTATGAAATAATAATCAAGAGATTAATTTCGGTATTGGGATTGAGACCAATTCTTCTAAATCTAAAATGATTTCGTTGTTTGAAAGAGTCACATTTAAAAAGTAAAATTTAAATTAATACATAGAGGTAAAGTGTAATATCAAGCGATTTATTGGAATTGCTGTTAAAACGTTTTGCAAGATAGACATTATTTGTGTACGTTATGTGTGTGTTAGTGTGTGCGCCTGTGCAGAATAAAAAAGTATAAAGCACACGTATTATATTTAATAAGTATAATATTATCACGTGTTAAAAAATGTTTGTTATTCAATTTTTTAACTTTTCCAACTTTCTCAAAATAGATTAAGGGATAAAGAGAATTTTAAACATTTTTAGTCCGACCCAAGTAGTTGAACCCAATAAATTTTAAACTATATCAAATAATTAATTCAGATGTTTTTATTGTTAACAAGTGACAAGCTATGATTCAGTATTTTTTGGAAAATAATAATGTATAGAGTGTGTAATGTATTACATATTTCAAATATATCACGCATTTTATTACATGAGATTCAAAAATAGCCTGACGTATATCATATACTGTTAGGCAAAAACCAATTCAGAAATATATTATGCAGCATTGATTTAAAAAGACCATAGACTTTCGTGGGTATAATTATTGTAAATACATTTTCAACTCATTACAAATTATAACTCACTAAATCACAAAAAGGAAGTCAGCAAAATACAGTTTCCTGATCTTGCGTTAAAATTAAACTCAATCCAATAAATTACTCAAATAACTTTATCCCCGAAAACGCATTTTAATAGCCTATAGTGTACAGTTAAACACGATAACCGGTATAGCAAAATACTGCCTATGGTCGAGAGAGGATATGGGTTTTAATATTATTTTAAAATAAAAAAAATGATTATAAGTATAAATACAGAGTGTACCAAAGTTCTGTGGCTGATGTTACTCATTATTCCACTAAAAATGTCCTATAAACATATTTCGAGAAATGTCACATGTCACAGTTTGCGCAAGCGTACTATTAAAGTGGTTGTGCTCGTTTAAGCGTTGACGGATTTCGTTGCAAAAGGTGCCGTTGGAATTGTTATAAAAAGTAGTAGGCCTAAGTATTTGGTATCTTGTACATTTTCTATAACTATATTGGTTTTTTTTATTTGACTTAACAAATTTTCAACAGACGCCATTTTGTTAATATTAAAGCAAATCACATTTTTTCCTCTTATGTATCCCTACCTATGTGCAGTAGTTTGGTATCCTTAACTTTACTATTTCTAGATATATTAATGTGTTTATACAAAATTAAAAAAATGGCGGCTAGCGGCTAAACGACACATTTCTCGACTTTTTTGTTTGGAATAATGAGTACTACCAGCCACAGAAGTTTGTGACGCCCTTTTGAGAACACCCTGTATAGTTTTATACATATTTATGTAATCTAAACGTGGAAAGTGAATAGGCTAGGGAGCTGGGGAAAATTATTGAAGATGTTGGAGTCTACCTTTGCTCCGGGCGATAAAAGCGCTAGTTACGGCACTGTTAATACTATTTGTATGTTGAGTCACTTGATAGAGGATTGATTAGATGAAATCGAACAATTGGAGAACTTATCACACTTCTTGGTAGGTAGGCCTACAACATTACAGAGTCAAAGGATGCGTACAAGAGTTACATTGTGACTCAGGGGAGGGTCATTTCTGACAAAAGTGTGACCTATTCTGATCATTCAACTAGGGATTTGTGACGTTAAATTAGTATTTTTATATCGGTATCTTGAAATTGGACACAGAAAATCTGCTGACGATAAAAGTATTAATTTCTACAGTATTCAAAACACACAATGCACTAAATGCAATGACTTTTTTATTTTAAAAATTAATGGAGATATTTATAGTATTATTTTATGTAAAAACGTGTTATTTTCTTAAATTGTATTTTATCACAAACACCTAATTCTAGGTAAAACATAATTCGTTTACGCCAAAATCGCATCATATCTTCAATCCTATTCTTCTGTCTGATTAAAAAGTTGCTAAAACATTTTAATTCCTATGGTTTCTCATGAAGTGACCTAAATGTCTTAAAAGCATCTTTAAGTTTCACGACTCTGGTATATTGCAATATATTATATAATAAAATAAAAACTGATATCGTATCACACATATCGTTCGAGGGTGTTTGCTCTTGTGTAATTTCTCTTTGCTATTTGTGTTCGTGACTCCGAAATGCTATTTCTGACCGGATAAAAACCGTGAAAGTTGATTTCATTTAAGATGAAATAATAAGATAAGGTACACACAATAATAATAATAAGATCGCCCTTATAATACCAGAAACTAAACAAACATTTTATCCCACAGATTCAAACTTTCGTTGAGCAAAATTAAGTATCGTATTAGGGTCCTAAATCGTTTAATAACTTCCAGAACACACAGGTAATATTAATAATTTCAATGCTTTTAAGTGTAAGGTGAGGGAGTACTTGGTTGGAGGAACGTCCTGTAGTTTTAGAGTGAGGAGCTCATGTGGAGGGTAGCAGTACTTGTCTTCAGGTAGTTTATTATCAATTAATTATCATAATGTGCTCAATTAGGATTTATTGTTATCAATTTTATCTTAAGGTATATGTTTTTCTTTATTTGGACGTGCATAAAAATTGTAAAATTCATATTGTGAGAATCAATGATTGACTGATAAGATACGCATAAGATTACAGTTTAAAGAATTACATATAAAACTATAATCGAGAACAAGACATTTTCAGTATTATTTACTCTACAGTATTGGCCAAAATAAACAGTACTGAATTGGTAATATTTTATTATAGTAAATACAGTAACATTACATATAGATTTTACCAGTAAATAAAAGTCAAAGGAAGCAAAATCGGTTAAACTCGGGTATTAACATGTTCAATATGACCCCCGTTCAGTTTTGTTGCCTTTAAAAAAGTATGGTCCCACTATACCCCTCCCAGACACAGCGTACTAAATGGTTAAACGCTTACTATGCTGTAGCCTCTCTACGACAATGTCAGGACGTTCAAATCCAAAGAAACGTGTTGTCTGCTTGTTTATAAAACCATTAATGTGCACATAGCATTCATCTGTAAACCATACATTACTTAGAACATCAGGTTCTTAATAGCATATTGTGAGCCGGTTCAATACCTATATCTCCCCGGCTCATGTGTGTTTTATATAGTGTATGTGTGTGTGGTTTATTGGCTGCAGAGGCCAACTGACCATTTGAAGGCGTTTGGCCTTTCCGGTAGAGTGGCGTCAAGACTCTGAGCCGTGGTGTACTAGTTAGGAGTAGCTCCAGTTTAATATTTTGTTTATTAAGTGTTTGTTAGTTTTGCTGAGCTGTTCTCCTTCTGACATGTGCGGCTAAGTTTACGGCCCCTCACTGATGAGGTCCAGGAGATGAGTTGATTTTCTGCTGTCATCTCTCCATCATGCGTGGTCGCAGAGAACCTTCGCTTTTGCGCTCTGCTGAAGGGACGGCCACCATGATGGACATTTCTACTAGTCAACATCTGTGATACCCTGCTCATATTCTTTATTTATTTGTTATTGTTATTGTTGCCATTTATATAGTTTATATTTTGTTATTTAATTTTAAGTTAGTTTTAAGATATTATTTAGTTATTTCTTGGATTTCATTAGGAGCCCGCCCTTAGCCGAAGGATACCGGGTGGAATTGGCATTTCTTGTTTCAAATTATGGCGTTTCTAATTTTTGTATGCAGGTGCACCTGACAAGGATTGTTTGAGGTATACTACTGCAGGCACTTTTTATTTTTTTTTATTTTTTTTATTTATAGTATATATATATATATTTTATATTGACTGGATAGGCCTATGCTGTGTCTTAGTAAATGAACCTGAGTATACTGACCACGGTGTTCTTTTTTACCTAGTTTTGTTTTGATCCGGCATCCCGTTCACCACCATAGGCGCGCGCTTCCCTGATGGTTTGCTGTGGGTGTGCGAGCGGCGATGTACGGTTTCAGTGGTAGCAGCAGAGCGTGGTTAGCTGCTCTCTCAGCTGTCTCTCAGTTCTGGTTTTGTTTGTTGGTGTAGGTTAGTGTTAGGTAGGGGGAGGTTGGAGTACACAACTTTTTTTTTTTTCATTAGGAGCTCGCCCTAGCACAGGATACCGGGTGGAATTGGTTTAGTGTCTTGCTTTCCTGCAGACTTACCCTTTGCAGGGAGCAAGGGACTCTAAATTGCTTAACCGCTAAATTTATCTAACTGTACTCTACTTCTCCCCTATCAATGTGTTGTTTTGTTATATTTATTGCTTCTGTGTTTGTAGGTTTTGGTTAGTGTATATTTGCAGGGTATCCTTCTATTAGGTAGCAGGTATTAAAGTTCTTCACTTGGACCTCGTCAGTGTAAGCCTTTTGTAAGTTGAGTCCACTTAGGTTACTAAGTAATTGTTTGCGTACGCTTTGTTGTTTATTGTTGTATTTATTTGTCTTAATTGTTTGGTATGGCGTTTTCCCTGGTGCCTGAAACATCTACGCAAGCCCGAGTTGGTTTTTGAGGTCCTGGCGAGAGGACAGAAGCCCGAGGGAGATGTGAGGGCATTAAGAGCTCAATTACGGGCTTGTATAGCGTTGGGACAGCAGCTGGAATGCAGAGTTCCAAATTAACACAGAATTTGAGTTTTGTAAAACCCGAATGGAGGAATTAGAAGACGATATTAATTTTGAGTCACTTCCCATGTCCGGGTCAGCAAAGGCTAGATTGGCATCTCAGCTTTTACATTGGCGTGACAGAATAGTTTTACTTATGTCAGCTCCTAGTTTAGACTCTGATATTAAAAGTTGGGCTTTTTCGGCCAGTAACAAATTAAAAACAAGTCTTAGATGGTTTGAGTGAGGTGCGCTCGGTGAAAGAGAAGGGGGTACTATTTACCGCTGTCACTCCCTACGGAGGTTCCCACTACCATTACTTTTGCTAACCATCCACCGGCTCTTTCTTTCGAGCCTCCCAGAGTTACTATGTCTCCGGATGGGTAGTGGCCCTCCTGAAGCGGCTGGTGAGGCATCATCTATAGTTGTGCCTTCCTTTTCTAGCTTTGGCAAACTGCCCCATCCTTTGGGGAGTGTTTTACAACACTTCCCCAGAGTTGATGGGCTTGACACTAATTTACTTATCCATTTCCTTCTGGAAGTTTTTAAAGCTGAGAGAATTTCCTGGTATGACAGATGCCATGCTTATGCAGATTTTAGCGCAGTTTTTCCTTAAGGCCGCTTTTTGATCGCCTTCTAGACTGCCTTAAGAGAGGTGCCACCTTTGACCAGTTCCACGCCGAGATCTTGGAGTTCTTTGTACCTGCTCGGGTTAGGGAGCGCTTGCGGGTGGAACGCGTTTACCGTCCTCAGGCACCAGGACGAGACGTTGAGCCATTTTGTCGGGGAGATACGGGATGTAGCCCGGGTGTTGCGCTTGAGCTTGAGCGAAACGGAGTTGGTGAGCCTTATTTTTGGAGGGCATTAAACCTGAAGAACGCTCCCGTTTGATTTTTTGTAGCCGTCCCCGCATCTTTTGCGGATTTGGACCGCCTCTCCATCATCTCTAGAGGGGTTCAGGATGCGGATGATCAAAGGGAGGCCATGTCGAGGCATCTTCCTCACTTGCCTCCGGGGCCGGTCCATGCTCCGGTGCAGTCTGAGCCAGCAGCTGCTCCTTCCCGTAGGCAGCCTCCTACCTGTTAGGCTGCAAGCAAGTGGGACATATTAGACCGTTTTTGTCCACTTAATATAAAAAAAAAACTAGTAAGCTTGCGGACGAGTAAGCCCGACTCGTGCCGTAAAGGTAATTCTGAGGGCAAATATGTACCCGATTTTAATGGTAAAAGGGTAGCTGGTTTAATGCAGAACAGAAAGAAAACAGAAAGTAATAGACTTGGGGACAGTTATCATCGTTGGGCCGAGAGGGGAGGGTTGCTGCTCTGGCTGCGCAGGGAGTAAGGGCTGCCCGCTCAACCTGCCCACAACTGGATGTGCTTGTGGGGAATGTGGTGCAGAAGGCCCTGGTTGATTCTGGGTCAGCACGCAGCCTGATTTCTTGTCGTTTTTTGAAGATCTAAAATCCTCTGGGCTAATACGGCAGGTTGAGCCTAGTTCACTTATCTGCTGGACTGCTTCACGCACACACTTTACCTATTATCTGTAGTGCCCAGATTCACATCAAAATTAATTATTTCTCTTGGGATTGGAGCTTTTTGGTGGCTAAGGACCTGACTTTTCCTTTCATCTTGGGAGCAGATTTTATCGGAAAAACTGGCATGATTTTGGATTTGGCCTCCAGTCATGTTTTCTTTGCTTTCGCCAGGCGGGGTGCTCGTTCCCTTTTCAGATGTCGAGTCTCGTGGGGACTGCTGCCTTAGAGATGGAAAGATAAGAGCTTGACTCATCCTGACCAACTAGGACATCTTACGCCGAAAGAGGCTGAGGACATAAGGCAGATTTGTTCCAGTTTTCCTGAAGTCCTAACTGACAAACTGGGCACGACCAATCTCTTGGAATACGAGATTCGTCTAACAGACACCCGTCCTGTTACGTTCCCATCCATATAAGCTTGCTCCCGCCCAAGATGGAAATTCTGAGAAATATGATTGATGATTTACTTAAGAGTGGGGTAATCGAGCCGTCTTGCTCAAATTTTTCCAGTCCAGCGTTTCTAGTGCCGAAACCTAATGGGAAGTCCAGATTGGTCCTGGATTATCGAAAGCTCAATGCTCAGATAGAAATTGACTCCGTGCTCTCCCCGATTTGCATTCTGCTTTCGATTGGTTTGGGTAAGGCCAAGTATTTCTCCATTTTTGATCTTAATCAGGCATACCATCAGATTCCTCTAAAACACGAGTCTCGACCTCTCACTGCCTTTTGTGTGCCTTGGAATTTGTACCAGTTCACCCGAGTGCCAATGGGCTTGGCTGTGGGGGCCCAAACACTCACCAGGACTCCTGGATTCTATCTTTCATGATGTCAAATTTAAGTTCGTGTTCAACTATCTGGATGACCTGCTTGTGTACAGTGAGAGTTATGAGGAGCACTTGACTCATCTAGAGGAAGTTCTAACTAGGCTGCGAGAGTCTGGCCTTACCGTCAATCCTGAAAAGGTGAGTTTTGCTCAGCCTGAAATATCGTTTCTGGGTCATCTTGTCTCTTCTCGAGGTGTTTGTATTGATCCAGAGAGAACCCAGGCAATCAGGGAGTTTCCTCCTCCTAAGGATGCCAAGGGGATTGCCCGTTTTGTGGGAATGATAAATTTTTATCGTCGTTTCATCCCCAATGTTGCTGAAGTGGCGGCCCCTCTGAACTCTCTTAGGAAAAAGGGTGCCAAGTTTGAGTGGGGTGAAGCGCAACAGACTGCTTTTGAGCAGCTGAAAGAGGCAGTGATGCAGCCTCCAGTCTTGGCTATGCCTGATTTCAGTCGTAAGTTCGTCTTGCAAACTGATGCTTCCTCCTTAGCCGTTGCTGCTGTTTTATCGCAAGAAGTAGATGGTATCCGGCAGCCCATAGCTTATGCTTCACGCACGTTAACCCCTTGTGAGAAGAAGAGTTGTTCTGTTTATGAGCTGGAATGTTTGGCTGTCGTGTTTGGAATTAATAAGTTCAGGCGTTACCTAGAACATAAAGAATTTTTGTTGGAAAACCGACAACCAGGCACTTTCTTGGCTCCTTGCCCACCCCCGTCAGCTTCGGGAAGATTGGTCGCTGGGTAGTCCAAATTTCTGCCCTTAAGTTCACAGTGCAGCACGTGCGAGGCACCCAGAATATCATAGCGGGACACTCTGTCACGCATGTATCACTTACCCAACGACCACCAGGAATTTATCAGAGCCGCCATGTTGTGGCGTGCTCCTTAGACTTTCCTCTGGCATTTTCGGACATTTGTTCCACACCAACTTAAGGATCCCGAGCTGACTGCTATCATCAATGAGCTTAAAAACGGAGGTGCCCACCCTCCTTATTTTCTGTACCGAGGTGCTCTATGCTGCCGTGACAAGCAGCGGAGAAAACCTAAGTTAGTGCTGCCAAGCTTTCTTGTACCGATGGTCTTTCAGTATTTTCATTCTTCTCCTGTGGGCGGACATTCTAGGAATTCATAAGACCATCGCGAAGATTAGGGATCAGTTCATCTGGAAAGGTATGGATCGGGATATTGCAGCTCGAGTACGTTCTTGTGAACTGTGCTCGCTAAGCAAACCCGCTCAAAATACCAAGTTGGGTCTTTTGTCATCTGAGGTGGCTGGAAAAACCTTTGGAGAAGGTTTTCATTGACTATGTTGGGCCTCTCCCGCGTAGCAAGTCTGGAAATAAGTTCCTACTTGTTTGTGTGGATGCCTTCTCCAAGTTTGTTTGGTTGTTCCCATTGCGGAGTGCTACCGCGCAGCTCACGGTGCAAGCACTTCGTAACCATTTTTTTCAACACTTTGGAATCCCCGCCACCACTTAGTTTCCGATAATGGTTCACAGTTTGTCTCCAATATCTTTAAAAGAATGTGCTTTGGGCACGTAATCCGCCATGTGACTACTTCCCCTTTCTATCCTCAGCCTTCTCCACGCCGAACGGTTTAATCGCAATCTTCGATCTGCTCTCATTGCCTTTCATGCGGAAAATCAGACCACCTGGGATCAACAAACTACCTTGGATCCAATTTGCCTTTAATACGGCCCAGCATGAAAGTCACATGGCGGTACCTTTTCGAGTTATTATTTGGCTTTCCGCCAAAACAACCCTTTGGCGAACCTTTGGAAAATTTAGCGATCTTCTGCCACCTCCTGGTACTCCCAATGTGAAAGCCACTTGGGAGGCAGCCAGGCGGAATCTCATTCGGGCTAGGGAGTTAGTAAGGAGGAAGTACAACCGAGGTCGTATTGACAATCCCTTCCAGGTGGGGGATCTAGTTTACTGCAAGGCTCACCCAGTCAGTTCGGCTGTGGATAAAAGAGCTGCTAAACTTTGCTACAGGTGGACTGGTCCCCACCGCATCTTGAAGTTTCTGACTCCGGTGACTGCCCGACTGGGAGATCCTCCAGTCCGGGAAGATTTTCAGGAAGGCGCACATATCCCATCTGAAGCCTTGCCGGAGTCATCCGTGATTTCTCTTTAGTCTGTGCGGGAGGGTTTTAGGTCCAGAGGCCTGATCACCTCTGCTCTTTCTTCCTGATCAAGGTTCCTGTTTTCTTCTTTGTACCCAAGCAACTCTTGGAGGGATTTCTTGCCTCCAACTGGATTTTTCTTGGTTTTTCCCTTCTGCAGACTTCAGGGTTTCCGGTTTATTATTCTTCAACCATTGGGGGGGAGAGGCATTTCGTTTGGTTCTTCATTTTGAAGAAATTAACAGAGGGGGAGTTCCTCCTTTTGGGGGGGGGAGTCTGAGCCGGTTCAATACCTATATCTCCCCGGCTCATGTGGTGTTTTATATAGTGTATGTGTGTGTGGTTTATTGGCTGCAGAGGCCAACTGACCATTTGAAGGCGTTTGGCCTTTCCGGTAGAGTGGCGTCAAGACTCTGAGCCGTGGTGTACTAGTTAGGAGTAGCTCCAGTTTAATATTTTGTTTATTAAGTGTTTGTTAGTTTTGCTGAGCTGTTCTCCTTCTGACATGTGCGGCTAAGTTTACGGCCCCTCACTGATGAGGTCCAGGAGATGAGTTGATTTTCTGCTGTCATCTCTCCATCATGCGTGGTCGCAGAGAACCTTCGCTTTTGCGCTCTGCTGAAGGACGGCCACCATGATGGACATTTCTACTAGTCAACATCTGTGATACCCTGCTCATATTCTTTATTTATTTGTTATTGTTATTGTTGCCATTTATATAGTTTTATATTTTGTTATTTAATTTTAAGTTAGTTTTAGATATTATTTAGTTATTTCTTGGATTTCATTAGGAGCCCGCCCTTAGCCGAAGGGATACCGGGTGAATTGGCATTTCTTGTTCAAATTATGGCGTTTCTAATTTTTGTATGCAGGTGCACCTGACAAGGATTGTTTGAGGTATACTACTGCAGGCACTTTTTATTTTTTTATTTTTTTTATTTATAGTATATATATATTTTTTATATTGACTGGATAGGCCTATGCTGTGTCTTAGTAAATGAACCTGAGTATACTGACCACGGTGTTCTTTTTTACCTAGTTTTGTTTTGATCCGGCATCCCGTTCGCCACCATGGGGCGCGCGCTTCCCTGATGGTTTTGCTGTGGGTGTGCGAGCGGCGATGTACGGTTTCAATTGCTAACATGGAAGCACAATAGGCCCTACTGAACTCTGGCTAGTTTGTTTCTACAGTTCAAAGGTTGACCAGTTTGTATCCTGTAGGGAAAGCCACCAATGTTTTTGAACATTCTTCCCATTGACGTATTGCTAATATTCATTTTAAGAGAAGCTCGCATTAAGCTTCTATTCGGTGCTGCAACACTCTCCCGTGGTTTTCCTTTGTACAGACAGTAGATGGGCGACCTGAAAAGCCCTTTCGCTGTGTCAAAACACTACTACCTGTTCTTCGAAACACTAAGAATCACAGCATTACTAGGCGGGTTTTTGTGGAAATGTTCCTGAAAACGTAATGCAATATATGACAAGCTTGGCCCACCCGCACATCCAATTCCGTATGAGCAAAAATAATGCTCTACAATAAAAACTTTCTCTACAGTTGTTAGCACCATGTTAGCAAAAACTAACCTCAAATGAGAAAGAAGTAATGAACACGAAGTCGTGGAAACAATCGACAATTGAATTAGCTGATCGAGAAGGCAACTACAGCTGATTCAGTTTCAGTACTGTTAATTATGGCTAATACTGTATAATACTCTATTTTTATTTCAAACTTACATTTTTTACAATTGGCTCAAAGGCAGAGATGAAGTAAATAAACAACTCAGCTAACTGTATCCACCGTTGCTTATCTTTATGTTCCGGATGTTACCGGTATGAACTGGTTTGAACTGGTTGAATGCAAGATTACAAACCACAAACTGTGGTACTGAAATCCTTCAAAACCGAAGCTTATCATAATCTGGAAATAATTATATACCGACAGCGGTGACATAAATGTTGAAATGATAGGAACTGAAATCTTACATATCGAAAAAATTTTAAATAGTTTACAATTAAATCAGTCTTTAAAATTAACGTTTAAATTAGTACACAATACATTCAAACCGTGGGTATTTACAACGACTAGTCATATTGATCCGGATTTGTCTTATGTATTGTTGAATTAGCCACTATTAATTTGCTAGGGTATATTCAAAACAGTGTTAACAAAGCATGGTAATAATTTATATAAACTACATTTAGGCTACTACTTTTATAGATAAAGGTTCCAAACCTTGCCATAATGGATGTAGACAAGTGTGAGTAATTTTACCAATTCGGTAATTAATGAAAGTATTTAATTCAGTTACATAATGAAATATATATATATATCTATACAAACTTATGGAATTTTCGGCCTTTTTCGGGTAGCCGCCTAACTACATCGTCTGTAAAACACTTGTTACAAAGTATTTGAGCCTTATACTAATGATATTTAGACACCGCTGTAAAAAGGATGACATACTATTATTTTGGTGGAGATTGCGTTACCGATCGTATAATCTATGACTCGTAATACTAATCTTCGTTGGTATATGACAGCCGTTTATGTTCTATCTCAACAAACGAGTTTACATACGAGTCATATGCGATAAACTCGTCAGCACTATAAAACGCGTAATACTAATCTTCGTTGGTATATGACAGCCGTTTTTATGTTCTATCTCAACATACGAGTCGTATGCGATAAACTCGTCAGCACTATAAAACGCGTAATACTAATCTTCGTTGGTATATGACAGCCGTTTTTATGTTCTATCTCAACATACGAGTCGTATGCGATAAACTCGTCAGCACTATAAAACGCGTAATACTAATCTTCGTTCGTATATGATAGCCATTTATGTTCTATCTCAACATACGAGTCGTATGCGATAAACTCGTCAGCACTATAAAACGCGTAATACTAATCTTCGTTCGTATATGACAGCCGTTTATGTTCTATCTCAACATACGAGTCGTATGCGATAAACTCGTCAGCACTATAAAACGCTTAGGAACATTCTTTATTGAACTTGGTAACATAAATAAAACGAACCCTTGCCTGTTGGGATAAGTGTTCGTAAACCCCCGTCCTGTGTTTCCCAGTTCGGTAGGTGTCTCTGTCTCTTGTCTCATATTCATGCATGTTTTGGCTCCTTGTCAGAACACACACACACACACACACACACACACACACACACAGACACACACACACACACATGCACGCGCGCGCGAGGAAACAAGTGAATATTTGTCTGTATGTCCTTTGTAGACTCAGAAACTATTTGACCGATAATTAGGTAAATTTGTATGTATATGTATTTTTTACTTAGAAGGTTCATATGCTATGTCCATTGATGTAATTGACCACCAGGCGGCGCTGCGAAATATAAAAGTTATCAAAGCGCCTGTAAATTATAAACTGCAATTACGAGACAGTTACGTATAATAAATAGCCAAACACTATTTGAAGGCGCTAAGTTTAGATGTATTTTAAAATATATTTCTGGTTGAACTTAATACACGAGTGTTAGTCCACTTTATAATAAAGAACATATACGTGTAAAATGGCTCTAAACATGACTTTTGACAGATAGTGATTGTGGCAACAAGGTAAACTCTACATCGGCGTTGAAAATATTATTCACTTGAATCAGAAGTGCTTATTCACGGGTAAAGCTTACGAAAAGATTGCGTTAAGGCTTACTAGCAAGATTATCTGAACTTGTGCAATTATCTTAATTGATTGCTCTTGCTTCATCACTGTTCTATGTTATATACTTGAGTCTGTGTTTTTTGTTAACAGGTGGGTGGTTCTGTGAATCTTCTAAGATTAAAATGAAGCACCTATTTGAGGTACGTACTCATTCAGTTATTTAGTACATACTTATTAATAATGAATGTAAAAAAAGCCGCTAGAACATCGCAACAGTAGTGGCTGTGCGGCTAGCGTGGCCTGCATAGCGTACATCTAGGCACGCTAGTGTACAGTGTAGAGTGCCTTTGAGGTATATTGGTTCCAAAATTTGACTTTTATATGAAATGGCGTTTGTTAGTCTCATTAAAACTCGAGAACAGCTGGACCAATTCAGTTAATGTTGGTTTTGAAATATTTGTAGAAGTTCAAGGAAGGTTTAGAAGGTGAGAAACTTTGGAAACATTTCTCCCAATATTTCTTTATTTTGAAAAATAATTATAATATGTACAAAACAGAATCCAAAGATAACTGACCCTAAACAGCTGTTGACACTTTCAGCTGGAGTTCATCAAAGTGGCAAAAACATTTGTTTACACTTGAATTAGAAAAAATATATATTTAATTACTGTGCAGTGCTTGATCAGTAGTGTTATGCAAAGAAAAAGTTATTATATAATTTTTATTTTAGATTGCACCAATGACGAATAAGTAGATGACTACCAAAGTGGTAGAAACATATGTTTACATTTGAATTTGAGAAATATTTAATAACTGTGCAGTGCTTGATCAGTAGTGTTATGCAGATGACAAAGGCAAAGTTATTATCTATTTTTTTTTTTTTTTTTTTTTTTTTTTTTAGATTGCACCAGTGACGAATAAATTATCTAATACAAGGAAAATAATATTTAAACTGTATTCTAAAACCCACCTTGATGAACAAAGCCGTGAATGTTTTGCATATAAGGTTATCGAAACTGGTTTCCTCCTTTAAACATTTCGAGACGTCAGAACCAGAGGGTTCCATCTTGCAATTTTTTGATTTTTTCATTTTATTGTATTAATGTGTACATTAAGCCTTTTTGTACTAATATATAACACAATCTTTGTGTAATTATGAACAGTTAATATTTTACAAGCAGGGAAATTTAGTTCCATCTGCATAAGTTGGCAAACTTGAGAACCAGACAGTTCTATCTGCATCAGCTGGGAATAGTATTGTTTCACTGCTGGTAAGGTTATGTTGTCGTGTTAATGTGTTAAAAGTAATTTCATTGTGTGTTTGTAAACATATTAAAATGGATGGTGATATCATAAATAAATGGATTGATGACAGTTTAAATGATAGTTTGTCAATAGAAAACATCAATAGTGATGATGAATATATACCTTCACCTGACGACAGTAACAGCGAAGAGGATTGTATTCTTTCACCAAAACCCAAAACGACGAAGACTTTGTAAAAGGTATGAATATATATATTTGTTTATTGTTTTAGATTTGTTTAGATTATATCTGTGGTCATTTTAATATCAAATATAGGTAGCTTTGCAGTAATTGACTATTTTTGACGGATTTTATAGTCAAACCCTTGCAAAATCGCTTTAAAAATCTATGACATTCGGGCGCATTTCAACTGCCAGTTAGTGGGTTAACTGTTATATTTTAACAATGATTTGACGGTTATAAACAAAAGTTAGTCATCATAAAATATTCATGTTACTTAACTTGAAGTTTTTTAACCATGGCGTAGGCCTAGTATGTCTCCATCTTGCAGAGAATAACTAAAAACTACTGTAAACTTATTATGTAAACATGATGTTTTTATGCTTTGGCCTTTTAAAAAAGCTTTATCGTTGACTTTTGGCTTTATGTTCTAAACATCGTTTGTTTATTTTCAGGTTGTTTTGATGCAGACGACACGGATAAAACTTCCAGTGAAGCCCAAACGAACAATACCGATCCAGCTCTGGAAAATGAAGGAAGCTATAGTTCTGTTTGTGATGTTAGCCCAACAGTGAACCAAAGTGGAAAAATAAATCGATCTCTAGTTCCTTACAGTGAAACAGAATCAGAAAAAGACTCCACTTCTGATGAACTAACGCCGATGAAGGAAAAGAAAAAAACTAGAAAAAAGACAGCGGAATCCGAAGAATTGGAAGAAAAATGTTAGGAAGGAGAGGCGACAAACGGGTAGATCATACACCAGCTCATGTGGTAAGATTGTTCCTCAAAAGAACCTTCAACACTTAGACTGCAAATGTAAATTTAAATGTAGTAATAAAGTAAGCAAAGATGAGCGTGAAGCTGTTATGCTGAGCTATTATAAAATAGACCAAAATGAAAAATATCATTTCATACTAAGAAAATACAGAGTGCAAAATGTCAGTAAGAACAAAGGTGAAAAATAATCCCCAGAAAAAGAATTCCTTTTCATATTTTTTTACATATAAACAACGAAAAGATTAGAGTTTGTAAACAGTTTTTTCTCCAAACTATTTTAGTGAGTCAGAAGACCATTTACAATGTTCACAATAATAAGGACAAATCAAGTGAAGTACCGAAATCGGACGAAAGAGGAAAAAAACTAAAGACAGGACGCAAAAAAGCTGATAAAGATATTCTTAGGAAACATATTGAATCTTTTGCAAAAGTCGAAGTCCCATTACTGCAGGGCAAAAAAACAGCAAAAGGAATATCTTAGCCCTGACTTAAATATCAGTAGAATGTTTGACATGTACCTTGAACATTGCAAGGAACTTAAGGTGAAACCTCTATCCATATCAATGTATAGATCTATTTTCAATAATGAATATAATTTGGATTTTTTGCTACCCAAGTCCGACAGATGTGACTTGTGCGAAGAATACTCTATGTCCCTAAAAGAAAATCGAATGACAGAAGAGCTTGCTGCCAAAATATGATGATCATTATGTTCAATAAAAACATTTATGAGAAATGAAAGAAAAAAAGACCGAGAGAGTAATGAAGTCGTTGTATGTTTTGACTTACAAAAATGTTATAGCGCTACCTAGGGCTAACGTAAGCTGTTTTTTTTTACAAAAGAAAAGTTGAACGTATACAACTTAAACTGCACATTGCTCAAAAGACAAAAAAGGCTATTGCGCATTTTGGCATGAAGCGCTTTGTGGTCGTTCTGGGAATGATATTGCCAGTGCAGTGGTAAAAATAATGGAAAAAAATAAGTTCAGCGTTTCCAGATGTTAAAGATTATATTTTGTGGAGTGACAGTTTGTGTTCCCCAAAAACAGAAACTCTGTCATTTCATATGCCATTTCTTTATTTATGGCAAAAAATAAACACATTGAACGAGTAACAATGAAATATTCTACTCCAGAGCCATTCATGCATACAGGAAGTAGATAATGTGCATTCCAAACATTGAAAAGGCACTCAAAGTAACTGAGGTTTGGTCCACTGTTTCTCTTTTAAGAGTAATCATCGCATCTAATTAAAAAAGTCACCTTATTCAGTAATCCAAATGTTGACAAATGACTTCTTTCGACTTCCAAGCTGAAAGCAAGAACTTGCGTATCAAGATTGCCCTTATACTAAAGTGTGCCAACTTCAATTTTGCCAATCTAATTTACTATCAGTAAAGTTTTAAAACCAGCCATGATCCTTTGGAACCTTGGAAACTGCATTAACCTTGGTTGAAAAAAAATAAGTCGAACAGATCTACAGGACGAGCAACAACTACTCTGCCGAGAATTCTCTGGGGAGCAAACGTAGTGCGAGACAGGAAGAAATTACCTTCAGACAAGATTAAAGACATAAAATCTATGATGAAATGGATGCCTACAGTTGATGTAGACTATTTAATTACAGTTTTGAATTAAGGACCTTTTGGACTTTAAATATTGATTTGTACTCAGGGACAAAAGGTTCCATCTGCACGTTTTGTTTTGTTTAAAAATGCCTAAAAAAATTGTATTTTACTAATATTTCAATAAACTGGGGTTTTTGTAAAACACTAACAAACTGTTGATTATTTATAACCTAGAATTTCTTTCAGTACAATATAAAGTTGCCCTGCAGAAGGTCTTAAACTTTAAAAACGCTCTACTGTAAAATTTGTTAAAATGCAGATAGAACCCTCTGGTTCTGACGTCTCGATTTCACTGCAGTTAGAGGAAAGGCAAAGGGATGACACACTCTTTCTCTTATACCAGAAGCAGAATAAAACCGATGGACGTAGATGCATTTTGACTAAAGTAGTCTTTATAAGCTTACCTAAGCAAATATTATCTTGATCGCGGTAATAATCAATATTACTTATAGCGCCAGAAACATCGCAGACCGCAAATAAATGCTTTTAAGTCTTAGTTGGATTCCAAAACCCACAAACGTGTTTATTTTCTTGGTCAGTGCAACAACGTAACTCAACTATGGAACCATAAATAAATTAGAGCAAAAGTGAATTTAATCGGTCGTATCTGACTTTTTTGGACAGCAGTAAATTTTTAGCTGTACGTAAATTATAAATTTTATTTATCGGGACGAAAAAGCAAACTGTTACTATGGCACTTGAAAAATCATACACAGAAAGTTTGTTAAAAGAGCCGGAAGTAGACGCTTTTTAATCTAAGTTGGTTTTTGTTGCTGCAGTATATATTTTCTTGATCGGAGTACAAGTCAAAATCAACTATTGCTCTTGAAATACCTTAGTTGAAAAATTAATCTTCAATAGTCATTTATATTTTGTTTGCCTACCTTTATATTTCAATATTTGATTTAGTCTACTGTATCTAAACAGGCGGAAGTTGACACTTTTTGACCATATTAGGTTTTTTAGACATATATGTATATATTTATTCATACAAAAAAACCTAAAATAGAACCAGCCAAAATTTTATTTACGTTTTGAATCTCTCAACCATGGACACTGAAATAATGTTCCTGATATGTTCAGTTATATTTAAAAACATTTGAAGGGCTCCATCATATAAATTCTTGTAAAAAGAATGATATGGCCTTCGATTTAAAAAATTGCGTGGGAAGCCGCGGGTAACTGCTAGTTTATACCTCTAATATATATCCTCTTCTAAGCCCGTCCTCATTGGCCACTGGCCTGTGCGAGGATCTTGTCAAAGAGAATAAGTAGGAGTCGATAAGATCGACGGTACTGATAAAAAGTGCTACTGTTTTAGATAAGGGTTGAACCTGCGCTATCTTTAACTGAGATTCAAAGACCAACGCCTTCGACCGCTCTGCCATCGGCACTCCCAACGTCACCCTGTTGGTCCATTTTATCCATAAAAAGAATTAGGCGCAACATTTAGACGAAACGAACTGTATTTTATAGGTAGTCTGCTATCACCAAAATGAATTTGACAATACAGACTACATTGGATAACGAGCCATTGATGACTATATTGAATTATAAGAATCATCAATACTGACTAATGTGTAAGTTCTAATACAAGAGCGTATCAAAATAAAATATATTTTAGAATATTTAAAAATTTTGATAAGTTGCAAAATTCCTCACTTGTAAGAAAGGGTCACAATATTGATTTATAAGGACGATTGTCAGGACAATTCTGTATGGTGTCAGCCAAGAAATTAAATATTTTGGTCCGAAATATAGTAATGATTTTTAGGAATTATGCATACTGCTGAGAATATTGAGGAAATAGGCTTTTATTATTTAAAACAAAAATACACACAGATTTTACAAAATATCAAAGTTAAGATTCCAATTTTAACAAAAGTCCTCCACAACTTTCCCTTCGTCTGATATTGCAGATAATTCTAAGCGCCCATTTGAAGCACAGAAACTCCCGCCAAAGAGTATTGAGAAGCCGTTTCCCAAAACGAACGTGACTACATCGCTGAGAACAGAGTAAATAACGAGAACAATCCAATTTTTAATGTGTCTTTGAAAAAGCTGTTATTAAATTAACATCACAACTTTTATTTTACACATAACGTAGCTAGGATGAGAAGGGTTGAATAAATGTGAATGCTGCGTTTAGCTCCAGTCCACCTTCCTCTTTGTGTAGCGACTGAACTCTGACGCTTTCACAGACTTACTCCTGGAATATGGTATCAAGTTCGTCTGAAGAGATCCAAAAGAAGTCGACGACGAAGAAGCTCAAAATGAGGCTTCCAGAGTCAAGTCTGTGACTGAGTCAGATTTCAGACGCTGCACTAAGAGGAAGGTGGAAGCTAAACTCAAGGCTCATATCAACTTTAATTATTGATCAGGTCGACCAAAACTTCGACACGGGTCACGTTATGAAGCTCTTTAAGTTATCTTGGCTTTGTAATTTTTTAAACCACCATTTAAAGCGTGTAAGTTTGTAACACTGATTAATGGAGCAGTTTTTGTTAATTTACCATGGCTGGCGCCCTGTTCGTTTGGACGTCCAAACCGCCAGGAAGCCCAGTGCGATTTTGCCTATTAAAACGGTATATGTGGGATCTAGATGTAAAGGTTCAAGGGAAATTTAGAATAGTTTCAAAGAGATTGGTGAAGTGGTGGAAAAAGTAGTAGACTGAATGAGGAAGTGAACGAGCTAATGTCAATAAATATTTTAATTTAACAGAGGCCAGTAAAGACAAGTAAAACCTGCTTTAAAAAAGATCACAGCTAAAGCAGTTGGAAGTGATAAAATCATCAAAGCATACGCTACAAGTGCTTTTACCCATTTGATGTAACGGCTACGTTACATTATAATAAATAGTAACAAGATAGGTTTTGTGAAAAATATATTAGCTTTAGACTCTTTGTCTTTACAGGGTCGTTTTACAATGGGTGCGGCGTAGGGCAGCTATGTGTGGTAAAATGAAAATAAAATTTTGATAGAAACAAATTTTAGATTTATTGAATAAAAACTAATACTAATGAAACATGATTTTGATGAAATGAAATTATGGCTATGCTTAAAATAACATCCTACAACACAAAATCCAATTAGCTTGAAATAATTAATTAGAAAATACCCCTACTCCCTAGCAGTTAAAATTTAGAGTCTGATTAGTTAAAATGTTGATCGAAAAGGTTTAAATACTCTTAAACATATTCACCAAATCCCATGATGGCGACACGGCGGTCCTCACAGATAATTGAAAAATTTAAATTTGGATCACATTGAAAAAAGACTGATTAATAATTGAAAAAATTTTGAAAACTGTCTCACAACGTACTACATCATCAAGAGGTCGAGGAAGAAGACTCTCTCTTTCCCAAACTCCGAGTCAGTAGCGCAGAGAGGGAAAAGTGATACCCTTCAAAACGGAAATTTTCCGTTTTTCTGGTCGAAAAATGATCCGCTTTTACTTCTGCTGACAACCCACTCGAATTCGGTGCGCAGAAAAACGAGTTTGCGTTCCCGCGGGGTCGCTACCCTCCAATGAGAATAATCCTTACGTTAGCCAATCGTGGCACGCGTTTTGCCGTGTTTAGTTTTGTTCTTTGATGTTGATGAGAAACTATCGAGTTTTATTAAATATGACCGCTTTACTATTCGAGATTTATGTTTGAGGTTACAAAACTGTCAGTGACGGACTATGTCACCATGCACAACTAACCTTCATAATAAATTGAAATTTGATTATTCTCAAATATGAGAATGATAACATTAACTAAGCAATTAAATTGTCGGTTTGGATTCCTATTCATTTAGATTTATTATTAATAGAAAAATATTATTTATTGTATTATATTATTCTCGAATTTATTATTAATTGTAAAAGTTGATTTAGGTTACAGGCTAGGCCTATACCCGTTACATTGATGATTCAAACCTTTACATGCGAAGAATTTCCAAAGACTTTAAAAATTAGTATAGTGGGTCCACCCAGGTACCAATGGAACAAAAATCGACCAGCGTTGATCAATTCCGACCTATATCAATCTTACTTATTATTTTAAAAATAATTAAGATAATGGCTGTTCAACATATAATGAATTGTATGGGTAGCATTCTCAGAGATAGTGGTGAGAAAAAAAATTAAAATTGCAGCTATGCATTTTATTTAAAATTTGCAAAACCACGAATAAGTAGGGCCTATCGTGAAATGGCAAAACCTTTACCAATGGATGCAAAGAGTTAAGGCACTGATATACTGCGTGGTTATAATTATAATAAGACTTATGAATAAGTCAGACAGCATCTCAAGTAATAAGCTTCGCTAACGCTCAGCCATTTAGCCTAATTACTTTATTCGTCTGTTCTCTCTATTCAGCCTATACAGTATTTTTTACTTAGTTTCTAATGTTTGCATTAGTCTAATTCCGTTTACACTGGATAGATAGTTAGTATCCTACGTGAATGATAAAACTCAAACAATCGAATACACAATTAAAGAGTAGTACATAAACCGAATCTAAAATCATTTCTGTTTTAGGTTTCTGTTTTCAAAATAAGAATTAATATATTCTTTAAACATAATTCAGTGAATAGTCTAAATGAATGGAATGCATAGTTTTCCATGCAAATTTTCGCTCAAATCATCCCACTAGTATATAAAAGTAACATTAATAAAATGGGAAAACGAAATTATCATTGTTTGAAGTGTACTGAATAATTATTTTAAACCCCATTATCATTTTAATGTCTACTCAGTGTATTTTTATAAATTAATTATACTGTGCTAGTACGAATTTAAAGTTGATAAAAACAGTTTTAATTCATTGACATATATAAACGTTACTCGGAGGGGGCGTAGGGGCTCAAGCGCCCCCCTCAGAAGTTTGTACTCATACGTTAAAGTTTCACCCACTAGTTTGTTTTAAACCACAACACATTTATGAGGTATTAAGTTAGTACTCAAAAAGTTACACATCACATTAAACCTCAATCATTACTTGGGGGAAGATTCCCGACTCCTCTATTTTTTGTGGGTATTTAAAACGTAAATCACCCAGTGTGTGAGCCCCTCTCATTCGAGATAATTTTATATATACGCCACTGTTTTAATTCCAACAGTTTTCCAACAAAATTTAACAATTTTCAGTAATACATTGCTGTTGATCAAAAGCATATTGAATTGGAGGTATTTGATTTGATTATTTCCCAGGATAAGAAGGATGACATTTTTTTGAAAGTTTGGAAATAAATTTTCTTCATATTTTAACCGTTAGGTCCTCCTTCCTCCTCTGTCCACCAGCCGTGGTAAATTAACAAACCTACTTAAGTAACTCTCTACTTAAAATTAAACGTCTTGTAATAGCTTCATAACATCTTAATCCGTTAAGTTAATAAACTCATAAGTTTTCCGAGTTATCAATGTTCAAATTAGCAATTTGATTGAGAAGCACTAAAACCAATACCATTTTCGTTGCTATCGACATAAAAACAGGAAGTTATTATTTGTAAATTATTTGCCATATAATGGTCTCAACACAAAATTAAACAAGTTAAAATTTATTATAGCTCTGCTAGTTAGTTTTTGGTTAACTTCTAAACTCTGGTTTATGCTTTTTGATTCGAGAGTAGTAAACTTTGCCTTTAATTTTTCAAGGGGGGAGGATTCTCCCCTTGAATCCTCCTCTAATACGCCCCTGCAATCTATACGTCGCCAACATTAAACTTGACCAATGTGGAAACCCGTATTAGCTGCATCGCGTTTAAATATATTTAGATTGTAAATCAAAAATAAAATTTTTACTATGCAAATAAAACATATCCGTGTAACGATAATTAAAAAAAAATCAATCTATGATTAATTAATTTGTATTAGTGAAAATGCCTTTATTAAAAGCCCTCTCTACCACTCAACCTCATATTGCAAACAGTAAATTTACAATAGTTTTATACAGTTGTGGTAAATTATTAACTTATTCCTTATATATATATATATATATATATATATATATATATATATATATATATATATATATATATAGCCTAAAGTATAAAAAATGCTCAACCTATACAAAATTAAATGAACCTAAAATAAAAATCTATACATTTAAAGGAATTCAAAACTTAAAATACAAAAGAAAAACTTTATACGTTTTGTGTTAAATACAAGAAAATACAAAATGAAGAACAAGAAGCAAAGCACATTCAATCACTCTAGCACACCGATTGACCACATGACCGCAACAAGCAGCACCACCCGTCACCCCCACAGACCCCCAGCAGCAAACCCCTAACCCCCGCCCCGAAGCGAGCACGGTCCTCAATACATCTGATATCATCGGGGAGAGCGTTCCAAAGGCGACACGACTGAACAGTAAAGGACCTATTAAAAATTGTTGAACGATGAATAGGAATTGATAGTAATGTGGTTCCCCTTCTTGTAGGTCTATCACTAATATCAGAGATAATGTTGACATGATCGGACAGATAAATAGCATATTTGGTTTTGATAATTAAATGTAGAATAGAAAGAATGTGCAATTTACGTAAGTTCCATTAAGTGACAATTGCTGAAAATATTATATAATGTGCTCATGACGTCAGAGATTAAAAATAAATCTAATACAGTAGTTCTGAGCACGCTGGAGTCTGTCCGATTGCTCAACGGTCAACGGCAATTTGAAATATGGAATAACAGGATTTCGCTTAGAATTTAGGTTAGAACAGTTACAAAATATGGTATTCTAGATTAGAGTATAACGAACCAAACCATCGTGTGATCTTAGTAAACACTTTGCATGCATAAACAGTGAGTTCCATCTTTTAGATTCTTAGGGTTTTTGCTCAATGAAGTTTACATAAGTAATAATGCCCCTGTTGTCATAATTAAAAGTTCTTTTTAAGGGCTCTGCGAATTCGAGTATTATTGGCAGAGCGTTAGCGAATCCTGTCCACTTAAAAGGCTGAAGATGGTTTACTTTCATCATTTTGTCTGAAAGTTCATTTTCATATAATCAAAATCTGGTTATATTGATTATGTTTTAAAAAATGTGTAGGGCTCCATCATATACAGGTAAATACTTTAAATTAGAAAACTATGGCTTTGAATATATTATTTTTATACACATTCCTCCATGATGTTTGGCAGAACGTTATTGAATACTAAGCTTCCGCAGCTTCGAAAACGAATTTAGGAACAAACTTGAAATTTCCATGACACTTCATTTTTACAAACAAAAGATAACATCGATGGTGCATGACATTCCATGGCATTTTGTTCAGCGTTAGTGGAACAGGAAACGTAAATACCGCATTGAACAAGAGACCTTTTTGTAAAACTGCATTGAAACCTGCACGCGACATGTCGGCGTGTAGTTGCGCACTTCTTTGCCATGTATAAACAACCCTTAATTACAGAGAGGCTTAAAGTTTCATACATAAAAATGGCACATGTTTAAATTCTTTTAAAAAAGAGTAGTTTTGAGTTCATGTAAAAATAAAATTGAAACCAACTTAAACGAATTTCCACTACTCTCTAGACTCACTAGATTCTATAGTTCACGCATAGTAAAAAAATTTATATAGTTTTTACGTACGAGTATATGAACAAAGTGCAGGAATCAAGCCATATTCCTTCCCATCAATTTCATATATTATGTTTCATATGTCTTACTTCTTTTTCATCAAAGTTTTAGTTGACACGTCATTACATTTGTTACGAAAAATTCGACGTACATTCTTCTAAGTGTATATTTTACGATAGACTGATTTTCTTTTATCACTCACAAACCAAATGCATTATCCTTAACGAATAAAACGTTAAAGAATCCTTACTTTAGACTAACTTATCTTTAGTACCGTATTTGTATAGTTACTTCAGAAGCACAACTCTTTTTATGTAAAGTGATTAATAACATTTAGTTGAACTCCTCAAGAAGTCGGCTCCCTTATTAACTATTGTTCATTAAATCGCAATACATCACATATCTTTGTCAGTACATATGTTGCGTACAGGGTGTCAAATACAAAACAATGGAGTGAGAAAACACTTTTTTCCATCTTTGGGTAACAATAACTTTTTTATTTCACCAAGAAACATATTAAAATGTTTAATAAACATTATAAACAATTTTATTATGAACAAAACTGTGTAAATAAAGTACACAGAATACAAAAAAATGTTTGATTAAAATAATTTTTATTTATAACAGTACAACACCCCTTTTACATTTTACTGAGCATACGTTTTTTTAATTGCCCATTAAACAAATTAAATTCCTCCTAAAAAATTTTAAACTTCAATTCTTATTTTAAAAATTATTTTATAGATTACATTGATTTTAGCAGTGTATTTAGGCGATGCTGACATACTGCACGGGTTGACTTAATTTTTTTAAACACAGTATAATGTTTTGCGGGAAATTTTTATTTCATAAGTTGGCAATACAATAAACAGCTGTTGATATGATTTGAATTGTAGAATTCAAATAATTTTGAGAGCTAACAACTGAGTTTTACTCCGTGTGCTTGTATTGATCTGTTCATAGTAATTGTGTTCCAGTCTGTGTAAGTATTGTTTCGTCTGTAGTAACGATTGCATTATTGGAATAGTAATGCCACATTTACTTAAAAGTGAGGAATACGCCGGTATGGTGTTTATTTATAGTGTATGTGAAGGCAGTGCTACGGTCGCTGTTGAAAAATACAGAAAACTTTACCCTTATAGCAGAATTCAAAATCCTAGAACAATTATTGCTTTCTTACGTTATGGGAAACAGGGTCACTTTCTAGCGCAAAGTTCCAGTATACTTACAGCTCTTGCCAAAATGACGTTATTGAAGAGGAAAACATTGTTGCTGCTGTGAACATAGTTCAGGTATTGGTACAATACATATGTCTAAACGTTTTATGGTTACGCAAAGTAAAGGTATGGAGAACACTCAATCACGCTCTATCCCTACCATAACAAAAAAAATACAGCATTTAAATTCAGGTTAAATGCCCACAGTCGACTTGTTAAGTATAGCTTATTCACATATGAGTCATAGTTCAATTGTGATGGTAGCAACAATTTACAAAATCAACATTCATGGGCAGAAGTGAATTCTTATGCAGCAATTGAACCTAACTTTCAACAATGTTTTAGCATTAACGTATGGTGTGGTATTATTCATGATCAGCTGATTAGACCGTTTATTTTTCAAGAGCGCTTAACAGTTCAGACATACTTACAGTTTTTTTCAAGAAGAATTATTGACATTGCTTGAAAATCTTCCTCTTGCAACGCTGTACTTCCAACGTGATGGCGCATCGCCAAATTTTTCGAAAATCGTTTCCACGTTATTGAATCAACATCCAAATAAATGGATCGGTAATGGAGGTTCAGGTCACCTGATCATACGCCGTTGGATTTTTGCATGTGCAGATTGATCAAGCAGAAAGTTTACGAGGTCAAAGTTAATTTCCGTGAGGCGCTACTTAGATGTATTAATGAAGCTTTTACGCAGCTAAAGGAAAGTCCTGTTGAATTATACGGAAAGCAATCAGAGCCACCCTTAAACGAGCAGAAAAATTCATTTCGGTGTAGAGACTTTTGAAAATTTACTGTAATTTGGTTCAATAGGTTTAGACTAATGTTTTCCGGTTAACTTTACTTTGTACTGTTATGAATGAAAATTTATTTAATCAAACATATAATTGCTTTGTGTGTACTTTATTGACACCGTTTTGTTCAGAATAAAATGTTCTACATGTTTTATTAAAAATTGTGATATATCTCATGATGAAATAAATTAGTTATTGTTGTCCAAAGATGAAAAAATTTGTTTTTTCTCTCCATTTTGTGCATTTGACACAGGTTTTCTCAAACACTAATTAACTTATAGTTATTTTATAAGTTATATCTTAACTTATAGTCCTGGAACCCGTTTTATTAAATTTATCGGTCAACAACCATAAGAAACAATTGATCTCGCCCCTTAATCTACCTTTTCTGAATTTCAGGAAGACCTCGTTTTATACGGTGAGCAGAAATTTGAGTGAAATGTTTTGCTAGCCGTAACTCGCCAAGGAAACATTTCCGGACCCATGTTTATATCCTTTACATATATATGACCTTTTTTGTTACATATACATATCTTGTGTGCGTGTGTATGTCACTGAACTCCTCCTAAACGACTGAACCAATTTTGACTAAATTTTGTGTGTGTGTTTGAAGGAAATTTGAGAATGGTTTAGATTTACAATTCGGTCCAATTTAAATTGTGTATTTAATCAATACTTTATTTATAAACTGTTATTGATTTTGGAATGTTTTACATTAGATTCGGCAGACTGCACTACGACACGTAATACAAAGTGAACTGATACTTAACAACTGTTAGGTAACACTTTCAGCTGAGTTCATCAAAGAGACAGAAACATTTGTTTACATTTAAAATTTAGAACATTATTATTGGCCTTGTAAAGTGCTTGATCAGTAATGTAATGCAGATTGCATAGACGAAGTTATTGCCTAATTTTAAATTTAGATTGCACCAATGATCAATAAACTAATGCGATGAAAATACTATTATTAAACGCAATTATAAAAACCACCTCATAGTACAGAGTTGTGAATGTTTGCACATAATGTAATCGAATTTGGTTAGATTGAAGATAAATAAAAAAGAGCCGAAAGAAGACGCTTTATGATCGAAATTGGTTTTCGTTAATACATTTTCTTGATCGGAGCACAAGGCAAACTCCTCAATAATACTGGAAATATCTTAGACAGAAAATTAATTTTAACTGATCAAATTTGATTCTCTATAACCTAATTAGTTAACCGAGATTCGTTCATATAAATTAATTGTACTGAAAAATTTTCAACACCTAACAAAGACCATGAAAGATAGAGGCAGGAAATATGGTACACACCGCCATAATGCGTCCAAGAGGCTCATGAAGAAACGACTATCAATTATCTCAGGAGTGTTTAGAATGTGATAGAAAAAGAATACGTGAATATAGTCTATTGTTTTTCAACAGGAAACTGCGTGCGAAGCCGCGTGCATATATATTATATATATTTTTTAAAATTTTTTTTAAATTTATAATAGCTTTGAAAATTTAAAAGAATTTTTGGAAAATCTAAACAAATTCTCGATTTTGAAATTTACCTGGAAATTTTCTAAAGAAATCATAACATTCTTGGATGTAGATGTTTTTATTAAATCTGGATTTCTCAAAACAAAAATTCATATTAAAGACAGTAACACAATGGATTATCTACATTTCAACAGCTGCCATCCTGTACATGTCAAAAAATCAGTACCAAAGGGTTTGTCAGTTAGGGCCAAAAAATTTATGTACTGATAGTGCAGATTTTCAAAATTATCTAGAAAAACTTGGAAATGCATTTGAAAAAAGAAAATATCCTTCAAAATTTATAAATAATCAAATTAAACACTCTAATGTCCATAAAACCCAAAAGAATGATGACGTAAAATTTATAACAAAATATTTTCCTGGTTTATATAAAACAAACAATATTCTAAGAACGGCACACAAAATTCTTGAATCTTCACCAATTACTAAAAACTTATTTTCAAAACCACCCAGGCTAGTGTTTCGTAGAAATACTAACCTAAAAAATCTTCTGGTACGGCCCAAATTGCCACCTACTGACATTCAAAATTCAGAAAAGAAGAAAAATGTTAAGTGTCAACCCTGTAAAGACAAACGATGTAATACTTGCAAAATTATAAAATCGTCCAATTTTTTCACCAGTAGTAATACAAAGAAAACTTACCCTATTAGAGGAGAAATTAATTGCAAAAGTAAAAATGTAATTTACCAATTAACATGTAAAAAATTGTGCAATGGATTATGTTGGATTGACAACAAATCCATTGCACATAAGAATGAATAATCATCGTTGTTCGTCTAAAAAACAGGATGAAAAATTGGTTTCACAACACGCATTAGGCCACCAACAAAATTTTGAACAATGTTATGCACTGACAGGTATTTGCAAAGTACCCGAAGATAGAAACAAAATTGACTTAGAAAATTTAGAACAGGCACATCAATTAATATTAAAATCAAAAGTACCCTTTGGTCTGAATAAAAGATGAAATGATCAATTATATATTATTTTTTCTAAATTATTTTTCTAAATTCATTCTCTGTTCATGATATTATTTATTTCTCTTTGGTGTTAACCACATGTTCAAAAATTCTTGTTTATTTATTTATGTCAGTTTTTATTTATTTACTTTTGTAAATTTTGTTGCTGTATTGTTATTTTTTATTTTGTATTATACCTTTTTGAAAACGGCAAAAAGCCGAAATATTAAAGGAACTTTGTATCAAGAAGTTTAATAATTGATATATATATATATATATATATATATATATATATATATATATATATATATAAACTGATTTAGTTAAAAAAAATATAAATTAACTTTTATTTTAAAACTATCTTGAATTACTCATATGTGTATTGCTATAGATTCTGCCATCAAATTAGTTTATGGCGTTATAAACTGACTATGAATCACAAAACGTTTTCTTTAGTCAATAACAACAATCTTGTGTTAACTATCTGTGTATTAGTAGTGGTTTTAAAGTCAATGATTTACCGATAGACTCAAGTATGAAAATGCATTAATGAACTTTCTTTTACCACAATAATGATTTCCTTATCTTTGCAATAGCAATAGATTCTACAATCAAAGATGTAAGTGATACCGTACGTATATATTAGTTAATTTTTATTTTACAAAATCGTGAATTAGGCTACTTATCTGTGTATCACTTACAGTTTTTACAATCAAAGATGTAGTTACGAACATATTTATACACTCGTATAGCCTATTACGTCATCTTAATTTGCCAAGAATAATGAATTAGGCTACTTACCTGTGTATCAATTACAATTTCCACAATCAAAGACTTTACTGATATAACAATATATCAGTAAATTTGCATTTTACAACAATCTTGAATTACTTATCTTTGTACTGGTTACGGTTTCTAAAATCTAATGTTTTGCTGATAAGACTAAATCAGGTGTGAATATATACCAGTAATAGTTAGTTTTACAACAATCACGAATTAGGCTACTTATCTGTGTATCAGTTACAGTTTCTACAATCAAATGAAAGTATATTAGTAAACTTGCATTTTACAACAATCTTAAATTAGTTATCTATGTACTGGTTGTGGTTTCAAAAATCAAATATTTAGCTGATAAGACTAAATTAGGAGTGAAAATATATCAGTAATGTTTAGTTTTACAACAGTTTTGAATTATTTATCTTTATACGATAACAATAATTTTACATTTATACAATGCTTTTTAAGTAGATTAATATTACAAATACTCGTAAATATATCTCGTTTCAGAAATGTATCACAGTACAATATAATATATTATATATTCAGATGTATGTTTGTTTATGTAATAAATACGTATATTTCTCTTGCTCGACGTACAGCACAGGCTGTGTGTACGACTGGCACAATGAGTGTGTGTTGTTTGTAAAGCGCGTCGAGCGAAGCAGTGGGGCCAGAGTATGAGAGTTCGCCGGCCGGCACGTCCGACCGTAGACGGCCGATCAATACGGCAGTGACAGCGTTAGCTGCGTGCGAGCGCGGGCCGAGTCTATTGATCCGGCCAACGTACGAGGGCCCGACAACACACGAAGTGACACGAAGCCGAGCCGAGGCGGTCCGAGCGGGCATCCACCTCCGCTGTCGTGTCGCCACTCACGAACAACATGGCCTCTCTGCCCGTGTTCGACAACGAGATGGTCCTGCGTTTCATCCGGAACTACCGCGAGAACCAGTGTTTGTGGGACTTCAGTTCGCCCGCGTACAAGAACAAGGCGGCGCGTGACGAGGCCTACGAGCGGCTCGTGGCTGCCATGGACCTGCCGGGCCTCACGGTGTTGGACGTCAAGAACAAGATCAAGAACATCCGGTCCACCTACTGCCAGGAACTGAAGAAGATACAGACGGCCCGGATGCTGGGCCGGGAGCCCTACGTGCCCAGCGTGTTCTGGTTCAAGGACTTGGACAGTTTCCTGCACTCTAACACCACCCCGCGGACGGAAGTCGCCGACAAGAAAGTACCCAAGTATTTGGTGAGTTCCAGTTGTTTTGAATCTCCCGCCGACTTCAATAATCATATATCCCCTCCCTCCCCCCACCCGTCGACTCCCCCCGCGACTACCACCCGCCGAATGTGAGTTGTCATTATTTACATTGAATCAACAGATTGTTCCCCTCCACCTCCCCCTCACGACACGTTGACGTTTGTAACATCACAGCTGATTTTGATTGAAATATTTTACTCCTCCTTCCCCCTCCCCTCCCCGCCGCCCACCACGCCCGTCCTCATTTTCATTCACGTAGAAATCGAGTCCTGCTCGATTCATTGACGATACGTATGCATGCATGTCTCCCACTTCCTACACTATAATGACTTCTGCATGATTGACAAGTAATCAGCTGATTGTATTTTTGGATTGTGTACTTCACATTAGTATTGCATTTAGACTGTAGACTATTTTTGTTTGCAATGTGTGTTATTTAGTAAATCGGTATAAACCACTGCACAATCACTACACATATTAATGTGATAACTCGTTTTTTGAAGAAAAAAAAATCATTTACAATTCTTTCATGTTTTTGGGGCAATTGTTTTCAAATTTAATATATGCCGTTCCTAACTTGTTCTAATAAGATGATAAATAGGCTACATCCAACCGAGGTATTAGGGCTAAGGCTCTCAACCTTTCATTATTTTAACCGCGCACAAACCACCAGTGACGTAAACAGTGAGAGAATTGGGGGGGGGGGGTGGCGCCCTTCAGATCTCGTTTATCCAAAAAGACAAAGCCAACGTGTTAAATGTAAAGTTATGTATTATAAAATAATTAAAGCCAATTTTATGAGACGAAACTTTCGAACCAAATAATATTGCTTCTTTTGAAAACTCTCCAAGTGATACTCATATTACTCTACAGTGATAGGCCTTTTTATGATGATGCGCAGTGTTTTTTGTTTTAATTCATAAAACATATCAAATATACCTGAAATATAACATATTATATATTATAAAATGTTCACTATAATATGTACTAAATGGTAATGATACAGAAAAACTTACCAAGAAAATTTTTTCATTGTATTATTTACTAATGACCTTGAAGAACAAATTTTTCCAACAAAAATTATATTTTTGAGGCTATTTTTCACAATTTCCATAGTAACATATTTGAAATTCATTATATACAAAAGATTCACAATTTAAGTTTGAACACAAAGATGTATAACACTTGTAGTTTATATTTACATGAAAATTGATTTTGAATATGTTTTTCACCAGCATAAACAAATCGAAAACTGCCAAAAAATGTACTTTTCATCAACAAGTTCCATATAATGTTTATTTGTATCTGCTTGAAAATATACGACATAGAGTATCAAGTAAAGGAACTCTTTCTAAACCGTTTAGTATAAAATATAGCTGAATTCCGATACTAGTTATTATTTTACGTCGTTTTTCACGAACGGCTCGGACCGAGCCGTTATCGATTCAGACGGGGTCCCTAACGGCTCGGTCTGAGCCGCTATCACTTGGAGGTTTAGGAAATCCCAATTGAAAAGAATAACACTAACTAGTTATTATTTAATAAAATAAATTTCAATTTTTTTATGGTTTGGTAGTAATTTACGAAAATTACTTTTTTTAACGCTGATAACAAAAGAGGCCTTTAGTGTTGCTATTATTAAAGGAATTTCTTGATATTTGTGATTTTGATTTTCTTGTAATAGGTGTCGAAAACTATTACATATTATCAACAGATATTAGTAATCGGCTATTATTACTGTTATATTTGGCATAAATCGATAGCTCGTACTCTAAAAGTGCCTTTTGCGGATTTGAAATACATCCATACATATCTGCCATAAGGGTTTTCAAAGCTCTAATGTTAATCTTAAGTCTTTTATTACAAACAGCTGATTACTACAAAATGCGTGTTGCTATGGCAACTGTTGTCACTCCACGCGTAAGGTACTCGAATTGTCTTTCTTTCACATTGTTAAAAGCTGTATTTCCAGTAACTGAAGGAATAAAATAGTAAGGAATGAACACTAACATGACTAAATGAACCGTTCACACCGTGACTACAATATGAGGAAACAAGCGAGCGCAGCGAGCCCACGATTGTTGCAAAAGGGAATTCACAAAGACACACAAAGTGCATGTTTACTACCGATATGGAAGCGTTTGCACTGATGAGAGATATGATAATGATTAGGTACATACAGGCTTATACAATTCCTGGAATGAACCAAGGAAATGGGATGATATAGCAAACAGAGATTGGAAAGCAAGCACATACAGTGTATTTTACTGCATCAGGTTTACAATGTATTTACAGGCTACTTTCTACGAACGAATACCGACGCCGGGTGGCCAGCCAGCAGATTCGAATATAAGAGTCTTTTGTAGATGAATTAAACTTCTTAATCGTAAAAATTATTTTTGTGATTATTAGGATGTTTTTGCTTCTTACACGTAAAAACCACTATGTACGATTATGAACACTGAATTAATATTTGTACTTCAAATACAACATGTGTAAGTTACTTCACTTGCCCGTATGTTACATTTTATCGACTTTAACTACTGTACTTGGTAAAATTTTGAACATAGGTCTAGCTTATAAATGGAACACGGAGCTATAATATGCTATTTACTCCTCTACGTATATATTCATGCTAGTGTTATTTTTGCATATTCCTAACAGAGTCTCTCCCACCAGTTACGTAAGTTTTATTTTACCCGACGATGTTCTACCTGGTGACCAACAGCTTGAAGGTGACTTCTAACCAACGGCCGGGCAGGCGGACTGCTTGCAAGGACAGGATCGCTCAGCGGTCACCCATCCAAGCAGCAGACACGCTCGACGCTGCCGCTGCTTGATTTATTTATCTCGCGATAACCGCTGTACCCGCTACACTGCGCTATTGCTGTTACTAGTTGATGACAAAGCGGAATTCTGTTAGTGTGTGCGTCCGTATGTATACATGATAACTTTTGAATGAATCAGCTTACAGCTGTTGGGACATGTAATCTTTACTAAACCGACCATATTGAGATTGTAAACATAAACATTTGTCCATTGGGGGTCGCTCTCTGGGCTTGGGCCAGGATGTGGTTTGCTGTGAGGCGAAACCTTTTCCACGTTGATCTGAAGTCTGGCGAACGGGAAATTAAATGGTTTTAATGGATTATGGCTTAGGTTCTTCAATTGGCATTTTTCACTGACGTAGAAAGTGTAATGTTATTTATATTGAAATTCGTGTCATTTATTCTATTTACTACTATTTGACATGCATTCTGTAGAAAGTGAGAGCTTTATTATAAAATAGTCTTTTTTCCCATGAGCCCGATCTAAAGTGCTACAAATTACTATTTAAAACACAAACAATATTTTTTGTGAATATTAAATTGGCCCAGTTTATTCAAATTGGGTGGGGCTTGTTCTCTTTTTAATTGGCAGTAATTCCTTCCAGAGTCCGACTATGACATGCAGCCTATCTTAAAAAGTGCACCTTAATTTTTTTGTATTGGAATCCCAACAAAGCCCAAAAGAGATATGAGTTGGAGATAGGGCAGGTTCAAATCCTGTCTGTGACCCTTGCACTTTTTATCAGCACCATCGACCATGTACTAAATCAACTCTCTCCTTTATTCTGTTCGATAAGATCCTCCCACAGGCTAGTGGCCCGTGAAGACGGGCAGAATAAAATATCCCTCCTATAAAAAGGTTTTTGTTATATATTTGAAACATCAAAAATACGTAGCCTTAATTTTTGAGATAGAAAATGTTATTGTGTATGGTGTCAAATTAAAATGGTTCTTATAGTCAAGCCGATTTTATTTTTTATTTGTAAATACTACAGAATGTACAGTAGTACTGATCTCACTAAATCCAAATGTAACCCAATATTACAGAAGAGTACTTTTGTGGAATATGAAATCTAGAGGGAATGTAGCATTGGCTGCTACAAAGTGACATATTTCATTGAAACCGAGTCCGAAGGCCGAGGAAGTCTAGCATGACGAGCATTCGAAAAAGGGTTTTCCTACTCAGACTATAACAAAGTCCACTTAATTGTCTGAGCGTTAGCCAAGCTTATCACTAGAATGGATTGAAAAGGTTTAATACCTGTCTGTCCGCACGATATCTCGAAAACAAACTGATCTGGAGTTCCAATCATCCAATCCAATTTGATTTGACGTCGGAAAAGTTGGACGATCTGGGACATGATCTGAGATCTGGAACGGACCGTCCAGAAGTGCCTCTGGCCATCAGTGCGGGCTTCAGTAGCGCCTTCGGCGCTTCTAGGAAATGAGGAAAATCACCCCTCAAGATAGTAACCATGTTAGCTTGAACTGTTTGTATTTATAATACGTACGTATATATTTACCTACTTATGAATCTTAGTACCAAATAGAAGCAAGGGACAGAGTTTCCTATGATTATCAAAGTAGGTACCCAGAAGTTTCATAACCCACGACCTAACATCATTAAACAAGTGTAATGAAGCAGTACAAAGCGTGTACTCTCTTGTGAAGGCTCCATTGACTGCATAGCGAAGGCGGCTGGAAGATTAACGCACTCAATTGAGAAGAAGGGCTCGCCTAATCCTTCTTAACTCCATTCGTTACTAGCACGAATATAAAATCAACGCACTCAGCAACGCACACAATCTTTGATTTTACGATGATTTTTTCTTAGGATCTTATAAAATACAAGAATAATGGTCGATACAGTACAAGATACAATTTTTCTTATTTCTGAAGTATTGGTGAACAATTCATGTTTTAACAAATTACGTTTGTACATTGTAATATGGTACAAAATAGCTTTTTTTTGGACATTCAGTGTATTTTAGATACCCAAATATTATAATACACAATATGATAAGAAACGTCGGACAAGGATACAAACAACATAGGAAAGAACGATAAGAATAGGATGGGAACTGGAACTTCAAAACTGAACCATCTTTAATTCACCCCTTGCACACGAATGAGGTGGGCAAAATACTTGGTCAAGAACATCTCTTCTAGTTCTGGTAGTATTAAGGTAGTTTTAAAATCGTATAATGAAGTTATATTTACATTTTCCTATTACTTTCAAATTGTTACACTCTTCGTCTGTTATTACCTAACTATACAAACACCTCAACGTACATTCTGTTATCATCTGGGCAATGAGGTTAGTATATTGTTTCTTCTAATCTGTATTTAAATGAATATAAGATTGTAGGTTTTAAACAAAATAAATAATTAGCAACACAAGCACTACCGGTAAATCGAGATGTAACACGGTTAGCCGATCTACAGATTCCAAAGGTTCTGGAGGTTATCACTACATAGATAGGTTATGAACATCTGCAGATATTGGTGGTCGGTGAGCGTAGGGTCGGACGGTCAGCTGATCGACCTCCCCTCCCCCCTCATAGCTGACTTCTCAGTGTTAACCCAGTTTTGTTATATCATGACGTCGGGTCTAATTACTTCTGTTGCACAATTTACAATGTATTTATTGTTTATTCAGTCGTAATAAATATATGACCAACTCTTTTTTAATCGGTTACCTTTGATTGTAATATAGATAATGCTTTCATATAGCTCAGTAATACGAGTAAGTAGCCATGATTATTTGTGGGTATCGATACCGTTGTGTTCATCTTCATATACAGAGTGTAACAAAACTCTCTACACAAACTGTAGGATATCGTTCCATGATCCAAGAGGATCTAAAATCTAAATACAAAACCGAAAAGTCTATCTATTTTCGTTTACCGTGTGTCTGTCTATGTGTGTTTTTTTTTAGTTTTTATTGTTTAATTCAGAAGCCGTTAGAGATTAAGAACTCAAATTTGCTACAACTATTTTACTTGCAGGCTCAAATTAGTAGAAAAATTAATATTACATTATTGTTTCAAAATGGCGGACGTTTTTAGTGTTTAAAGCTGAATACCGTAAAAATAACAATATAATAATATTACATGATCGTTTCAAGATGGCGGACGTTTTTACGCTTATACCGTAAAATATAATAATATATGAAATTATTTTATAAATAATAAAAGTGGATAAATCTAATTACAAAAATGTTGACACCTAAATCATAAAAATCGATCTGCGATGAAATAAATGTAAGTCTTTCGCCTTCACTGGTACATGTGACGCATCCTTTGCTCTTGATTATGTCACGCGTAGTGACATCGCTTGGGCTCATTATCTCCAATCTTGACTTCCATGTGTTGGTGTACCAGGAATGTATTACATAATCTTTTGATTGCAGTCCATTCCTACACTTTTTAGTGTTTAAGTTTTTTGTGCATTTTTATGTAGCCTATTAGGGATTTTGGACACCGGAAGAGGAGGGCTGATTGCAATCATCGAAACGTAGTGTTACATTTTTTGTAACATATAATAATAGCGAATTTCCAAACTCCAACTGTCCTTTAGGTCGTTCCCAGCCAAAAAAATCTGTTGCACATCAGAAAACTGATGTTTTATGTATTTTATTTAGTGATGTCTACAATATTAATTTTGGATAGGAGATAGACTGATCGGTATAATATTTTTTCTGTTAGTTGAAGGCCATGATTATTAATTGTTAATACGAGTAAATGAGCCTTAGGTAGGAGGTTATGCGATTCCACCCTGATGACGTTGTCAAATGCAAGTTCTTAGTGCCCATGCGTAAATGTCGCTATTTAAAACCTTATGATTTAGTAAATTTGATGTATAAAATTTTACTCAATACTCTCACATAAAGATGATAAAATATATAAATAATTAAATTAATTGTGATTGATATTATAGTGCTTACTCAATAAATATTATGAATACGATTTCCTTACTATGCGTTTGTTACTTTCTGCACCAATCGCATTGATACACAATGATCACCTAATTAGCTAACTTTTCTTTGCTCAATTCCTGCTATCAACTTGCAAACTTCCTCTCCCCACCTCTCTCTCTCACTCTCTTCTCGCTCCTTCTTTTCTTTTCTCCCTCTCCCTCAAACTTCATTTGCTACTTGCATTAGAATGTGTTGGACAAAAACTTTATACCTTACTTTTCTGCACACACAAAAAAAAAACAAAGTAAATAATACTTATTCGCCGAAAAGTACGTGACTGTTTATAAACAATATTAATTCTTGAAATTTGCTTACTAACTCTTTGAGTGCCGACAGCCGACAGGACCGATAAGATCGGCTTTTGGCATATTTATCATTCTGTTACTAAATACTGATATGGCATCGTTGATTTAGTTGTTTCAAATACCTTTTATCAGAGGCAAAGTATATCTAATACTATGCAATGCAATACAATAATTATTCGTAGTTAGACCCAATTTTCTAAAAGAATATATCAGTTTCAGTATCAAGAATAGACATAATGCCAGGTTTTCTTGTTTAGTCTTCTTAATCTAAAGTTCTCAAATAGATCTTTCTTGAACCACTTCTCAACACACACCACTCTGCCCTCGCATAGCAACTCCAATAGTATTAGAGAGATGAGATGAGAATTCATCAGAAACGACCGAATGTGGTATATTTTTTCAATTCCTTAAGTATTTGAATATGATAAAATAAGTTTAATAATGTTAATATATTTTTAATTTATATAAATTTGGTATGTGATGTATTTTCAGAAATTGTTGATATCATCTGATTTACATGAGTAATAAACTGAAAATCACTATTTTAAACATTTTACTCGTGTACCTAAATTTAAAGCAAAACGGCCCTACAAATATTTGATAACCTATACCAATTTTTCACTTCTTTAGCCGTATAGTTCAGAACGGTTCAAAGATTATCCTTTGTTATCTCTACCGACCCAACCCCTCAAAGATGCCGAGGAGTCGAATATATTGAGTAGGTGGTACGTCTCTCTATACATCTGAATTTGATCTCTTTCATGACAGCCTGAAAATAGTAAAGATTTAAGATTTATCAGCGCCATTACATCGGCACGTCTGGTTTCTCATTTCTCATTTAAGTCCACTCTAACCCAAGTAGAGCAACTTTTAGCATTGGAAGCAATAAATATAATTTCATAGCATGATACTTATTCAAAGGCACAAGCAATGTTTACTTCATTATGACAGGTGTCGTTTTAATAACTTGAAAATTTAATTAATGGCCAATAAGGTAAATGGTAATTTCATTGAAGGAGGAGCTCTTCTTATTGTAAACTATTTTCTATAAAAGAAAACTCACAATAAATATTGTCCAATAATTTTAATTTTCACACGAGGCCTTTCGACATAAGATCCCATCTTCAGGTGCATGTTAAATGTCGAAAGCCCTCGGGTGAAAATTAAAATTATTGGACAATTGTGAATTTTCTTTTATAGAAAATAATAGAAAAAAAGAAAATGGTAATGCTGTTAGATAACAACATTTGTTATTAAAGGTATAAATATTGAAGATTGGAAATAATACTGAAGACTAATTTTACTAATACTAAAATATATAATACTATCGCCTAGTTGATAAGGCGATTAAGTCTCTACTTCCTTTACAAGTAAGTAAGGTTAATTGGCAAACGGCTAATGTTAACAACGTTGTTGTTTTTAAGTTTCATACTTTAAAACGTGTTTTAGAAAAGACTCGTGTATTTTTTCCAATAGTCAATGCTCTTTTTAAATTAAAATTATTGTGTTCTACGCATTGTTGTTTTTTCTATTATTGTATAGTATTTTGTAATATTAAAAAAAAATTAATTAACAATTTGGGAATTATAGGCATTATATTTTAACAAATGATTTTATAGTATAATTTTAGTGTATGTTTAATGCATTAAACGCGTTTCATACTGCGTAATTTTCATATCATCGAAAGATTAGCCCTTCTCATCACAGTAGCACCTCGTTGGCTAAACCCCCCCCCCATTTACTATAATGATAATCCTACCGACGAGTGACGAGTGCAACAACTGGATAAAATTTTAAGAAATAGTGAGTGCAACTTCAGTAATAGCGAGTGAATCGCTCATGTATCGGAAATGAAAATAATGAACGAATCGATTGTTTAAAACAATGATCGAATGACTTGTTTCACTTCGATAAACCCATTCCCAATTCCCGTTCCCACTTCTAGTTCCAATTCCAAAATCCACTCAATCGACTCAATCAATCCAGTCCAGTTCCACTGTTCCAGTTACTGGAACTGTGGCACTTTAACAGTGTTACTGTCAATGGGAGTGAAGAAGTACGTTAAATCGTGTAAGGCTGGCAATGCCGATGTCATTATCAATTACTAACATTTATTGTGTGTTGAATATTTTCTGTTAATTCAGTAGATTGTGCCTGTTAATAATATTTCGGGATGTTCCAAATATGGCCAGTTAAATTCACTGCAAATTATTTTAGTGTTAGCCTGCAAAAATCTCAGTTGGTGTAATAGGTTAAATAGCCCCAGTTTGAAATAACGATACAAGAAGATAGGTTATCCAATAAGTTACTTTTATGAACTGTCAACCTTGTATACTGTGTTCAATTGTTTCCCATCATAATGACTGAAAGATCAAACAGTAGAAGATACTGCAGCTATAAAGGTTGTTCTTCGGATAGATTACTTACTAAAAATGGAGCTATATCTTTCTTTAGTTTCCCTATAAAAGATACTGAAAGGTAATATACAGCTATACCTATATTAGATTTAAAAGAAAATACAAAGAATTGATTTATTTTTAACTTAGACTACAAATACAGTTGTCAACATTTGAAGTAATATTTAAGTGTCCAAAAAGTTTTTTTTTTCACATTATATATTTACATCTTTTAAACTATGTTAGGTGTTATTGTAGAATAATCTACTTCTTTACTTTAAATTGTATACAAAGACTTTTCTTGCTAATACGCCAATGTGGAAAGTTTATTTTGATGCTGTTTCATATCAATACAAGTAAAAACTAGGCTTGTGAGTTTGTGATATTTTCAATAAATAGGATACGTTTTTTAACAGTGGCTGCTACCATTTAGCAAAAGTAGGTAACATTATATGTGTAGGTTTTTAAATGAACACGACACATCCATTAGATGCCAGCAAAATAATCAATTTGGCCTATTAATACCAGTACCAATTTAAAATGTTGATAGAGGTGTATGACGAAAGTACTTAAACATTGATATTATAATAATTTACCAAAAAATTTAACAAAAATGTAGCCTACAAATCTAAGGCAATAACAAAATTATTTTTAACACAAAACTATAGGCTAATAACAAAGTATTTTTAAATAATAAAATTCATTAGATCTAGCCTACTTGTTTCCTTTCTAAGGCAATCATATTTTGATAGTATGTTTACTGTGAAAAACAAATTAAATGTTAAAATGGATCTCAACCTAAATTTAGAGCCTTTCAAAACCTTTTAGTTAAGCAACATACTACTGATATTTTTAATGAATTTTTAAATCATAACACTAAACCTTTTAGGATGACCGAGCTATTTATAGTGAGACCACTTTGTGGATTGACCCCCTCAATGTCTAAGAAGAATTAGACTAAGAGGGCTATCTGTAGTCCCCTTTTAAAAAATGTTTATGAGTCAGGGAACATTGTAAAATCATGATTCTCTATGCTAATATATGCCCTATGACCTCTTTATAAATATTTTATGCAGTTATGTTGGTAATTTGGCTAAATCGGGATATCTGACTTCAAATATTTCAAACGGTTTCAAAGTTACTGCTACCTATGTAAAGTTTTTTCCAAATCACCAAAAACTTGTGACCAAAGATATTTTGAAATCACCATAGCGTTTTCTCGTAATCTGGATAGAGAGATAGGAGTGGTAGCATTTGACTTAGTTTTAAATGTTCTTTCTTTTGATGTACAACACAACATACTTTTGTATTTGATTTTTCCACAAAGTCCATTTTTGAAAAATTCCTAGAAATAGTTTATTTGGTAATTAAGTGACTCTCAAAATTTCAAACTGGGAGGCTAATGGGTACATAGTTATTATAACTTAATATTATAATAATTTAAGAAAGGATATTTAAAAGTTTTAGTAAAAATGTCATACTATGTATCCTTACTTTAGTTAATTTATATCAATATGGTGACTATTATCATAGTTATAATTTGAATACTTACAATAGGATTGCCCATAAGACAGCAATTTAGTTATTTAGAAAATAATTGGTTTTTAGCTGAAAATTGTTTATATTTTGTATTACAATTTATTTGAAAATGTAAGGAGACATTCATAAATAATAATCCGAGACTCTGTTCTAGACGATTTGTGATTAGTCTGATGGTTGTGGTGCACAATGTAGGAAAAAGAAAACTAGTATTTACTGATGCTATCATAAGCAAGATTTTAGTGTACAGGCAATTTTTTTTGTTTATTCTCAATGACGATTTATGACATTTTGTACATTGACGCCTTCTACTGTCACAACGAGTTGGGGGTTCAATGAAGAGATTTGATGAAAGAACAAGCCTACGTGATCCATATGAAGACCAAACTCCTTTTTAACTCCTTTCCCACTCTATGAATGGGTAGTTGAAAATTTATCGGGAATTTTATCTTCTCCACTAAAGATGTATTTGTATTTATAGGAATTTTACAAAAGCACTTTTTGAGGAAATCAAAATTTTGAATTTGAATTTTCAAAAGAAATTTCCATAACAAAGTATAACTTATTGTGTTGTAAATCAAAAGAAGGACTATTTAAAACTGAGTAAAATGACACTACTCCCATTTCTCTAGCTCAATTAGGAGAAAAAGCTATGTTAATTTCAAAATATGTTGGTTGCGATTTTGAGAAAATTTACATAGCCATAACTTTGAAACAGTTTTGAAATATTTGGGGAGAAATTGGCAATTTTCCTAATCTATGGCCAAATTTCATAAATTCTGAAGAAGTCAAGTAAATTTTTTTACTGCGTTGATTTCATAGGAAATTACCCAGAAAATAAGTCATTTACATCTTTCTTATTGCATAACAGAGTTGCTTCACAGGTCACTTTAGCTGTCATCTGACAGGTTCACAGTACTGTTGTGTACTTGTGTTTTTTATCCTTATTTTTCAACCAAACAGCATCAAATTTTGTACTCTTATTTAAGATAGGGTATGAAACTGAAAAAAGTGTCAAGTTATTTTTTGTTCTGATAGCAGATTTACAGTAAACAAAAAGGTTAAAACACAAAAGAAAAAAGTAAAGTATTCTTTTTTTAAATTTTGTATCCAAGTAAACTATTATTAAATATTGTTATATTGTACATAGTTTTACTGTAAATAGTTAGCCTAGTAGAATAAAATAATTACATGCATATAATTTTTAATATCATACTTACTGTTTATAAAAAATGTCCCATTTTTCCATATTTTTACCTTTGTTTTCTTCAGCACAACTTCCGGAAAAAGTTCAAAAGTTTATACCAAAAGAATTATAAAAGTTTTTGTCGTCGAAAATAAGTTAAAGAATTTAGGCCTATAATTTTTATAACCAAAGAATTAAAAAAAATTAGTAAATCACTAGTGTGATATAAGCGATAACAAACTTCTCTTAGCTTGCAGCCCCTTTCGGTTTGTGGCCACTGATTTGGCTAGCAAATAATCTACACTTGTAAAAATTCAAGGTCATTACTCTTATCAAGTTCAGTTTCTTTGATAACTTATTGAAATGTATTACAAAGTGAAGATTTTCAATTACATGTAAGATGTAAACAAGTGTCAAAAGACGAAATTACCAAAAAAATGAAGCAAATTAGTAATCCTTAGTTCCTGTTTACTATTTTGAATATGTGATATATCAACTTTATTTTTTTAATATTTCAAAATATGTTAGAAAGTTAATGTTTTAACCCTCCTATTGACCAGTGACTCATTTTGAGTTGATTTTTCATCTCCACTTCTATGGTTTATCTAACCAACAAACGGGCTTTATGTCTGTATGATAATATGTATATGGTATGTGTGATATATGTATGTGTTCCCAATGAACTAAGCTGTCCCAAATAGGTATTGAAATTTCCGATAAAATTCATCGTATGTGACTAGCAACATTTAAAGTTTGCATAGTTAGCGCAAGCCACAAAGTTGCGAGAAACATATAAAATCTAACTATATTTCCAAGTACGTATTATATTGACAGAAATTTTCATCTTGTACCATATAACAATGAAAAGCTTTAGATGCTACACTCTTTAAAAAAAATTATTGAATTTTGAAAATATTACTAAAAAAATACTAGAACATGAAAATAATAACATTTTTATATTTTCAAAGTTTAACTATTATCTTTATTTTGAATTACATTTACCTATTAGAACATTAATTTTGTATTACTGTGATATAACATTTATTGTATTTTTGGTTAATTTCGTACTTTTTGTGTATGTTTCATGTTTTCTTATTGGATGATCAATTTTACGTCTTTTGGTTATTTTTGCTATTTTCCAAAAAACATTTATGTTACATAGGCAGAGAATTCGATATCTGTGGTTTTGAGCTACAATTTCCAACAATCACTAGTTTATGCAAAGAAATCTTTTGGTATGACTGCTAATATTTTTGTCCAGTTCACTATTCTAATTCTACATACTGCGGCAAAAATAAATATAAATAATTAGTGTGGATTTGTATAAAGCATACGTTCATTTTGTAATAGTTAAAAAAATCTTTGCAAATCTGCCAAAATGGGTTTGCCAGTTGCCAGTACAGAAGTTACTATGGCCAGTTGTAAGGCATAATAAACACACTAGAAATCTACTATTTCTTCTTCACAGAACATCCAAAAATATCTATCTATTCTACTGATCTTAGAGATTTATTAACTCCAAATTCAAAATGGTGGCTCATGATTAGTCTAATTCTCACTGTACCAAAATATGAGACCTGGCTTTTTTGTACATTCACAAACTATTCTGGAGATTGATTAATTTAATGTAATATAAACATATAATGAAATGTATTTAGTCTATTATATCATTTGAAATCAGTTAGAAAATTTATATTTTGGACTCGAGATGATTTTGATGAAGTAAACCATTATTATGTTTTAATATACAGTACATATGGAAGTGTACCAGATTTTATCTCTATAAATATCAACTGAAATTTTATTTTACTTGCAATGAAATGATATTGGAATGGATTAAATTTGTTACTTTGTTCATTTCACTTCATATTGCTTTTTTAGTTAGGCTGCAGTATAAGCAGCCACCATGACAATCGAATCAGCAAACCAAATTATCGATTAGAAATACCTAAACTTTTGCATAATTAATTAATGCTAGCTGTTTTTAATGTATTATAACAATATTGTTTAAAAATAATTAAAAGAATGTATATCATTTGTGTGGTATTTTAATGTATTATAACAATATTGTTTAAAAATAATTAAAAGAATGTATATCATTTGTGTGGTATTTGAGTAATTTGTGTCACATGTACACAATGTAACAAATTTAGACATAAAAACATAGCTGAAATATACCATAATATGAAATACATATAACCTATAAGTAATTTGGTTTGTTATTGTTCAGTAGCTTAGTTAATCAGAAATATAGATGATTTGATTGTCGTGGTGGTTTCTTATCATACTGCAGCACTCAATGATAAAAAATTTTACAAAATTAAATACCATTTAAAGAATAATATTTAAGTGTAATTAATTATTTCGAAACTCATTTGCAGTAGTATATTAACCATTGTTTAACACATTAACTGCAGGGGACAGTTTAAAAAAGTCATCCATCCACATTAACATGATTATATCATTCATTACTCTTGATCTTAATCATTTACATGATTTGTACCAATTTCATAAATAACTATGGTTGTTAGGATTGAACTGATGACCATGCTGTCACTAAAAAAACTGAACCGATTATGATGATGTTATTAAAATAACAATACAAGCTTTTTTGTAATTCGTCCTCTTATTTTGGTGTAGATGTTCGATGTGGATTTCGAAAAGTGGGCGAGAAGAATTCCGATATTTGACACCGAAGGAACTGGGAGAAAAGAAAATTTGTGAACTCCACTTTGATCATGCCATGTTTTCGAATGATTTAAAAACGAATCTGACCAAACGGGCTTTCCCTCTGGATTGGAGGGTAAGCTCGAGGAGTCCAGAGCTGATTCAGATCGACGATGACGAGAACAGCATCGAGTGTGAAAATTTTGTTCTCCGTGAAAGTCCAGTTACCACAAGCACTAACGGACCAATAAGTAACGGTGTCTCCGAGAACGAGAACAACACGAACGTTGTAAACACAAACGGTAGTATATTGAATGCGGTATTGAGCAGTGGAGCCAGTCCGAAGTCAGTTCAGTCCTCTAAGCAAATTACAGTGGCTACCAACACCGTAGAAGGAAATCACGGCAACACAACATTGGACAAAAGCACCGCAATACCGGCATCACTAACTAACAAGAATGTGAGGCACCTTGCGTTTCTAGATTGCATGTATTGTATGCCAATGTACTAGTTGCATGGGAGGTTCATTATTAGCTTTTGAATTGTGTGTTGGAGCTTTAAATGTGGGCTTTAATGCTGTTGTCACAATTTTATGCTGCTGGTCTGCTTTTTCTATAAAAGTTGTTCTTAAAATTATCCGTGATTGTACATGTAATAATTTTAATGTACTTTTAAACATCTATTCAGCCTAAAGTTATGGACATTAAGCCATATAATCTGAAAGTTAGATAACCCATATCCTGTCTTTATAGATGACAAAGTCATTTTAATTTAAAAACATCATCATTTCAATGTAAAAAACACTAGGCAGTAACAATAAACAGAACAATGTAGCAGTTTGCCATCGTTACATTTATAGATTACAGGAATTATATAGTAAGGGGACATAAATTATCTATGTTGCACTTAACATTTGAGTAATTGTTTTTCACAAATTAAACAACTCATAGAGACATAGGTTTAGTAGAACACATACTTTGCAGTTGAGTATTACAGTACTGGACAGGATTTATTAGATTATTGTAGTATATACATTTCAAGTACAATATTGCAGTATAGTTAGTAGTGGTAGAGTATTTTTTTAAAAGTGGGTAGTTAGCAATCCACCCTACCAACATAACTGATGTGAAATTCTGATTGCCAACCGCACTGCAGGCTGCAATTGCATGTTCTCAATGACCTTGAGTAACAAACTAGCAGGTGCTAATAACCAGATCAATAACATCGGTTTATTACTCGCCATCAAATGCATTGCTATGAGCTTGATCAATAAAATCATGTAGCGCTTACTCGTTCCATCCTAATTTGTATATGTAACAGCCACAGTGGGACCGAGTCGAATAACACAGAAGTCTGTATAATCTGTAATCTACAGTACCTTGCAGAACAACTACGAGTCTCTATTAAATGTTGCTCTATCTTAAAAATATTTTAGCCTAATTAAAATCAACACCTGAAGAGTTCTTTAATAGTGTAAAATGAATTTTGAAAAAAAAAAGTTTAATTCGCAAGGATCCAGTGTGATGTCGTGTGTGTTGGTGAGCTTCTTGAGAGATCAAATCTCATGCTGTTTTGCACTTTTTTGGGGTACCTTCGATGTAATGTTCACATGCTTTTTTTCTTAGCAAAAACTAATCTAGTTCTGTAAAGTTTTTTACATGAAAGGAATGTTTTACAGGCAGTGAAGTTAGCTTAGAACTGTGTCTGTACAAATTCTTAAAAATAGTCAGGTCCAGCACTAGCTATGCTGGTGCCCTAGGAAAAGTACCCTTTTTCCACCTCCACCCTGAACTTGATCTTCCCCCCCTGCAACTCATAGAAACCCTACTACTAAAATAGAACTTATTCTATAGCATGTTTACATAACAAGGCTTAATTTACCAATTAACCAAATTTCTTGATAATATGTTTCATGCCAAATATATATTTGATAAATAAAAACAAAAATGTACTATTTTCCAATTCAGTGAAAGACCTCTATTTCCAAAAAGCTACAAAGAATATATCTACATTTTTCATTATTTTCACTTTTTATTTTTGTGAAACACAAATTTACTGAAATATAGAAGTTTGGTTTTTTAAGAACAACAGTATTTTAGCACGGAATGCCCACTAATAAAGCTAAATTAGTATTAGTGGTCAAACTACACAGCAACAACAAAAAAACGTCAAAACTAGACATGAGCTAAGATTTTAATAATTAGTAGAGATTTGGTAGCAACGACACGGCAGTGTGAAACCTTAAAGGGCACATCCAACTACAAGTGACATCACACTTACACCCCCCTCCTCCCCCCTGCACACAATACTTTACTGTCACATAGATAGTACCTAAATTGGCCTCTTATACTTTAGTCAAGTTAATACGTACCTTAGTGCTAAACTGAAACATTTCAAGTAAGCTTTGATCTAATTAAAGTCGAGTTTCAAAGTAATACTAGCCCGTTATTTCTCGGTGAAAGTACAGTCATTTATACGAATGTCATTATTCTCTTTACAACCCCTCAAATCTGCTGCCTAGTTTGCTCCCTCCCTTAAATACCTGTAGTATGCAGTAAAATAAGCATTTTTCTGTAATTACTGTTTGCTCACTAGTTTAAAAACACTGTTTTTTTTTTTTTTTGCTGTATGCCTTGTTTATTTCATGTGTTTGCTATCCAATGAAGAACCATAGTACCATAAGTTAACATAGTTAAAGAAAATTGTAAAATGAAGTTCAGGTATCAGAAGTTTTAGAGATAAAATTCCAATCACCCTGTTTCAAATTCTCAAAAAATGTCTATGTATTCTTCTTTATGTTTCCTATTGAATATGTAATTGTAATTACATGAAGGCTCACTTTCCTTCTTGGATAAATTATAAAAATACTTGAAACTTATGGGATCATGATTTGTGAACACATTTTCGTACATTTAAGAAATATAATTACTTTAAACAATTTTAGAAATTCAACCCTCCAGATGCTATTTACGTTGGTTAGAAGTGCTCATCAATTGGTGCAATTAATAATGCTAAGGCTTAGTTAAGAAGTGGGTGACTATGAGCAAAATGTTTCCTTGGTTTATGGCAATTTCAGTCTGTCTGCAAGCTTTGACCTTTTTGCTTTGATCTTTCCTAATATATTGTTGAATTATATAAAGGAATATACAGACAGATTTTAATTTTTATTACCGCTAGGCAAGGAAATCATCCACAAACCGTGGCATTAACATTATCACCGGTCATTACGTGATTTGTCTTTCAGTTTTAATTGTACTAATATAAATGTAAGATAACATTCAGAATTCATAACTTTGTTTCCTTTATTCATTTGTAATTCTATTCACATGATAAAGTGTAATCATTCTTTGTCGGGAACTATTCATTATAAATCATATCTCAATCAATAAAGTTGGCATGATAGGAGGACATACTTCTTATTGTGATGTGTGTTAATTGAGGAGTATAAAGGTCAGCTTTGCCATCTGTAATCACTATTACTGACCTTTCTTATCTCTACTAAATTAGTTTGAATATTAAAGACTATAGTAGGTTTTTAGTTATTTTTGACGTGACAACGTCTTAAATTAGGTTGCGGCTCGGAGTCACTCATGAAAAAGTGTAACGCCCGGTAACGTTACGATGCCCGTCCAGTGCGTCCGCCGCACGGGATCCGCACGGGATAAAGCAGATAACTGTGGGTCCGCCGCCGCACGGGATAAAGCAGATAACTGTGGGTCCGCCGCACGGGATAAAGCAGATAACTATGTTTATTCGTGAAAATGTGGAGTGCTTAGATTCGTCATTTACAACAACTACAACAATAAAGGTAAATAATTGTACACTGATATTTCATTATCGTAAACTATGATTGATTGATTAATTGTTAGATTGACACAAAAGTTGAGAAACTGAGTTTATAGGTTATGTCATACTATTGACAAATGTTGATAGTGTTAAGTAAATTATTAGTTTAAATCACTCTGCAATCAATCGTAATTCAGATTGAGAAGAAACAGCGCGTATTGCTAGTCAAACATTTAAAATAACAAATTATAACCTCTAACCTGTCATAACAGTGCGACCAAACAAACGAACTAAACCGACCAATCACCACGCGCGGAGTTAGAATTTAACTGTGTTTAGCAAGAATTTCAAATTCCAATTTTAGTAAATGTTTTATTCAACTTTACCATTTACAATAACAAATTTTAATTAATTTCAAATTATGTACAATGTTTTAGTAAACAAAATATATTTCTATAGTTAAAATTTGTGCAATTCTTATTTTCATTCAATTCCTTGTTCCTATTGTGCAATTTAATAATATTCATATCAATAAATATTCTACAGAGAAAAAGACGTTGTCACGTAAAATCTTCGCCCGTAAAACCGACTTTACAGGCAACCATAATTTTTTTAAGGAATAATTTAAATGTCGACCATTTTGTAAGATGTAATAAGATGTTTTAAATATTTTATTTTCAAAAAGTTCTATCAAAGGTTAATACAGTTCTCAAGTTTCATAACTTTATCTTAAACTGTTTCAAGATATATTTTTTTTATAAACAACACATACAGATAGATATACAGAAAACTAAAGTTTTAGAGCATACCTTCATATGAACTTTTTTGCCCATTTTTATGTGTATAACAAAATCCCAAAGCATTGGAACACCTTTACTGAACACCCTGTATATTGTACATATTAGATGAATCTGGATGTTCTACGGTATAATTTATATATATAGTTGACTTAATAATTTTAGTTTTTACCCAAAAATATAAAGTTGCAAAAAAAACTTATTATTTTTTTCACCTACTTCTTTCACTTACTTCTTTCTGTTTTATCAAATTCTATTGCGTGTTTGTTTTTCAATGGTTGAATTTTCCTGGCTTGACGTTACATGTATCTAATAAGTTCATTCACACGTTTGATATATATATATATATATATATATATATATATATATATATATATAGTAAAAGGAAAAAATAGCATATCTCCCTAAAATAGGAAGGTTATTAAAGAGACACGATATTAAAACTATATAGTGAGTGCACACATAGGCACAAAATTTCAATACGAAGAATAATTGACCATACAAGAACACAATTTCAAGACCAAACATGCAATAGAAATCAACAAAACAAAAGTAATTGTCAAAATTCCTCACCGTTATCCAAGGGTAATAAGAGAAACTTTAGAAATAATCAAGAACTAAAATAACAAAATTATCTAAAAGTTGGCAATTCGTGATAAACAAGCCATCAATTTGGTTTATATGGCTATTGGTTACGATCAATTCATAAATAGTCGGTGGTTGGTTCATCTTTAGGCAATCACGAGAAAGCTTTGTCCTGCAACTCACCTGTACAAACAACTGATTAGAATAAATATAGAATATAAAAAATCATTTATTTCCAAACAAACACATACACCAAAATATTATATTTATTTACAGTTGATAAATTGTAAATTACCCTTTTACCAGTACTTTTTTTTATTATTTAGTTAGAATGGTAATTTACTATTTGCTCTGGAAAAACTTGTACTTCTTTATATGGCCCTTCTTTGAAAACTGCCATATAGCATTTTTTGTGAAATCGATTTGAAAGCAAAAGAACTCTCAATACTTTATATACATGTTTCCTGTAAAATACTGATCAAGAAAAGACTGAGACCATGTTAGAATATTACCATTCCTCATCCCACTAACCTGCCCATCCCCATGTACTTCATAACTCCTCTGAGTACACTACACTTACTAGGATCCAGTGTTTTTAAGTGTGCTACAGTATACTTTATTGTTTCGTACTCAGGGGTCATGAAAAGTAAAGATGCAAAAGAAAGTTTTTAAATACTGGTTTAGATAGCTTTTCTGATAAAGACATTGATTATGTTTCAGACGAAATTCCACAACCTTCCACCGCAGTCGGCGCCTCCGACCGACTTCTACTACCAGCAGTGCCCATCAGTGGAAGAGACCAATCACTCGTTCCCTGAGCCACCGGATGGGGAACTGCCGTTGTTTGTGCAGCAGAGCTCCGTCGTCTCATTGGCGGAAGATCCTGAGCCGGCCCACAGTGAAGTGTCGGAGCCCCAACCCAAGCGGAGGCGACGCGACAGGGGTGATGATGACCTTGCCGACCAGATGCGAGATGCTATGAAACACCTTAAGAACATCACTTCTTTGCTCACCAGCTCAGAGGACGAGTTCGAGCTGTTTGGCCGCAGCGTGGCGTTGCAGTTGAAGAAGATGTCACTTTGTACGGCATTGACGGTTCAAGCCAAAATACAACATTTGCTGTCCCAATACAGGATCAGTGATATTAAGCGAGAAGCGAAGGACAGGTTGAGACAAGCCACTACGAATGAGGCTGATTCGGAGGAAAACAAATGTGAGGATAAAGTAAAAGGAGGTGAAGAACACCCGGAAGCCTCGTCACCTCAGCTCTCTCTAACGTGCGCTTCAGAAACATCAGATAATGAAGCGACGGAAGTAGGCTAGGTACTGGGGGCTTGTAGGATTGTTACCAATAACATTTAGACTCAAATCCTATCTCTATATTAAAATATAAGCAGGGTGTTTAAATGCGCGGATACAGTTTTGTTTTCAATTTTTTGGTTAGCCTACATTAATTTCAATCTTTCTTTCCTAGCATAGTCAATCTCAAAGCTCAAGATTATTTTTACTGATTGAGTAGATATTTTTTGTTTCATATGTTTGACCTAATTTAATTTTATAACAAGAAAATCATATAATGTGAACATTCTTCGAACAAAGTATGTTTATAAATTTCATGAAATTGTAGAAAGTTGCTTTCTATTGTGATGTCAAGTTAATTAATGGTAATTCCTTTATGTAAAAGACATAATGAACGTTTCGTTACAAATTATTTTAACAGTTTCTAAAACATTGTTTTAGCATAATAAATAAAAGCAAAAAAAAGAACTAACTACAGTTAAATTTTGAAACAATTAACAAAATTTATTATTGTAAACTATTTTCATCTTTTAGAGAATTTTTTATTTAAACTCATACAACATTCTGTTGAACTTGTTTCATAGTTATCACATGCCTAATAGTTTACTTTCAATATAGACATTGGAAAACCGAACTATGTAGTGTATTTTTGTATCTTGGTTTGTGATTTACATTCCCATGGCATGTAATGTGTTTAAAATCTTTACTTTTTTAGTAATATAAAAAAAAAACTTTAAACACATAGCACAAACATTGTACAGTTTTGAAGAAGTATTTCTTTATTTGTGATATTTTTATATTAAAAGATGTTTTATATTTATTGTACATTTTAAAGCGTTAATTAGTTTTTGTCATTATTATTACTAGCAGTTTAAGCCCCAAAGTGACAGTTTGGATGTGAAGAATCATATTTACTGTGCAGTAAAACCATCGTCGAGGGCCCAGAGAGTCGAGAATAGACTGAATTTTATTTTGCTTATCTTTCATAATTGATGAAACTAATTAGTGTTATTGCATCACTTCAGTAATTAAAAATCTGATGATGTTATTCAATATAATATTATGATGTATATAATTTTAATTTGTACATATTAATTACAAAACAGAATTTCTAGTCGTTAGCTTTTATTTACTTAAATATTTCTTTTAAAATAAAGATGTATTTGAATAAAATTTGTCCGCTTTCTTTTCAGAAACCTTCAAAGAGTGCGATTAATATTGATTTATTAATATAATGTACCTTGATCTCATACACTACAATCTCATACAAATTTGGTTTGACGGAATAATGTACAACAATTATATTCAATGTTGTTGCTGGGGAAATGAAAGAAAGAAACCGATATTCAGAGAAAAATGCCAAGCTTTGTTGTACTTCGTTGTTTAAATATTCAAAAAGTACACTTTACAAAAAAACTAATAGCGTTCGGATGCATATTAATTATATCTTTAAAATGAGACATCTCCCATAATGGTCTAAAAAATAAGGGTGGAAAACTGCTTATTTAACAATGTTCTTATGGGGGAAACCTCAAGTTTGTTTCACTACAGCCCCCTCTTAAGTATTTCCACTGGAGATTGTTTTCAAGGTTTTTGTACCTTTTTTGCAACAGCTACTGTATTCATTGTTTTACTTTAACCATAATTATTTAACCTACTTTCCTTTCTATTGTATATTATGGTATGGCTATTATGTTACACAAAGAAGATAAAAAGAAATTCTTTATATAGATAGAATAGATTATGTTGACCTGGAAATTCAGTTCAAGTTTTGGTTGAGATTCTAGTACAGTGCTTGTTAGAAAATATTCACTTAAAAAACTAAGGTCACAAAATAAACCTTCAAAATGATGACAATTGATTTACTGTTATTGAGTTGCAGTTTTGTTTATGGCATTGTAAATATCACCTAATTTTTCAATGTACTTGTCTACCATTGGGTTTGAAATATGCTGGTTCATTATGTAATGAAGCTACTGCTTCTACATGAAAATTGTTGATCAGGGCTGGTTAATCTTATCGAAACATGATAATAATCAATCCAGATACTGGTTAATTTAGTGGTTTCATTACAGAATAATAGTCAGTTGAATTTAACCTGGGAATATCCCAATAGTTACATTAATATTTATAGAACATTTAATATTTTTGTAATTTTTTCGTACATAAAATTACGTTAACTGTTAGTAATATACAACATTGCCCCACCAAAATTTAATGTGTTCCATATGGGAAATTAAAGGAATATAATGAATAATTGTTTATTTCGCTTGTTCACACATTATTGAAGTCAATGACTGGAGAGTGTGAAGTCAATTCTGAGCCTCGACCATGACATGTTTGGACCCCTTGATGTTGGATAGTTGGTCAGAGGACAATGTGGCCACCAGCAGATGTGTTCCAACTCGTCGGGGGGTCATGCTCACACTGTGTCTCAACTGGCCGTAACTTGGGATGTTGCTGGAACAACAGGGAACCAATCAGACCTTTCCCTTTGACGTTGGGTACATTTTTATCCTAAATTATTTTTTATGAGTATACCAAAGTACAGTATCTAGTCATAATGCTAAACGAAACATTAGAGGTTAGTTGCACAACAAACTTGGTCTGTCTGTAAGGTACCTAGAAGAATATGCAAGTTTTACTAATATTGGTACTGAAGTCTTTCTCTACTCTTGGCTTTAGAAGGAAACAGGACTTTTCCATACATTTGCCATCGTTCAGTGATACAAGAAAATGCCTTTCTTGGCTTTTCTTTCAGTTTCTCACAGTTGGTAAGCACTTAGTCGGATATTCTGCAGTTAGTGTTTTTTTTGTACTGTTATAATCTGGCGTAGTCAAAAAATCCATCAAATTGAGTCAGCTGTACTGGTGAACATCTTAGTTTTACCCCAATAAGAATAGTTTTGAACCTCAAACACTTAAACGCTTTATTTCCAGTCTTAGCATTATGGGAGATATCTTATTTTAAATATTTAATTAATATGCATTCAATATCTTTTAGCTAACAAAAATATGTTTATTGATTATTCAATAGAAACAAATTTTATAATGTACTTCATCCTTAAATATTACAAAAGGATACAATTTAAAACATATCCCATCTGACTTACGTGAAAAAACGGTAGATTTAACAAATGGCTGCCATGTCTAAACTTCATATTAAAGATGCATTTTTAGTTCAGACAATTAATTTGTTCAACACTGATGGAACAATAACTCTCAAGGTTGGGCGTGTTATCATAATCATAAAACTTCCAAATAGGATTTTTCCAGGCATTTGCAATCGTTCAGTGATACAATACAATCAATAACACTAGGTTTCAAGATCTGCAATCTGATAATATCTTCTTCAGGTGAATGACTAATCTAATAAAAAACTACAACCTAGGTTAAAGTAAACAAAACATACCAAAGTGTCGTGACTCACATAAGTCAGGAACCACAGCACTCATGTTGTGTGTCTATTCAGTACACTCTAATTCTAAAACATGCACTCAATAAAAACTAAACACTAATAACTAAAGGTGAACTAGAGAATAATTAATTAACTTAGATTGTAGTTATGTATTAGATGTTAACAAACTCATCTAGTCTAAGTACCATGTATCAAGCTTAGTTTCAATCTATTAAGAACTACGGTAGATATCGTGTTCATACTTATTCCTGCAATGTTGAATACGATTCAAAAGTTTTTTCCCTGGTTATTGAGAATTTTACGATACATCAACAAACATTATTGTACATGACCTATTCTAAAACACTTTTTTAAGCACTTGTCTTAAGAATTAATGTGTTTTCAACTTTTAGCTTTCCGAAAATTTTTAGCACTTATTTTAGAACTTAAATTTTTCATGCAAATTTTGTAATTTCAAAACAAAATGTCCACGATGTGAAAATAGATTAATTTTCTACTATCAAATATGGATAAAACTCTATCAGCTTTGAGTGTAAGGTTTACAATGGTTACGAATGGTGGCATGGCAAGACGTTAGATCAGAAACATTTTTAGTGCCACCTGGTTGAACCCACTGCAGTGTTCCTCAGCCTATACGGAGATATCAGTACATCTGCCAATAAGACTTAAATAAATAGTATAATGTAGACTTTTATCCACAAATTTCCTGCTAAAAGTTCTTTCCTGACCACAAAATTAAAAACAAATCGGCATATTACACTTTTTCAACTCAATAGAATAAAATTAAAACATTCCTAACTTGAAATGATGGTATAAACTTATTATGTAATGCTTTTACTTAGTATTATAAGCTTCTCCATTTAATCCTCTAAAACATCATATAAATTTAAAAATGGTAGTATATTTAGTGGAAAGACTCGTTATGTTGTTGGGTGACGCAGGTTGGGAGAATTTTTAGCTTCCTGCCACCCAAGTTCTCAGGATTTTTCAAAGCTTCTTAACATCTGTTTTGCTTGGTACAATCTGTTTTATACTTAGTCCAAGAGTTTTGCTCACCTCACTTTCTCAGTCCTTGGTTTCAGCAGACCTGGTCCTTCAACCTTCAGTTCACAGTTGGTCAGATTCTCCACTAAAGGATTAGAGAAGAAAAACTGAACTTCTACTGTATTCCCGACGTGTATTTGATCCAGCACCTTTAGCAAAAGCATATTGAATAAGTTCACTACACAAATTATAGAGTTGTATCTTATGACTTACCAGAGTTTATTCGCAAAATGTTAAACCTATTTGTTTACTGTACATGTCAAGACAAGGCAGAGTGAAGAAAAATAAGCATTTTTCTCAGAGACATGACAGATCACAGATAATGCTTCTGGATGTCAGATCATTCGGGTATTTTGAATCACACCTGTTACGAAGTTCACAATCTGTATTCAACGTTTTGGTGCAGTGGGACAGAATACGTTATGACATGGTATGCATTATCTTACATTCTCTAACCAGTTTTGTCAGCGTGCAGGAACGTTCTTCAGATGAGACTTGATAAATTATTAGTTCCCAGAGTGCAACTGACCTTTAGAAAAGTCCATCCGACACTCACACATCCCACAATCACAGGGGATCAGGAGCATGTGTATATCTGTCACATGAGTCCCTACTGGGGACTTCAGTTTGAGTGAATACTCAGGCATAGTAGTTCTGTGCTTTTTCCTCTGTGAAATCACTCTAATTTAGAGTTTTAAAAGTATATTTTGGGTATTGGTATAATATATATCAAGAACTTTGTTGTTGTAATTGTTTTGTTTTCAAGGCAGCATCAGTAATAAATTATCAGGCAAGAACTATGATAGTTTGGCATATCTTTTTACATGGTTTAGTCAATTAAAACTGAAGCGCGTAATGTCTTGAAGGAGCCAACGATCTTCATTGGCAAGGAAGATGTGAATAGTATAGAAATTATTGAAGAAGATGAATCAATTCAACGGACACCACAATCTCACTCCAAATAAACTTTCCTCCGAATGCCAAAGAAGAATACGAAAACAAGAGAAAACAAAATCACTGAAAGGTATCGATGAATTTGACAAGGTTTCAATTCGATGGCATTGGCGTTTTGTCATACTACCAACCAAGTCCCTTAATTAAGTTAATCATAATATTAAAGGAATCAGATTTGGTTTTTGGCTGTATTACATCTTTAAGGAAAATAATAATTGACTTAGTATTTAAGTTAAAATAATTTAATCTTAAAAATTCATTTATTGTGCTGCTGGGTGTAGATTTCTTCAGAAAAGCAAAGAATTTCTAATTTCATGAAGCAAAGCTAGGGCTCAGAGGTCCTCCCTTGTACAGCCTGGGGACCAACGGCTCAAAGGTGACTTCCGAACCACCACCAACTGCTATGGATGAGTAGGAGGGCTGCTTGCGAGGACACAATCACTCAGTGGCATCCATCCCAGAGACGCTATCCACGAAATTGCTTGATTCAGTAATTTTGAAATAACAGCCGTACCTTTTAGATTGCTCCATCGGTAACTGATTCTAGTATTATAACGTCATTCAGGTATTTGGGTTTTGGTTGTAAACGTAAAGCAAGAAGACACAGAGATTATTGATTATCTTTGGCAATGAGGTTGAAATACATCCTAAAAGGTTCAGGACTGCAATGCTTATCAAACATCTACATCGATCTATTAACGCTCTTGAGAGCATAGTGAATAATGTTTTTGTTGTGTAAAGAGGAGAATTAATTAGTTATTTAACAATAATTATTTTAATGGAGGACCAGTAATAGTCTCCAACTTCTGAAAATTTAAGGAAACAAGACAGAAATAAAAGAAATTAATGGAATTTGCCAAATCAAATCATTCACCAATAGATGTTTTCTATAACAAGCACAACCAAAAGAGGTGTCCTTGGGCCAGGGCACACGAGACCAGAGAGAGTTCCAGACCAGGGGGCTCCAACATCCACCTTGATGGAATAGCCCATGTTTGCTGGAGGTAATTGACTTTACCACGCACGACGAGGCACTTTACAGGGTAAACAAAGGAGAACAAAAGAGGTAAAATAAAGGAGAATGGTGAGATAGGATGGTTAACGGAGAAGTGAATTTTTGCAGAAGGCATGTCCTTGCTGGCCAATCCGAGCAGCGAGGGCACAACGTTCGGCCTTGATAAATTTAGAAAAGTTGTTTGTAGGACAACAGTTCCCAATCGTCGTTTAAACTTTTTTTAAGTGAATAGGAATGCTACTAAATCAACTTAAAACTACACAGTTGTCTAATCTTTTCAACACTATTTTCAGCATTTTGTTCTATATTGTGATCACTAACCTTTATCTCCAGCTTGGTTCTTAGCACCTCAAAGTCGTCTTCTCCAGTGAACGATTGTCCAGTCTCTACCACATTTGCCACAGCCATTACCTTCATGAACGTACTCTTAGCCAACATTCCATGGTAGTCTTCAGGTAACACTGATATCCTCACGGTCTTCACTGAACACATACAACTTTTCTTGTAAAGTCATATTTTAGGTTTTGTAAAAAAGAATATGATTCAGAATATACTAAGAAAGTAAGTGTTACAGATGCATATTGGTACAATGAAAATCTTGAAATATTTTGATATAGCAATGGAAAACAATCATCAGCCAAAAGATGTTAAACTGAAACAGGCAGAGCCAGTAACGTAGATCTGGTCATAAAGATAACTGGATGGAAAAGGAACTCTCTTTATTTTGTGGCCAAACTGTCTGTACATAAACCATGTATCAAACTCGTAACTTTAGTTTATTTATGGTCTTCCAATTTAGAGTCCATAGTTAAGTCAAATTCCTAAAAAGGTATTGCAAACTAATCATAATTACAAAGTATTATAGAATACATAGACATTCTTTGAATTGAGATCAAAGTCAAAAATAAATATTGTAAGAAAACTACACATTTATCCTAACTAGATTCCAAGACCCTTAAACTCCATTTATTTATTTATTTATTTATTTATTTATTTATACACGGTTGTCACCATTTTTACAAGTAATATAATAATAGATCATGTTCCACAAGATGGCAATATATACAATCAAAACAAAAACAAAACTTCATCTTAAGTGAATCATACTCATGCAACAGGAGAGAAGCCAAGAAAATTATGTAGGCTACATGCAAACAATACAATATGCCAAATACAATATGCTAAACACAATAAGCTACTAGGCATAAATAAACAACTGACAGACATGCAATACATTTGATTCATTATGACTAGTTCATACACGAGCAGTCTGTATAGATTCATATACCATAAAACAAATTAATACAACAACCAACAACATGCAACCAGTACATGCCATTAATATCTAAAATATACAGTTTATATTATACAAAATAAATATATTAAGTAATAAATAACAATAATATCTACATAGAAAAACACATTGAAATAACTGCAATATCGGCAAGGTGCAATAACTATTTACGAAATATAGTAGGGCAATAATCAACAAATACAGTAACTAGTACAATTCAACAATAAAATACAAAAGAGCTATAAAACGAACTGGTATAAACAATGCTCTAACTATCCAGTATCAGATAATGCTTACGTAGTGTAGCCCAATAATAAAAATATCCTTTTCAGCGATGACACACTATTGCAAAAAAAGTCGTGGTGATGGCAGATTAGGTTACCAAGCCGGTGTAATCTGGGGATGACACTGTGAAATTCATAGTTGGTGGAGCAATGCTGTACACAGAAGATGTCCAGAGACCGAGTTCTACCAGGTACTCTGAGATTAATGAGGTGGAGTAACTCCGAGCAATCGACATCGCCAGTGAGGATTCTTCTGTAGAAACACCAGGTCATGCAGTCTCCTTCTCGCATATAATGGAGCCAACCCCAAATTGATCCGCTACCAACTCCAAGGGAACTTCACTGTAGTTGTATCCCAGCTTGGTACCAATTATCCTAACAAAGCGATCTTGTATGCTCTGGTGTCGCTGAATATGTCCAAGTTGGTAGGGACACCACACAACACAGCCGTACTCCAACACAGATCTAACTAGCGCTGTATATGCTATCTTCATCGCTCAACACTAAGACCGCCTCTAGAAGTCCTTATGATAAACCCCAACATCTTAGCAGCCTTCCTGGTGATTATGTCTATGTGTAATTCAGGGCTTAGGTCCGAAGACAACCCAATTCCAAGGTCTCTAATGTAAGACTTACGGCAAAGTATAGTGTTGCTTAGACAGTAATCAAATATCAAAAGGCTTGGAGTTCCTGTGAAATGTTACAATAGCACACTTCTCGGCATTCAGTCTCATTCCGTTGAGTAGGCACCACTCTTCGATTCTCTTAAAGTTACGTTGTAACAGATGGCAATCCTCAATGGATGAAATAGGACAAAAAAACCTTAATATCATCAGCGAAAAGCAAGCATCTTACGTTGATAACATCCACCAAGTCATTGAGAAATACAGTAAACAAGAATGGGCCCAAATGAGATCCCTGAGGCACCCCCGATGTAGCATAAAAAGGCCGAGAAGTGGCACCCAAAAACTTCACAGAAAGACTACGGTCTTGCCAGGTATGATTGAAACCATTGTAGAAGATTTGCCAGTGATACCATATGCGTTAAGTTTGGCGAGAAGATGCGGATGACTCACAGTGTCGAACGCTTTGGAGAAGTCAATATAACCGGTGTCAAACCTGCATTCCATCTCCAAAAGCTGCGATGATAAAAGCTTTCATACAATGCAAGGTTAGTAGTAGTTGATCTTCCGGCTGCAAAACCATGCTGCGCAGATGTAAGAATGTGGCGAAAAAGGAAAATCCAATGCGATCCAGTACAAGTGATTCAAACAGCTTCCCAAGTGCAGGCTGTATGACAACTGGGCGGTAGTTTCGGGACATCCTCAATATTTGAGGACTTGTTGTATAGGAACCACAAAGCTGGACTTGAGTCTATCCGGAAAAGCACCTTCGAGTAGAAACTTATTAAAGATAACGGTTAGCTGGGGAGCAAGAATATCACTGCATCTCTTGAGAATTAGAGGAGGTATATCATCAGGGCCAGTACCCTTGTAGGGATCAAGTAAATCAAGCTTTCGTTTAACTTCATCAACTTCAAACACACAAGAAGATAAATTTGTATGTAGATCAAAAACTATATGGTGGCACAGTCACATTTGAAGCAGAGTATACGGAAGAAAAAATGGTATACTCAACACATTCTAAACACAACTCTTAAAACAAGAGAACCCCAACTTTTGACAATCCTAGTTAAAATAACAAATGTTTTAAAATGACAAATGTATCATTAATACAGCCTACAATTTTAAAATATGTGTTTTTAAGAGGTTTTTTAGAAATACAAATTAAATCTAAAAATACATACGGGCAAACAGGCTCCAAACTAAGCATGTTTGACTTATTTCTATATTTTATTTTTGGTTTGCCTGAACCCTGAAGATTCCCAAAATATTACTGGAAAATTCATTAACACTGTGTATCAGATTAGTTTTCTCACTTAATTTACTATATGTAAAATGAGAATTTTTAAGAAAAAATGGTCACAGACAAATAGTTAAAAAAGAAAGAGAAGTGTTTTAAAGATGGTATTTTATGTTTGGACAACACATGGAACAATTCCTTACTAACATTACAAACACTCTTAAAGAATAATAAATATACAAGCTCACCTTCTTTAGGCTGAAGATTAACTTCCACATCACCTTCTTTGATGATATCAACAATCTGTCCTGTATAAAAAACTGAACTAGCAGTCAGGGCAGCATTCACTTTCCTTTGTTCTGATGCATGATTCTGTAAGAAACTTGATTTGAGAATGAGCGATAAAAAAGTACTTGGTTATGTTATATCTTTAGACATTCCAGGGGCGTACATAAAATTGGGGGCTCAAGTCTCCTCCTTCAAAATTTTGAAAGGAAAACGTTAAAATTGCAAAGTGTTTTTAGGATATAACACATATATGTGAAGGTCTTAAAGCTCAACAATTTCCCTTGGGAAGATTCCTGAGCCCCTATATTTAGAGGGTATTTTATATCTCCTAAACCACCCAGTGCGTCAACCCCTGTACAACCAAAATAATTTTCTATACACACATTGAAATATACCCTTCCATTTAATCTGATTAGTTTTAGGTAAAAAACATTTTTTTTATTATTAGCCTTAATTAGGTTTTTGTAATCATACTTATACTTATTCAAAGTATTGTAACATTCGGTTGGTTTCATACTGAAAGAAATGGGTAATCATAAGAATTTAGAATCTAATACTTTGATGTACGATTACATAAATTTAAATTTGAAAAATCTATTTATTATGCCAAAGAGTCATTGTTATTTATAAAAACTATTATTATGATGTACCTTGTTTTGAATTTTAAAAAATTCACCAATTTAAAGATCAACAAATTTGGAGTGTTTCACTGACAAAAGAATTTTGAGATCTTATTAACCCTTAAAGGTTTTCAGGCCTTAAGACAGTCTATGTGAATTACTTTACTTATTCTTACACTTCCAAAATTCATGAACACTTCTCAAAAATGAAGAAAATAGTAGGAAGTTTATCACTTGGGAAGGAAGGATCTGGATTCTTCAGGTACTACTGTGTCCAGACAAAGGATGAAAATAGAAGTTGGCCCTTCTTCTTCACACAAGTACTTTTAGTCAAAGCCTACCTGACAATATTTGGAAAAAATCACAGACCGTGTGTGTAGCCGTATGTTTCTTGCATTTTCCAGTAAATTATCAACACACGTGACTAATTTATTTTGTGGGATCAATTAATTAGATGAAAACATTGACAGTTTTAGTTAAATGTGTAATCCTGTAAGAGGAAAAGAACAGAGTTCAGTTGCTACATACTATATATGTTTTGCTTTAACCTTTAAAATCCTTATGGGATTGAAAATTCTTGTTTTTAATCTTATAAATTGGATGGCACAACTATTAAATCAATAAAAAGAGTTATTTGATAAAAAAATATTGCAAAATTAATTGACACAATCCTTTCCGGCAGACAACATTCTCTTTTTTAAGCATAAATCCAAGCTAATATCTAATACTTAACACAAGCCAATTCTGTGCAACGAATCTTGGAAAATCTATCGGAAAGATTTTGCCTAAACTTTTTGAATTAAAATACATACTTATGCATATTCAGGCATAGTCAGCATGGTATTATTAATAACAGTTTTGGAAATTGAGTATTTACAAACATTCTGTGTTATTTTTTATATGTTTTTGTGTTTGTGTTATGTTTTGGAAAAATTATCTGATTGTTTGAATTGACTTGTTTCACTATCTCATACGTTTTCTTTAGGGTAATTTTTCTTTTGCTTTAAGAACCCAGATAGCACATACACAAACAGAACTTCTACTACTTACCCTTCACAACTCAGTGCATCCAACTCTGATATTATGACTGAGATTTAAAAATGTTGTACCATTAGTTTTCACACAGACATAGTACATAAACAAACGGCCTCCTCCTCTTTCCTTTCTACAAAAAAGTACTTTCATTACCTCCATAGTCAGTGATACTGAAAAAGTGTCACCGATGAGAACTGAATCAATTTCTTTCAGTTTGAAGTAGACATCTCTCACTACAGGAGTTTTAACTGCCTTGTACAATTTCTGGGCTTTGGGGTGAGCCCTGATAGCGTTGAAGACAGCAGCTCGCTCTGCTTCTGATCCTAAAATATGTACACATTAATGGATAAAGCATTGATAAAGGATGTATGGCTACTTAACCTATTTTCAATAATTATCTCTTAATTATACCTCATGATACTGAACGTGTGTTTAACATTTTTGTGAATGTGTGGTGTGGTGTGAATGGGCCAAATTTGTGTTCAAATCTGTGTAGCTAGCTCGAAAAAGTTTCAGCAAGAGCTTTGATACTGTAGAAAGAATGAGCTTATTGTTAAATTGCTTAGCTATTTTTGCTTTTTATTACTCTACTTGAATATACATATAGACAATGTTCTTTATTTACAAATTCATGGAGAATTGTAACAGCACCATTATACTGATAGTAAATAGATATTTTTACAAAGTTTATATTGCTTTTCAGTTTTTATCATATCATACAAAATCTCTTTGAAGATACTCTTTTATAGAGTTCAAGAGATTTTGCAGCAGAGATGAGGTTCAAAGAATTGTATGCTGTTTTAGCAGTAGTTGTGTCACTTATTTTTGTTAGTCTTGTTATAGATCCTAGTATTATAAATAAATAAAAATACCTTTTATTGCAAGTGTTTTTCAGTACAACTGCTTTCCAAGTCATCTTAAACTATTTACATCATGGGAAAATATACATAAAAGTTAAAACCTATGGCTTAAATAAAGACTTAACTACCAGTTCAACGATACTGGTACAGTAACTTAACTTAACTACTTAACTGTACAGTAATTTTTTTCAACTTATTCCTAAATACAGTTAGAGTACAAAGTTTTAGACTTTGGGGGAGGTCATTGAACAACTTGTGGTCAAAGTAAGAGAAATATCTCTTCCCAAATTCATTCTTGACTTTGGGAAAGTGAAGCAGGTCACCATGGCGGATACTACGTTGAGAGACCTCCTCCCGGAAACGGAGCCTCTCGCTCAGGTATTGAGACTCACCTTGCACAATTTTCCACATGTCAGAATCCTGCATACATTCTCCACTGTGGGCAAACTGACAGCATCTCAGATGGGTGACACATGATGGAAGCGCCTCACATTTAAAATGAAACAAACTGCACAGTTTTCCAGCTTTGAATTTAATCCATATCTAACCTAGAGATAGTGTTTCTGTAGGCAGGATAGCAGTAAAGAAGCACAGATCAAACAAGTGAATGCATGCTATTCAGTATTCAGTTTTCTATATAGATTTACAACATCCAGTGTCCAGCTGAGGTCTTAATCTATTATTTCTCCCAAGTATTTTGCTTATGTTGCCATCTTACCACTAGGTCAGCAAGCTGCTTGCTCCGTATGATTTGTTGGGTCATAGCTTCACTGACTAACAGGTTGTTATATTGGCAATACTGCACAATCATGTTCATCGCAATATATAATTGTATCTCAAATTGTTTTGCAGATTTTCCAGACAGAAGTAAGACTGCATGCATCATCATCATCATACACATTTTGGAAACATATCGCCTCTATCTTGCTTTTAATAAAAAAATAATTTGTTTTCAACCTGTTTTAATATACTTTACAGATCATACTATGTTGAAACATTGTTAATACAATGTTATGTCTTTAAGTACGTTGTGTTAACATTGCTTTGGTACGTTGTGAAGTGGAAAACATTATTTTTATTCACCAACCGTGTAGGATCAGAAATAAAAAAAATAGATTTGCAGTAGTTATAAAATTAAGTGACAAATACAACTGTTGTTACTGAATTGTGCACATAAAATGAATAAAAGCATTGGAATAGATAACGATTAAAACAATCTTTTAAAATGGACTTCCAAAGTAGTTTCATACCTTCACTGTTCTTGTATTGGCTGGTAATATCTTCCATTCCCCTTTCTCCATATACATTGTCAGTTAAACTTTGAGTTACAATCCTCTTCCCTATCCTAAAAACAGTAATAGACAGTATTATTAATTAATGAGTCGACTAAATTCATAGCTGCAATAAAAGCAATTTGAAGTCAATGTTTGAGCTTTTTTGTGTATTGTTTACATACAAAATTGTGAACTACACTAGAACTTAAATTTATTTTTAAAAGTTATTAAAACTAAATGTTAGAAGTTGTAAGCTAAGTTTTAATTGTGAGAGGGTGTCATCTGCTAAAAATAAACCTAAAATTATGTGGTCTATTATTAATGAAAATATAAGTAATAGTGATAGGTCTAAAAGTACAGAAGTTGGAAGTAGTCTAACAGCTTGTGATTTCAATAACTTTTTTGTGAATAGTGTAAAAGATCTCATTGCTAATGTGCCTTTTTCTAGTCGGTCTATGTCATACTATTTAAGTTAAGTTAAGTTGTAATGTGTCTAACTGTGAATTTAGTATTACTGAAGTAAAGGTTGAACAGATGTATGATGCTATTAATTTGTTAAGTAATAGTTCATGTCTGGATGTGTATGGTTTTAATTCTGAGCTGTTGAAACTTGCTGCACCTTTTATTGCCGAAGCTCTAGCCTATCTCTTGAATCTTTGTATTAATAATGGTACATTTCCAAGGTGCCTTAAGCTGGCAAAGGTTATACCACTGTATAAAAAAGGTACACGGAAAGAACATAAGAGTTTTAGACCTGTCTCGATAATTCCAATTGTTTCAAAAGTGTTTGAGGTAATAATAAATAGGCAAGTAATTCAGTATTTTGAAAGTAACCTATTGTTATCAGATAGTCAGTTTGGTTTTAGGCCTAAGAGAGGAACACTAAATGCTATTGTAAAATTTATGAAGAACTGTATTCATGGTGTAGATGATAAAAAAGTGGTCATAGGCAAGTTCTTCGACATGTCTAAAGCCTTCGACACGGTAAATCATGAAATTTTGTTAGATAAACTTAAGTATTATGGTTTTGATGATCTGTCTTTACAATTTTTTAAATCATATCTCAAAGAGAGATATCAAATGGTTGCTTTTAATGGAAGCTCTTCTCAATACAATGCAGTTACAGCAGGGGTTCCACAAGGATCCATTTTGGGACCTGTATTATTTATAATTTATGTAAATGACCTGCCAGCCTCCATAAATAACAATGTGACAAGATCATACATGTTTGCAGACGACCTAGCAATCTTACTGAATTGTAAAAATCTTAATGTAGTAAATGATTCTCTACTAGTCGCTAACTCAATTGTGAATGATTGGTGTGCGGCGAACGTCCTCTGTGTAAACCATGAGAAAACTCAGGAGATTAATTTTAATTTACAACATAAACCAAACCATGATAATGTAAAGTTTCTAGGTGTTCACCTCCAAGAGAATCTGAAATGGAACAGGCATATAGAAGTTTTATGTAAAAAATTAGCAAAAGGCATTTTTGTGTTGTTAAGATTGAGATTAATTGTAAATATTGAAACATTAACTGCAGTATACTATGCACACATCCAGAGTCATTTGTCCTATGGAGTTATTGTATGGGGCAATGATCCTAACACCAAAAGACTTTTGATATTGCAGAAGAGAGCTATTAGGATAATGTGTAATGTAAACAATAGAACCCATTGCAAACCTTTGTTTAGACAATTAGAGGTGTTGACTGTGCCTTCTATATTTGTTCTGGATGTATTACTGTATGTTAAAAATAACTTGCAGACAATAACAGTAAATAGCTCTATACATAATTACTTTACTAGAAATTGTTCTAATCTTAGAGTAAACTACTGTACCTACCAGTGTACCAAAAATAGTTTTGTAGAGATAGGTATTAAAATTTATAACATGTTACCAAATCATATTAAATGTCTAGATTTTATTAGGTTTAAGAAATGCTTAAAAAATATCTTAGTAAATCTAGCAGCATACAGTTTAGATGAAGTTATAGATCATATTGAAGCTAACATAGCCTAGTTATGAATATTTTACTTTTATAATACAATTTGTTTTGTATGTGATGACGATGCCATGCATACCACATTTGTAACGGCAATAAAATTCTGATTCTGATTCTGATTCTAAAGATTGTGTTTTGGTGTAGAAATTTGTTCAGAGAGATAAAGTAATAATACGAAATTGTAATAGTTAATAACTACACACTGACATTGATGGATCCAACTTGATTCTGGTAAAGCGCCAAGGGGAATCATCATCTTCTACGAAATGGCAGACGTCAGCATTTACCTCAGAAAACAGAAAACTTGTGTCATACTGGTAGCCCACCAGTCCTTTCTTGATAGCTTCTAGAGAAGCTGGGCCAGTCCTATACTTCCCTGAGAAAATAAATATATTACATGCATTAGAAGAAGCAGGGTATACGCAAAATTGCCTAGAATATTCATAACTACGATTAAGATGCAGAATTTCACCAAAATCAAACTAAACGTAAGGTTGCACTATTGTTTCTATAGCATATTTACCAAAAAGTTACGTCATATACATTTTGAACGAGGATTTGTTCTTCATTAACATATGCACAATAAATTTAATCGCTAATTTCAAATCACATTAATTTTTTAAATCATGTCATTTAGGAAACAAGACCTTAAAATTAGGAATTCTTAAAAAAAGAAAAGCTTCTGTCATAGCTTAGACTCTAAACCAGGTTTATGCAAAATAGACCCAGTGGTTAAGCATACATGTAAACAACTCACTTCATTAACATATTTATACCATCAACCACAAAAAATTGTTTTTAATAAAACCAATATTCCTTTCTCCCGTGTTTATTTATTAAAAAAAATTAAAAATCAAAAATTTCCTCGAGAAAACTTACTACTATACTATGTTTTTCTGTCTGCAATTTATTTTTCACAAGATTTTCTTTGGAAACTCAAAAAAGAAGAGTAACATACCTACAGTAGGAGCCACGAAAGAGTGCAGTTGGTGGTGACCAATAAAATGATCAGGTCCGTGCGACGTTGCCACACAACACGTCAACTGCCACCCGGCACGGAGAACAAATTTGGCAACGTTGCTTAGTACTTGTTGGCTGATTCAAGGTCACGCGCCATATAGGCTCCTCCCTCAACTGCACTTTTTGGTGATTCCTACTGTAGTTTAATTTGCTGTATTTGAATAATTGAGGTTATTATTCCAGTGGGGGTGTTTAAATTTCGTTTTCCCCACATTGTTGTTATGGTATTAAAACCTCTACAGCTTTACCTATCTGACATTTAAGATTTACCAATGTCCTCCTCGACTGACAGGAATAATCACAAGCTGTATCAAAGAGCAATTTTAAGATAATACATGTTTGTGAAGATTTCAGAGTTATAAGAACCTTTGAGTTGTTTTCTCCCTCATTACAGAAGGATTCTTATGATCCATGATGAAAAGTTTGTCGGTAAAAGACCAAACAAGAAGTCACAACTTACAACCACTCTTCTCTTGGGGTGTGGCGTCGATAGCTTGCCAGCCGTCGTAGCCTGGTGGTAGATCGGGCCTGGTCATCCACACGTCGTTCCAGCAGTGGAAATTCCAGATGCTGTCATGACAGCCACCATCGGCCCCGCCTTTTATCACTTTGCCGCTCTTGGAGAAGTACTTGTCGACTGTAAGAGAGTTATCAGTGTCGTGCGCACAGACGTAGCAGGTGACAGGTCTGCAAGGGATCCCCAATGTTCGGCATGCTGCGATCATTTACTACGTTAAATCTCAATTAAATTTGCCATATCAATAATTATGTAAACACATGCCCATAGTGTAGAAAGAGGTTTTATTTCATTTAAACACGCACATAATATAGTTATGGTGGTAAGGGTACTTAGATTAAATGCAACATTGTGTTTAGCTCCATGTCACCCCTCCCTTAGTGCAGCCTCTGAAACCTGACACTGATACAGGCTTTACTTCTGGGATCTGGAGTCTACATTGGTCTGAAGAGATTCCAAAAAAGTTGGCAATAAAATAACTTAAAACGAGCTCTTTGTATCGTTTTGACATCCCAGGCTACAAAATATTTATGTCTGGTTTACCCAACAGTCATCCAGATTCCAAGAGTCAAAGCTGTGGCAGTGTTAGATTTTTTACACTACGCAAAGCTGGAAGTAAAATGGAGCTAAACTCAACATTTTCATTTAAACATTTAGAACATCCTATTTTTGCATTTCTCAATCCCATATCTCATACAATCTGGTCTTATGGGTTATTCCACAGAATTCTAACAAGTCCAGCTGATCAAATTTAGAATAACTATCATACTGGCCCAAAGAACAATGTAGACTACTTTTTATCCACATCAGGATTGTTAAAATACAATTTGGTATACATTGTATAAAACATATTTCATATTGTACTATACAATAAAACAAATACACATAGTTTTATCAATAGAAGATATAATTTCACAAAAAAACATAAAAACTAACTTTTGGCAAAAATTGGAATTGCATTCTATTCGTATAGAATTCTATCAATAAAGAATTTTATGGCAAAGACAGTCTCCAGAAATGTGACATTAACTACACACTCTGGGAAATGAACTAAAACCTCTCATGTCTTCACGCAGTGAAGGCGGCACTGACCTGTGGCAAGGGCTCCTGCGAAGACCCAGCATTGAGCGTACTTCACCGACCGACTGCTTGTGAGAAACTCGTTGAAGAAATCAATGCTTCCAGTCCAAGAAAAGGGTTTGGTGCCGTCGTCGAAAGTCCCCACCCATTTCCCCACCAACAGTCCTTCATCATCATAGGAATTCACCTGGTAAAATATCATTTGAAATTCGAAATCTAAAACCAAGCTAGACATCTTCAATAATACCTAGATCTTACAATTACTTTAGAAAACAACCAGAAAATTACAAAATTAGGACAAAGGACTCCTTTATCATTTCTTCTACTATTAAAAACTGTTACATATTATTTTTTCAAAAAGCTACTTTTTGAGCTTTTTTTAAAAAAAATTTGGACGCTATTCTATGAGGTGACAAGTGAGTTGTTATATTATCTTTTAGTTTGTGATTAAACTTACCAATTGTTCTTTGGCTTTAGTTGTTCAGAGACATTATCTGTAGATTTCTATCAATAAATAGGAAGTCTCTATTTTCAAGATTTAGGATCCATTGTTGACTGTGATACAGGTCACGCACGATATATGCTGTGTTCATATTCAGCACATCAGCTTCCCCATTCCCGCTCCCCATGCCCCATTCCCGTCCCCATGCCCCCTTCAGTAATGCTTCAACTGCATTTAAGTTAAAAAATATAATAAACAGAGGTTTTTAGGTAAGGATTACTCTTTTGTTACTTCAATATTCTATGGAAACATACTGATATTAGTAACTGGCTTCGCTGAGGTTCTATGCAAAATATTAAGTCTATAGCTTATTTCATTATTGACATGTCTTGTGGACAGATAGACAGACAGACACACTCTTTCAGCTCAAAACGAACCCTTACATCGTTTCGACATCATAGACACCTATAAATAGGAAGTGGCGGTCTTATTGTCTAATCAATTGTACAACTGATTGTTTCTGACACGATCTCTAAGCAAGGTGGGGCAACCGAGATTTCTACACATAACGTGTCTATGTTAAGAAAGGATGATTTAATTTCAATGACGAATTTTGAACCTTTCGTTTATGTCCCCTTTCCTTTTTGCTTTCCTTTTTTTAAGGTTCGTTTTGAGCTTCTCCATCGTCTACTTTCTTTGGATCTCTTCAGACTAACATGGCTCCAGATTCCAGGAGTCAAGTCTGAGACAATGTCAGTTACCAAACGCTGCAATAAAAGGAAGGTGAACTGGATCAAAATGCATCATTCAAATTGTGGCAACTTGTTTTTAATACTGTAATAAATGGGATAAGGTAGGGAAATGGCATTTTGTGAAGACTGTCAGTCTTGTAGGATCAATTGGTACGTGTCTGATACGAGTAATTATAAGAAGATATGTAACAATTTTAGCAAAAATTTTAAGAATTTGTAAGCTCATTCCGTACAGACATTTGTTGTTCAAGAAAACAAGTTTTATATATCAATTTATTAAACTAATGTATAGAGAAAAGTTATAAACAGTTATATACTGATCCACAAATAACTTTACAGTGCACAAATTATGTAGCGCCCTCCCCCACCTCCCCCTCACTCCCTCTCTCTCTCGTGTCCTTTTGCCAATGTCAGGATCTCAAAAAGACTTACCAAGGCAGAGAGAGCCCTGGAGATGATGACGGCAGAGCCTCTCTCAGTCGGAGGGATGTCGGAGCCAGCCAACAACAGGGTGACCACAGGCAACACACAGAGGTCAAACTGACCGTACACCCATGGGTAACTGACAGGAGCCTTGTTAGTCCCCATCCAGATCTTGCCATGGTCATTGAGCACATACTCCTGCCTCTTCTCCTCATCCTCAAGGAACACCTGGTCACCTGTGAATTCCCTAAATTTCTCAACTTGAAAAGCAATCATGAAATCAATACTTGTCCCCCTTGAAAAAATTGTATCTGTAGGTCCAGAATCTATATTAATGGTCAAAATTTCATCAGAATTCCTATTAAGTTACTTGCTATCACCCAAATGCAATTCCTTTTGCGAAATGATCGTTAATTTGTTTGCCAATCTAACATGATCAAACTTTCAGTACTTTTGGTTTTGACAATTTGCAGTCTATAAATTTCAAATCTTAGTAATTTATATAAATCATTGTACTTTTGGTGCAATCATGTATCTGCCAATAAATGTTCTCCTTTAATTAGAGGCAGTGCAAAATTTATTATCAAGTGCTCAGCTTAAAGGACGTTTAGCAAATTGAAGCAGAATACATTGCTGCTTTGTCTTTTGTCTTTTGCCAAACATTTTAATAAGATCAATAGATCATTATTTAATTGACTTAGATGACACTACAGATTTAATTAAAGATGAATTATTGCTAATTTAGCTGTATTTGATTTTTCAAAACTGATTAAAAATATTGTTACGAGTATTTTATAATAAATCCTCCAGAGTGTCCACTTTTAGAAATATATAGTGATATTGCTGAACCTTGGTCACACCATCTATCATTGTACTATCCATTTAAAACTAAAATAATTCCATCATTGTCACATTTATCATATTCTTACTTTCATTCCATGGATTGAACAGGATGTAAAAGTCTTGTAGGAAAGTGTATTTTGCTTCTCCAGGTGAATTTCGCTTGTAGGTGAAAAGAGCAAACTTCCACAGTCCAACTTGGCAGTTTGATGGTGTCTTGACCTGTGAAAAACACAGTACTTTAAAGTATGTAAATAGTGAAAAGACGCTAGGCACAATACCATAAATTATAGATTGTTAAAGTTTACCTGTACTTTGAATTCATTTTCATCGTTGCTTTGATTAACAGGACTGAATTCCCAATTATCATCATTATCACTTTTTTCTGACAACGGGAGTTTATATTTTGTCCCTTTAGGTATTAGCGGAGTATGACCTAAAACAATTAAAATTAAATAAAGTATTATTTTGCCAATCATAAATTAATTGGAATACTTCAATATCTGTGTATAAATATAATAAATAATAATTTACTCTTCTCTTTTACATCTATACCACCTCCATCCGACAAAATTACAAAGCATAACCAGAAAGTAACTGTCTGGTTTTATACAGTAAGTTTGGTATCGAAATTTACATATTTATCTTTAGTCATGCTGAAAATTATAAACCTATGTGAAGCTGATAATAAATTTGAAAAATAAAAAATAATACAATTGTTTTAACACAAATCAAAATTACCGGTCAAGATGAATTAGGAAAAATCAATGTCTAAATTATAATTTTCATAAAACTGGAATCCATATGAAAGCATTTAATAGAACTGGGTTTTGAATCCCTTTTTCAAAACAGTTTTCAACTGTGATTTCAACCAAATTTTAACACGGAATTTGTAAAAATGTAAAAATTTTTTCTGTAAGGTGACATTTTAGTCTTTCTTTCATTGTTTGCGGTTTTTATTTAGAGGTTTCATATTGTACCCAAGTTTTATTCCCAAGGATTTCATGTGCTAAGGAAACTGTAACTGTCATCAAAATGCATCATAACTTCAAATGCATTAAGCAAGCAAGTTTTTGTGTATTTTCACTATGAAGTTTTGGTACCCAAACACCAGGAAGCTTTTAAATATCAATGTATTGCCAACTCGTTCAAAACGGTATCAGTTCTTCACAACCAAGTAAACAGTGGTGTCCAAGCATGTAAATGGTCTGATTATAATGTTGAAATAGACAAAAATACAATGTAGCTTCCTCTATGGAATTATCCTGTATATCGCACTTTATGCTCTCTATAATTGATTGGAAACAATTAAACATCCCCTCCACATCTCCCTGATAGTTTGCAAGTTTATAACTACCCATTGAGTTATAAGTATTTCTTCACATGGGGGTTCTAAAAGAAAAAACGCGTCAATTACATTTAAATAACAGGCGTGGAAGCAATTTGTGATGCAAAAGGACCCCTTATTTAACTTTTTATAAACTTAAGTTTACAAACTTTACTACAGAAGCCGAGTAATAATTATTGGAGGCAATACAAAATCAAATGGGACTAAGTATACATAACCTTGAAATAAAAATACCTAAGAGATCTCTCGATGAAAAGCACCTACAAAACGATACAAAAAAATAATAAATTTTAAGAGTCTGGGCAGCTGAACATAAGAAAGTAGATCATATATGACACGAGCATAGAATAAAAGTACCATTAAAATATAAGAACAAGGAGTTTAAAAACTCGAAGGCAAACTTTGTGCATCAAATACACAACACATCTTTGCATCAATGAATTTGTAATGCTAAAAGACTTAATATTCCTCTATGCATAACAATGCTCTAGTATACTCTATAGTATAACCTATAGTATACTCTCAGGTTTTAGGCATGCACTATTCCTACGATATTACTGAAGGATCAACTTATAAATGAAGACAGAGATTACGTTTTCACCAGAAATCTTCATAATTAACAACAACTTGAGCTGACTACAATTCAACCAATTGAGCTGGCTGTAGAGAGACAATCTTGAGTTTTTCCTCATAAGAGCATTGTTAAACCTTATGCAAGTTTATGACCTCATTTTTGATTGTAGAGTTCTGGGAGTTGTCTCATTTGGAGATTTAAGTATAATTTTAAGTCTCGTTAAATATTTAAACATTGGGATACAAAAATTTTAAATTTTTTCTGAAAAACCTATAAACATACCAAAAAAAAATTATGGTTGCCTGTAAAGTCGGTTTTACGGGCGAAGATTTTACGTGACAACGTCTTTTTCTCGGTAGAATATTTATTGATATGAATATTATTAAATTGCACAATAGGAACAAGGAATTGAATGAAAATAAGAATTGCACAAATTTTAACTATAGAAATATATTTTGTTTACTAAAACATTGTACATAATTTGAAATTAATTAAAATTTGTTATTGTAAATGGTAAAGTTGAATAAAACATTTACTAAAATTGGAATTTGAAATTCTTGCTAAACACAGTTAAATTCTAACTCCGCGCGGGGTGATTGGTCGGTTTAGTTCGTTTGTTTGGTCGCACTATTATGACAGGTTAGAGGTTATAATTTGTTATTTTAAATGTTTGACTAGCAATACGCGCTGTTTCTTCTCAATCGACTGAATTACGATTGATTGCAGAGTGATTTAAACTAATAATTTACTTAACACTATCAACATTTGTCAATAGTATGACATAACCTATAAACTCAGTTTCTCAACTTTTGTGTCAATCTAACAATGAATCAATCAATCATAGTTTACGATAATGAAATATCATTGTACAATTATTTACCTTTATTGTTGTAGTTGTTGTAAATGACGAATCTAAGCACTCCACATTTTCACGAATAAACATAGTTATCTGCTTTATCCCGTGCGGCGGACCCACAGTTATCTGCTTTATCCCGTGCGGATCCCGTGCGGCGGACCCACTGGACGGGCATCGTAACGTTACCGGGCGTTACACTTTTTCATGAGTGACTCCGAGCCGCAACCTAATTTAAGACGTTGTCACGTCAAAACTAAACAGTTTTTGGATGCATATTAATTACATCTTTAACTCTCATGATCCTGTGATTAAAATCGAGATAGTAAAATTGCAAGAAGTTTAACGTTGTTCTTAAGTGGCTAAAACAAAGTTAGCCGTCAGGAGCAGCTTTTGAAATATGTTAACTTTTGTAAATTGTTAATTATTAATTTTAACTGTAGGACCACAAGGAATTATCTTCACTTACCAAACTCGGCTTGCAGATGAAAGTAATCTTCTTCAGGAATGAATGCACGATTGAAGTGCAAGACAAATGAGAAGGGTTGGCCTCTACGGAACACAAGAGCTGCACCCTCTTCTTGCATCACCTCATACCTGCTTGTGTGGTGTCTGAAGCCTTCCACTTCTCTGTCAAAGCTCACATTCTGAACTTGTAAGATAGGGCTTGAGGAGTCGATGATGTTATTGTCAAATATTTCTTCTGAAATAGATTTTCCTATTTTGAAATGGCCCACAATCAAAAGTCAAATCAAGTTCTCTCATATTGCATTAAAAAGTATTTAATTAAAAAGTGTTCAGCAAAATAATTAAAATATGTATTTGCATTTTCAGTAACAACTTAAATCTGGATAGTTTTGATAGTCAGAAATGAAGCATACCTTTTTGTTCTCCCAGGACAAGAAGCATATAAATTGTATTTAGTCCGAAAAGGTCCTTTCCAGTGCTTCCGGGGTGATAGGGTATTCAAACTACAAATGCGTTTCAAGCAGCACTATTTCCGTGACATTATAAAACTCATGTTTGAGCTCTTTTCGAGCCTTTTTTTTAATATTCTCTCAGGACAAGAAACTTAGAGCATTTAGTCCGAAAAGGACTTTTACGCTGCTTCCGAAGTAACATGGTATTCTGGATGGGCAAGGCTTTGAGGGTAAGGGCTGCTACCTGTTAAGGTCCATGAAGAAGGATTTGGGGTATTAATCTCAGTCATGTCTCCTCGGAAGAAGGAACTTTGAACCACCCTCTGCAGTCAAAGCAGGTAGGGCGGCACGTTCTTGTGTCTAGGCCAGCAACATCCCTTAACACTTAGGGAGCCCCGCCAACTCCAAGAATCATCTTCCGCAGTAGACTAGACCTATCGATCTACCCCTGTGCCTAAATATCTCGTAATTTGCGGTTAGTGCCATTCCTGGACATCCATAGGGTCGATGAGATTTAAGTGGCACATTGGTTTTTGCTCTACCAAGTGTAGGTTCAAGTGGGAGGTATAAACCAGCCATAAGTGAACCCTGCAGATGCAGAAGTTAAATGTGAAGCATACTTACTCGATATGATGGATCTGGTATTTGATACATCACTGCTGTAGTTAGCACAAAACCGCTTCTGTAGCTCCTCCTTGTAGTTCTTAGCTGCCTTTCGGCAAGATACCCTGAAACCATTATGAGGGATGAGTGAAGATATAAACAATGAACAAAACAGGAAGAAAAGGGCCAAATAAATAGAAGCTAACCAATCATAGTTGCATTCTTCTATCCGAAACAAATTTGAATACAAAGATGCTAAACGTCTAGTCTTTACACATGGTACGATTCTGCCATGCAGCTATTCACGGGCGTACCCAGGGGTATGTAGGAGTAAACCCCTCCCAAATTCCTGTATAACAAGTATTGTATCAGATACCACTAACAGCTACCCTCCCCAAACTATCTTAGAAAATTAATGCAATCTGATAACAATGGTATAATGCTAATTACAACTTAACAATTAAATCGATTTCAACTTGTCACAAATGTTTAGGTTCAAGAAGTGAAACAAAACAATTATTTGCCGAGCATAGTACAGAGTGATCAATTTGCATTAGTTGCTTTTACTCTTCACATTTTCACACTTAAACCGAAAAAAACTCCAGTTTCTTCAGCATCTAAACGGCATGGTGGGCAGAAATGTCACATTTTGATACTTTGATTCGTTACTAGGGTATTTGTAATTTGGACTTTTACACTTAATTATTTAGACAAAACCCTCCTTCTTTCCTTAATGAGCAAGTTCAGATTAACAAGGAAATTAAAATATGTAGAAATGAAAATACACATACATTTATAGTTTCTTGAAATTCAGACTTCCTTCTTGAGTTATGATGTCATCAAGTAGCATGTTAAAATGTCCTACTCCAGTGTAGGAAGGTTTTTCTTCAACAACACTAATTTTTGTGGCGGTAAATTGAATTTGCATGTTGTATGCATCTGCATCACTGACTATTTTTCTCAGTTGCGTACATTATCACATGTAAAATATAGAATTATATTACAGTCGTGATTTGCACTCAACTGATAGCCCTAGACTGCATACCAACCAAAATTTAAAATTCATTCATATTTTTGAAAAAAATATTTTCTTAAACTATGTCACTCACTATATGAATAGGGTACGTTTAAAATCTCAGCTTATTATATTTATCTCTTACAAAACACTAATGTAAACAAGCTTGAACTAAGAAATTAAGCTTTAAGAGAAATTAAGCATTTTATGACGTTCACATATTGGAACCTTTTGCTTTGTTTTAATTATTTGTTTAACCATTCTCCAAAAATTGACAGCCTATTTTAGAATCACCCTGTACAAACATATCCTGTATATTCTATAGTGATATCACTCTAGAGATATAAAAAGGTAAGAAGAAAGTATTGAAGTTAAGACTTGGCTGCAGTGGAAAGGCCTGAGTTGATCACTGATTACTGGTAGTAATTGATCTCCTCATAGCAAGATCACATGCCAGATCATCCTACGTGATCTGAAGTCGAAAACTACCGATCGGAAAAGCCCCTGGACATCGATGGCGCCTTCCCGCACTTCTGGCGAAAGAAGAAAAACATTCCTTGAGACAGTACCTAAATTCAAGTTCAGATCATGTGAACGCTCATAATGGTTGGCTTTAACTTTTTCTGTTCATTATATATATACCTAAGTATTTATCTAATTATATCGCGTAATTTAGTAGTAGTTAGGGTGGCCTTCTTATAATACCAAAGTACCAGATTCTACAGCACTGTTTTTGATTTCTAATGTGCTACTTTTGGAGGATTCATATTTTTGGGAGAGGCTGGATCTTTTATGTCTGGGAGGTTATGTTATCGTATATTGGCTTGGTTATGTTCATCGAGCAACTACAATATGACCAAAATGACGTGATCCGGCAGTGAGTTATCAAGAGACCAAAATCCATAAGTCTAACTAAGAATGTAGTCAGGAAAATATTTGGGGGTGGGGTCCAGGCAACTGATATTTTCCCTTAGTGGACAGAGAGTAAGGCCCCATTTTGTTCCTTAAAACGTTCTTGACCCGTTCCTTTATTGAGAACGATCTTTCAGCAGTACATGTCAGTAATACAGAATTATGTAAATAATAATACTCGTTTACTATAAATATAACTTAAAAAATTTAAAAAATTGGGGAGAGGTCCGGACTCCTTGGATCCCCTTACTGGCTACGTCTTTGAGTCTAACAGCACAGATTCCAAAATTAATTTTTAAACCATTTTAGAACGTAATAAAAATTCCATTACAAAATATGCAAGGTATAAAAATCTACCTTTTAAGGTAGGTTAGGTATAAAGTAGAAATACTGAGTATTTCTTTAAAAATATATAATGGTTTTCTCAATAGAACTCAAGAGAGGTAAATCATTCCAAAAACTGTGCTTTTAAACTGTGGTGTACTTAGAATACATTTTTGTATTAATAGGATTATGATAATTAAAGAACATAAGTAAGAAACATAGGTTGAATTGAATCGAAGGAAATCGATTTAAATAAAACTACATACTCAAATTTACAAGGATGTTCTATATGCGTTCTGGAGGACAAGGTTGGTACATATTTCATTCCTCCAGACTTTACTATTCTTACGAGGGAAACCACAAATATTTTTTAGTGATAGTTTAATAACTAGGGAATTAAAAATTGCAAATCTTACTTCTAAAATAATTTACATAAAGAATATTAGATTTGAAAAAACTAAATTATACAATATCGTGAACATAATATGTTTTATATATTATATAAAAAATATTAGGTAATAATTAAATTTAAAATAGACAAAACGCTTACCAATAACTCATTACTAATGTAGGTAAAAACAAGAATAGAATGTTATAGCCGTGGACTTTATATACTTTTTAAAGCGCATCCAATTGTACTCATATTTAAGATTCAAGCCATAATTTGTTCAAACAATATGACGATCACTCTGACATCAAAGCCAATTATTGTTTTGAGTAGAGTTAATGGCCATGGTTAATTGTTCACAATTCATATATTGTAACCAGGAAAACTAACAAAGCTGTATTTAGTCTATTGTATTTCGTAATGAGTGGGTGTAACACCCACGTTTAAAAGTTATGTAGTAGTGTAATTGTTAGAATACTGCTATGTATCCTACAAAGAGATCTTATTTTCGAGTGCTTGCTCATTCTCCCGTCATCATTACGAACCACACACTCTTTAATAATGTTACTTATTAATAATCCAAGAATGTTCACATAAAAACCGTCCTAATTGAGAGAAATATAAAGTGTGACCCATGGTATGCCCTCCACTTTACAGCATTATAAAAAACCATATGTAATTTGGCTTAGTGTAGCTGAGACAAAATAAATTACGAAAAAAAGAATTTAAAACGGCCCTTGGAGGCAAAAGTATGGCAAAGTACTAAAATATCTCATTTTTTATTGCATAAAACGGCCTGCTTCATAGGAGTAAAAAATGGATTCAATAATCTATTTGGCATATATGTTTTTACGAATTCCATCTTAGGTTTGTCGGGCCTAAAACAGTACAAAACGTTTTTGATGAAATCGATTAGTAAATAGCCTACCGCCCTAAACCGTAGCATACGGATTAAGTTTTTACAACCGCTGGAAGTCCTAATAATAGTTAAACCAGCTCGCTAATCCAACATATTATAATTCCTGCAAAGCCACCTACTTGAGGCTGACGTACGGTATAGAGAAAAGCTAAATAATGAATGCTTCTGAAACATAGTCCTGGGGGCTTCAGGTCTCGCAAGACTTTTAGGCTTTTGTCTCTGTATGCACTCTGTAGTCTCGTGGTCAAAGTACATGCACACAGTACATTAACACAGTACGTTATCTATTACAATAGATCGGAACGTACCGAGGATTTTATAATATAACGAACATAGCTTTGCAGGAAACTGATTTGGAACGTACACTGGGTACAACAAAAATCTATGTCACCTAAACCAGAGCAACGTAATGAATGCCCAGGAGCGGCACATCACTAACCTCAAATTTTGAGATTCTGGGGTGTAAGGGTAGATCGACAGGTCTAGTCTACTGCGGGAGATGACTGCTGGAGTTTGGTGGGGCTCCCAAATTATTAAGGGCTTTTCCCTAGTCTAGACATAAAGATACGAGGGCGTGCCGCCCCTACCTGCTTTGATGCAGAGGCTGGTTCAAAGCTGACCTCCTCTTCTTCCGAGGAGGCATGATTGATGTTAAACCCAAAATCCCTCTGATTGAATCTTACATTCTTACATCTGATTGACACGTAGGGGCACCTACCCCTAACCTTACCCATCCACTATATCCTGTCACTCCGGAAGCAAGCAGCTCAAATGTCCTTTTAGGACTAAATGCAATTTCTAAGCTTCTTGTCCTAAGAACAAAAGTTGTAAGTAAAAGAGCTCGTACATTTGGAGAATTTTATAATGTAACGGAAATAGCTCTGCAGGGAACTAATTTGTAGTTTGAAGCCCTTGCTGTACCTGCTGAAAACAATGTTTAAGAAAATTAAGTTGGATAACTAACAATTCACTCCTTTCACGTCGGTACTTCAGAGCCAGTACATTAATTATTTTATAATGTTAGGAATTAAATAACAAAACAGAAAAGATAAGGACATTCTGTTTACCAAGTCCTGTTGAACTTAACCTGACCTTGAATGAGCCTTGACTACTAGATTTTGTATCACACAGTTGTAGCAATCATAATTACATTTAATGACAGTATTAATTATATTTAGCTAATCAATCCACAGAAGCGTGAAACAGTTGCAACACATTATGAAACTGCTGCTTTCTTTTCGTGTAGTGGACACAAGGGATTCTCCTGCACTTTGGAAAAATGTTTATATACCTGAATTTAACAACAATAATAGAACAGTAAATAATAATCCTGCAAGTGGTCAGTAGCGACCTACAGGTGAACTTTTGGCGGCACCTTAAAAATTTGTAAAAGGTGTTCAATTTATTGTTATTTATGTTGTACTTTTTCTGGAAATATACATTATTTTTTATTTTATTTGGCCTCAGACCTTACAAAGAGCCTGATGAGTAATTAAAAGGTCTGCCCTAAGGCAGGCAAGAAAGTTCTATAAGGGTAGAAACTCAGTTATAGACATTTATAAAACTTATTTAATAAGAAAGATGGGATATACTTTGTACAAAATAGTGGTGAATATTGGAGCTACACCTGGCTAAGAAGATCAACTCAAAATAATTTGTGCGAGGGCAAAGTAAATATTTTAATAATTATTGAAACACACAAACGCGCGCGCGCGCGCGCGCGTGTGTGTGTATCTTGATCGGTACACAAGGCAAAGTCAACTATAGAACCTTACCTTAGACAGAAAGTTAATTTAAACCGTCGGAATTTGGCACTCTTTAACCAAGTTAGGTTTTTTAGAATTATAAATGTATATTTTTTCATAGTACAAAACGTAAAATAGAACCAGTCAATTTTTATTTTACTAGAATCTCTAAACATCGGATACTGAAATAATATCTATCTAGTACGTCTAATTCTGTTTTAAAAACTAACATAGGGCTCGATCATCTTACATCATAGAAGCTTTTACTAAGATTTTGAGAATTGCGTGTGGACCCGTGGGTAACTGCTAGTATTGTTACATAGATTATTGTTTAAGAGCCTTATGTACTGAAACTACATTAAGTTTTATACGATAAAAACGATATGCAACCATACAGTAACATATTATAAATAAAATAATGCGATGTAATACGTACGTACTCTAGGGTTCAAATTAAAAAATATGTATGCCATTTTAATTGGTCGTAGAGTATGTGAGATGTCTCGATTTAAATCTCATGTTTGTATATGTTCTTACTAAACATATTTATACAGCTAGTATTGGTGGAGGTCTTAATGATTTGGTTTTGAAAGGGTTAAAACTTATGGAACACCAGTTATATCATCGTCAGGCAGCTAGATAAATAGACTGAAGATCCCAATTTAAAAGAATGTGTATGGTTTGCTGACACTGGTGTAACATGTATTTACATGTCTGACGGTTTATTATGAGTGTAACAAGCTGAAAAATATATTATTAATATATTAATAATATATTAATATTATTAATAATAATATTAAGCTAAAAATAATATTATTATTAAAAATAAATATATTAAAATATATTAATTTAAGCTGAGAAAAAACATTATCTTTCATATTTTTAACCCTATTGGTACCCTCCTATTTCGGCCTCCATCAACACTAGCGTGGCTGATGATCAATTTACGCTTCTGTACTTGTACACTGCAAATCGGCACGTCTTTTAGACTAATAGAGACATTTCTCAAATATAATTTCTTTTCCAGAGACGTTTAAAATAAAATCCTAAGTTTCGGCCCTTCCATTTACATGTTTGAGATACACCTAATTTACCTTTTTTAATGTCTTTTTTAAGGAGGTAAGTTTTCGTAAATATGTTCATGTGGCATGTCAATTTGAAGACAGTTCATTGAAGAGATTATTGGTTTGGCGAGTTTACTTTTTACGCTGTAAAAAATAGCCTACTGGTGTTTTAGTAATACTCTAATTTTACTCATAACGTAACTATGATGGGAAGGGGTTGATTTAATGTGAAAATCTGATGCTGTCACAGTCTTGATCACATTGAACCAACCCTTTCCACCATAGCTACGTCATGTGTGCACCGGTTGCTCCACCGTGCTTAGAGATCGTATTACATCAGTTGTGCACATGAGGAGCAATGAAAATACCTCTTCACGTAGATTAAGTTATATATTGTATATGTAAACAGTTCATTTTAAGCTTCTTTGTTGACGACATTTCTTTTATCTCTTCAGACGAATATGACTCCTCATTCCAGGAGTCAAGTCTGTGACTGTGTCAGATTTCAAATGCTGTACTAAGCGGACGGTGAAATGTACCTGAACTCAACATTCGTAAGATATTATATATTAAGCGTTATGTATGCTTACTTACGTCTCGTACAATCCACTTATTTACTGCACGAGAGTACAATCTGTACACTTATCGTGGATTGCACGAGAAAAGCAAACAATCGTTTATTCAGTTATTTATCATCTGTTAACAACAATTAATGTATCAAAAGTAAGTGTACAGATAGACAGCTGAGTGTTGTATGGTCGAAGCGTGCACGCCGCAACAATGATAGTCTGACCTCCTAGCCTCTAATGATAATAACACCAGTATTAGCAACAACAGTAACAATAATAATTATTGTTACTTATGATGTACAACATAGTACACATGGTATTGAGTAAACGTGTTCCAATACTTTGGTATTTTGTTTTACACAGCATATTTTTCATATTAAGGTACTATGTCCTAAAACATTTAGTTTTCCATCTATCTGTCTGTACGTGTTTTTATACAAAAAAATTATATATATTTGAACCAGTTAAGATAAGATTAAGAAACTTGAGAACTATATTATTACCCTTTGTTAGAACTTTTTGAAATTAAAATATTATACTTTATCCCGTTGGCATTTGTTTAACATTTTTAAAGTCAAATAACAAAAATCCGGTATAATTATAAAACAATGCATAAGATATCACTATTTATTCTTTTTATACCAACTCCAACAGTACCTTTTTCAAAGAAATCCGTCAAGCCATAAGCAAGCACGGCCAATTTAAAGATACGTTTGCACAAGCCGGGAGCACTAAACATGTCCAAGTTGAGAGGTATCTGTTGTCTGTTGCTTTCCGTACCTTTGGAATTGTAATACAAATTTCAAAATCATTGGTATCTTGTAAAAATTGTATAACCTATTTAAAACAGCTGATGCCTATCAAAAGACAAAATTTGGGACGGAGAGCAAGACCCCATTTTGTTCCTTAAAAAGTTCATGACCCGTTTCTTTGTTGAGAACGATCTTTCAGCAGTACATGTCAGTAATACTGAAATATTTAAATAATAATAATTGTCTGCTAAAAAAAAGTAATTAAAAAGTTGAAATTTTGGGGAGGGCCGGACCCCTTGAACCCCTTGCTGGCTACGTCCATATACGAATACGAGTATATGGTGTAATCAGATACTTTCTAGAGACCGTCAATCCACGCGCATTCGATATCCGCTGCTCTTTAAATGATGAATTGTGTTCCCCATTTAATTGTGCTGTTTTAAAAATGATTCTTTAATTTAGAATGTTTTGTGTGTTTGTACTTTATAGACTCAGAAACTATTTGACCGATCATTATGAAAATTTGTATGTATATGTATTTTTTCCACGTAGAAGGTTTATATGCTATGCCCATTGATGTAACTCACCACCAGGAGGCGCTACAAAATATATAAGTTATCAAGGCGCCTGCACATTATAAACTACAATTACGAGATAGTTGTGTATAATAACCACACACTATGTGAAGGCGCTAAGTTTTTATGGATATTTGTCTTTCAAATGAATTTCTGTTTGGCCTTATAGCTTGAATTTTAGACAACTTTATTATTAAGTACATGTACGTGTACAATGGCTATAAACATACACTTTTGGCAAATGTTATTGATAGTGTCAACAAGGTAAACTTTACATCGGCGTTGACAATATAATTCACTTGAACCAGAAGTGCTCATACACGAGTAAAGCTTACAAAAAGCGTGCGAAGCCGCGGGGAACAGCTAGTTTATTATATAACTGGAATAAATAATATCTCATGTTAAATTTTAGAGTTGAATTGAATTTTAGCAGTTGGTACTTGATAAGTAAAACGTTACATTCAATTAACTAGGCACTAGTTACAACGTATTGTACGTAGGCTACAGTTTTGGAGGGTAACAAATACGATCGGAATTCAATTGTTTCGACATTATAAAACACTATTGTAAATACCTAAATGATTGCTTTCACTACAAGTGTGAGCCAAAAATTCTTAGAAAGTTATACAGTTTCTAGGAGGGTTCATTTCTGGCTGGTTTATACCTTCCAGTTAAACCTAAATTGGGTGCAGCAAAAACCGATGTGTCACTTAAATCTGGGCAACCTTATGGATGTCCAGGAGCGGCTATGCGTTTCACTGACTGATTTGACTGTAGAGGCTGGTTCAAAGCCGGTTTCTCTTCTTTCAAGGAGATGTGACCGAGTATGATACCCTACATACTTCCTCATGGATCTTGGCAGGAGGCGGACCCTACCCCCAACCTTACCCATCCAGAATATCCTGTCACTCCGGAAGCAGTGCAAAGGTCCTTGTATGACTATGTGCAATGTCTAAGCTTCTTGTCCTAAGAGAATAAACAAAGTTATGCAGGGCGAAGTATATCGTGATTTGAAACACGTTTTCGATTTTGTATCACATTTGGCTGTTTCATGGTATTAGTGTTAGTACAAGTTGCAATTTCGGTTTATTTGAGTTTATGGGACCATTTTATAAATTGTCACATGTGGCAATTAAAATGTGACTTAAGGACGAAAAATAAATTTATGACTCCTACGACTTGAGGAAGCTCATTTTCTGGATTCCCATGTGGATATGTATGTATGTTTGTATCTATTATAAGGATGTTATTTTCTGTTCAGTGGATAAAGATGATTCATTATAGTTTCAAAATAGTTTCATTATAAAGCAAAAGTTCATAAAAACCCTAAGAAGGTGCAAAATTGTCCAGACTCACATAAAGTATAACTTGTAAAAAGACAAAAATGTTATACCTTAATTTGTTGTAAACTGATGATAAATAACGGAATAAATAAATGCGTGTTTACTATTCTCTAGCAATCCACTCCGGTCAATAAGTAATATACAGATTGCACTCTTATGCAGTCAATAAGTGGATTGTACGAGAGTAAGTAAACAGACATAACGCTTAACATATAATATCTTACAAATGTTGAATTCAGATACATTTCACCTTCCGCTTAGAGATCCACAAAAGTGTCGTCAACAAAGAATCTCAAAATGAACTCTTTACATATACAATATACGAGTATAGTGTACTCTACGTAAAGGAGTATTTTCATTATCTCTTCATGTGCACAATTGATTGCAGTCAATACCTTACTACTTCAGTCAATAAGTGGATTGTACATAACGCTTCACATATAATAGCCTACGAATGTTGAGTTCGGTTTCATTTCAACTTCCGCTTATCACAGCGTCTGAAATCTGATGCTGTCACCAATATGACTCCTGGAATCTGGAGTCATGCACGTCTGAAGAGATCCAAAAATGTCGGAGATGGGAGTGCCGATTGCAGAGCGGTCTAAGACGTTAGACTTTGAATCTGAATTAGAGAGAACGCAGGTCAAATCCTCTATGTGACCCTTGCATTTTCAGTTTGCATTTTCTATCAGTACCATCAACCTTGTACTGTATCGACTCTCCCCCTTATTCTGTTTGTTAAGATACATGAGGACGGGCAAAATAAGGCTTAAAAGATGACCGGCTTCTCCTTTTTATTAGCTTAACATTCGTATTGAATCAATCACCCCTTCCACCATAGCTATATGTAGAAATATCGGTTGCCCCACCGTGCTTTGGGTTCGTGTCTAAAGCACCGCAGTGAAGTACACTGAGACAATAAAAATACCTCTTTGCCTCAATTGCACTATATTTCGTAGTCTCTGGTATCTAAACGATGAAGAGAATCCATTTTGAGCTTCTTCATGACCAACTTATTTGGACCTCTTCAGATGTGCATGACTCCAGATTCCAAGAGTCATGTCTGTGACAGTGTCATATTTCAGACGCTGTACTAAAAAGAAGTGAACTGGAGCTAAACTCAACATTCACATGAGAAGTGTATGGGGTAGGCCTACACGACTACCGACTACTACCCTCAAAATCCTAGCAGTGTTTATTCAACAAATATAATGTGACGAAACTTGCATGGGATTTAAGATTAGGTACGTAATGAAATATGACGCTATGAATACCCTCTTCCCCTAACAAAACCAATTACATTTATACAGCTTACCTATGCAGAACGAGTGTTTGGACGAAAATATAAACTGTCTCTTTATCTAGTTTATTTCGCAATACTCTCTTATCTACTGATATCATTGGCCCGTCCTAACAACAGAGCCATTGGTCAGTGGTCTTGTGACGTAATAGAGTACCATGATAACGTGGTACCAGAGCTGACCACTTGATCAGCAGTTTTATCCTCAGTTGTTTGAGAGCGATAGAGTGAGAGTGATGCAGAATGTGATGGAACCGTAACAAGACTTCTTACCCGCAGTTGTACAGGTAAATAAAGCTATAAGAGAATATATGCACTTTAAAAGCTCACTACTATTTTTACTATCACCATTTACTTAGACACCAATAAGTTTTGAACTACTTGATCGATGTTCATAACATTTCATCACATTAGGTCATACAACGCATAAAATGTAATTAGACAAAAACATATTAAAAACGCATGGGTTTATAATTGGGTCTAATTGCAAAAATCTCTTTATATTCGATTTTAACCTTTGATAAATACAAAAAATCTAAACAATTTTTAACATACTGTAGTAACCAATGTACACAAAAAGGTCACATCTTTTGGATGGCTGGTTCAGAAGAAAGTTACAGAACCCTTTAATTTAACCTTTACTTATTATGACTTAAAACTCTCCTAGTGAGTAATTCTCTATATGTTCGTCTTCCTTTTACATCTTAAGTAGCCTCCTTCTTACTCTACTCTTTTGGTTTGTTCCTCTGTTGCCTTTTCTGCTTTGATACACCTAAATATGTAGTTTGTAAATCTGTAATCACATGCAAGTCTCAGACCGTACGAAAAAACTAGTACAAAACTTGAGAAAACTGTTGTTTCCTACATTGATAAGATATATATTGAAGTAAATATATATTTTTTACGTAAAATGTGCACGTATCGCCTTAAACGTTTACGATTCATCTAATAAATGCGTAGTTTTTAACGGTACCGTTTTAAACATCATTGGTCTCTAATTAGTCGTATGTGGTTGGTCGGCGAATATAGACCTATTGTGACCTGTATTCTGTAATTCAGTTTTAATAATTAGTGTTCTGTTTTGTTTTTTATTAAGTGCGTGTTTTAGAAATAGTGACTTTGACACACAACATGATGGTTGTGATTCCTAACTTATTAATACGTCTCACAACCCTCTTGTATTATTTGTTTATTTTAACCTAGTTTGTAATTATTTGTTAGGTTGGTTGTTTACCTGAAGAGATCTGATTGCAGATCTCGAAACGTAGTGTTACTGAATTTTCTTATCACTGAACGATGGCAAATGTCCGGAAAAGTACTGATCCAGTACTTGAAAGACGTCCAGTAAATCAAATCAAATGTCCTTATTTATATCATATACATAATGTACAAAAGGGGAATTAACTAGTAAACTACCTGATATAGAAAATCATGTTAATGTTTCCATCCTTACCGTACCACTATTATTCAATCAAAACCATAAATATGAAGTTTAATGTGTAGGTGGTATCTTACGTTCATTTAAACTTTTTCAAGTGCAATTTTTTATTATATGGAATGTATTTTGTTTTGAAGAATGTATTACTGATATACCGGCTCTTTCTTTTAGATTTCCTTCCTTATCATTATGATACTGTACATTCTTCAAAACAAAATACATTCCATATAATAAAAAATGCCAAATTGCACTTGAAAAAAATTTAAATTAACGTAAGATACCACCTAATAAATGAATGGGAGTTTTGATATTTTTTTCAAAGGGATAGAAATGGTCAAAGTAAAGGCACGCCAAACACTATAAATATGTAATAATATATTACGTAAATATTATATTACAACACAATGTATTGTATTATATACTATAGTACGAGTCATGTCTTTGCAAGCCAGGCCGTTTGATTAAATTATTTATTAATAATCTAAAGAGATCTCGATTAATAATTTTAATACTAGTTTATCGCAGGAAACTCATCTTCTATACTCAAGTGAAGTTTAAAAATATATATCCCAAAAATATATGATCTAAATGCATTAAGCAACAGTTTATTTCTCACAACCTTGATATGTATCTTAATAACAATTTATAATGTTTACAATACCTAAACACGCCTCAAATATTTGTCAGCTTTTGCTGACTACAAATACCTGTTATTCAAATTATAACTTAGTGCAATCTTACGTGCAAATTCCTGAATATTAAATATTAATATTTTTCAGATTATTTACACAAAAGTTCTTTTAACTTAGTAGGCCTAATCGTTAAAGCTGCAATGACGAAATTTTCGCTATATCGGTAGTAGACAAAGAAAACACGTTTTGAATATTTATAATCCTCAAGGCCAAATAAAAGTAACTTTAAGCATTATTTTCCACAAAAATGTGCACAAACAGTTAAAGTTTTTATTTCTTAAAATTAAAACTACAAACCTATTTATAACAAAACTTGGACTATAACCAAAAAGGGAATACTCTTTATATATTTTAAAATTAGATACCTATCTTTTAGTTTAAACATAAACCTTAAAATACACTTTAGTAGATTAAAATAATTTTAGAATAAACATAACTTCATTCTTTATTTCGGTGCGAGAAAACATATGCATAATAAACAGTTTTCAACGTTTTCATACTAACAACCAAATTAAGAGTTATCACGACAAAACAAGCTGAATTTAATTCACCTATTAATTCTGCCACATGGCCCTTTTATTTTAAACAACTGTCCAAAACTATTCCTAGAAGTGTTGAATGAATGCCAATTTTCTGCATCCAAAATTTATTTCTGGAGGAGCCGTTAACGGAAATACATTTAAAAAGCATAATTTGGGTTTTGTTTCCATTTAACATAAGGCTATTTAAAGAGAACCAGACGTTTGCATTTACGGTCATATTTAATACATTTTTAGATGCCTAAGATTTTAACTTCTAACACAGCAAGTTCTATCATCTACAAATAAAAATAAAACAGTGGGCCCAACAATGAACCCTGAGGTACACCTCGTGAGTTTTATTCCCATGAAGTATTACGTAGACAAAGTGAATTGAATAAAGTTACTCTCTCTTTTCTTTGATATAAATAAGGCTTTATCAAGTCATTTACTTCAATTAGTAGACCATACAAGTTTGTTTTTTGCAGTAGTAAATTATGGTCAACACAATCCAAAGACTTTTAAACATCGCAAAATATTGTGTCTATTTTGTCATGAACTGAAGATATTACAGATTCGACTCGTGTAATATTGAAATATCGGATATTGCTTTTTCATAATTACACTGTTTTATAGTATACCATTTTAATAATTGAAAGTTATTGGTTATGGTGTGAACACATTCATCTTGTCTCCTTGAAGATAGATTTAATTCATAGTAAAGCTATTCTGTAACATTAGTACAAGTATACATATAGTCAAAATATTCTTGATTAATGAAATTACACAGATAATAAGCTATGATCACTATTGCTAATAACAATCTCATACATGACCTTTAACTCTACAATTACACGAGAAACAAGGAAAAGAGGCAAATTAACGTCTAGACTCTTATGCACAACCAATATAATAGAATACCCGTGCTATCAAATTTAGAATGCCAAGAAGATCCAATCAATCTCTAACATGCCCTTTGATCGAGGGAAATTCTTGAAAGATTGTTACTCGCTTTGGTATTTTTGAAGTACAATGATAAGGAATTACCGGTCTATGTAGTTTATTTCAACATATTCCAAAGTTTCAGATAAGTGTATCTTCAATAAATTAATAAATATTTCAAGGTAGAAATTTGGCTTTATTGTAAATATTTACAGACAGATATTGTATTAAAACTTATTAAACAGTTCAATCGAATGATTATATTAAACCAGTTAAAAACACCGTTAATGCTGAAATGATTATTTGCATTACAACAGTTAAAAGCTTATATCTACTTTATTGTATGACTGATTTTCATGTTTTAGGTGTCAAAAAACCAACTTTCAGCATTCTTCGCACATGTTTATGTTTTTATTACTTTGAATGTTATTATGTTAATATTAAAAACAAACCTGAACCATTCACAATTTTTAAACGTAATATGATAATACGATTACAAAAAAAAAATAAAAACAAAAGAAAAATAAAAGTGTTAAGTTTGAGTTTTATTTAACTTTACTGATTTCTGAAATACAACAAAAAATTCAAAAAAATTGAAACAGACAGACGGGAACTAACCATTTCCGACCCATGTTTGTATTGCATTTTTTGTTTGTATTGGAACGAAAAACGGATTCCCAACATATTCGGAGATAAAATAAACACCCTGTATATATGTAGAATCTTGGAGCATTGGAAAAAACGGTTTATTGTAGTATCACTAGATAAAGAAATACAACATTTTCCAATATATAATTTTTTATTTTGTGCAAGGCCTTTCTGAATCAAAGATTCCATCATCAGGCACTTTACTGAGCGATCCTGTCCTTGAAGGCAGCCCGCCGGCCCGGCCATTGGTGGTTCGGAAGTCACCTTTAAGCCGTTGGTTCCCAGGTAAACCGTTAGAGAGGACTCCTTAGCCCTAACTTCGCCTGGTAAAATAACACATATTTACTTTACTTTTTTACACTTGCTAGCACACAAAATGTTGCATGTGTAGACTTGCCAGGCAGCTACCACAGTCTTCGTGTTTGTTCGAAACGCAATGAACAGTTTTGATATTTTTTTTATTTTTTTGGAAGCGTCTGTAAAAATAAACTTATGTGTATTTATATAATGTTGCAGGTACGGACTGGCCAGAGAGTGACTCCAGTCTAGACTTTAGCTCGAATGAGCTCACCAGGACCATGTCTAGCTACAGCCCCAGTGATACCTTCTATAACAGTGCAATGTATCAGAATACTTCCTCTTCTTACCCTGGGGAGCTGAACCAATCATCCTCCAGTAACCAGCTACCACACTTAATACACTACTACCCACAGAGTCATTGGCCTCCCACAAACTTTCATGAAAATGATGCTACGATGACATCTACAGCTTTGGATGATATGAACGTACAAATAACTGACCTGACGTACCATCAGCCATTGAGAACTGTTAATTGCCTCAATAGAGTCCAGACCAAAACGTCCATGGGAAACATACAACACTACCCTCCTCCGTTAGATCAGCTAATTCTTAATCAGTTACCTAGTATACACGTGGGTGTGGCTGAAGATAAGAAGCCTCCAGCAGTGAAATATGATCAACAGTTTCACAATCCTGCTAAGAGCTTGGATTCACCTCAGATTCAAAATGGATATGCACAAGAATCAACTGTCAACAATGATGGCACTGCTCATTATTTTAACTTAGCAACTTCCAGTAACCAAACATCACAGTTACTAACCTACCGACAACAGGGTTATTGGCCTTCCACAAACCTACATGCAAACAATACCATGATGACATCTACGGATTTGGAGGATTTGAATATTCAAATAAAAGACCAAACGCACCACCGTCCTCTGGCCACAATATCAGTTACAAGTCCTGCAGTGCAAGATGATCAACAGTTTGAAAATCCTGCTGAGAGCTTGGATCCACGTCAGATCCGAGATGGCTATGCACAAGAATCTACTGTCAACAATGATGGCACAACCCATTATGTCAACTTTGCATCGTCCAGTAACCAAGCATCACAGTTAATAACCTACCTAGAACAGGGTTATTGGCCTTCCACAAACCTTCATGGACATGATGCCCGGATGATATCTACAATATTGGAAGATAATATGAATATGCAATTAACAGAGGCGATGCTCAATCAGCCATTGGATAGCCTCAATAGAGTCCAGACAGGAACGGCAATGGGAAACAACCAAACCGGCCCTCTTTTGGATAATTTTATGGCTACAAATTCAGAGGCATCTACTGAAGAATCACAATTAGTAAATGATTTTGATGAAGCAATTCCAATTGCTTTTGATGCAGCATTTGAAGCAGCTAATATAATCTTCGAACCGTTGGAATACAACTCTGCGTATGTCTCAGAAGGAACCAACTTTGAGGGGCAAATTCTTAATGTACGTATAAACATTCGAAACTAGTTGCATGCAATCTAACAAACAAACAACAAAGCCAACTAATAGTAATTAATTGCTTTTTAAATCTGAAAGCTCTTTCTTCTCAGATTTATTTGCATGTACGGTATATAATTTAACGAGGGCTAGATTTGGTCACCGTGTAAAGTGACTCTTAATAAAAAAATAGCAACAAAAAAATGACAAAAATAACAATAAATAAAAGAATGATAGGACAACAAATACTAGGGATGTGCAGAAAGTAACATACATTTTTTAATGGTGCGGCAGTGGGCGGAGTTACAGTTACCATCTTGGTGTCAAAACACTCTGGCGTTCAGAACGCATCGAGTTGTAGTCGCGTGCGGTTTGTATCTCTTTTACTTTTCTCACTGTGGTTAATTAAAATAAATTTAAATTAAATTAAAATGTACAATATACTTACAATAAACAATATAAAAATTCGGAGCTAATTCATCTCCGATCTTTTTGGATCTCTTCAGATGGACATGACTCCAGATTCCAGGAGTCATGTCTGTGACAGCATCAGATTTCAGATGCTGAACCAAGAGGAAGGTGGACTGGAGCTAAACCCAACATTTACATAAACTTATGCTAATTAATACACCACTCTAAAAAGCTTCATAAATGAAACACTTCAGTGATAGCCAAACTTAATTATCTTTTTTCATTTTTAAATGGCAGTTCATTTTGAAATAGACAGTACGAAATTGAAATGTCATTTAGAACCCAAAACACTCTTAGGCAAAGTCTCATAAAAACCATACCGAAAATTGGCACGCAGAACTAAAAATCATTCTTTGAAGTTTAAAATAATTTTTTGATATGAAACACACAGGTGATACAAAAGACCACTAAGTGTGAGAGGTGGAGGCCGAGACCTCCCAGAGGTCAGAAGCTCCCAAAGGCAGGACGATTCTAGTCTGAAGCTCCTAAAGAGTGGAACTTGCCAGAGACCAGTACCTACTGGAGGATGGGATTTGCCAGAGGCCAGGATTTGCCATATAGAGGAAGTCCCTAGAGGTCGGGACCAGAGGTTGGGAGCTTCTCTCTACAGGCTGAGATTTGGCAGAGACCATAAGATCCCAAAGGCAGTAACCTGCCATACGATGGGACTATCGGAAGTCAAGAGCTGCCAGAGGTTGTGATAGGTCTCTGATTTTGTTTTGGTGTCTTTACTTATTTATTTTTTATTTTAAATCTAACAAAAACATAATAAATATCTCAGAGCTTACACAAGCTGACTATGTAGTTTAGTCCAAATTTTTGTTCTATATATGGATCCTCAATGCAATCCTTAATTTCCAGAATAATGAGCCGCCAGAACAGTACTCAACAATATTACCCCGAGAACCTGCTATTCATGATGAACAACCAACACGACAAGATATGCAACCTCTCAGCACAAATGTTGGAAAACCCAACAGGAACACGAATACACTTCAAGCATCCGTGGTAAGTATATACTGTTTACTTTAAGACAACACATGTAAAGTAATGAGCGCATGTTAAATTAATGGTGTTTAAGAGTGAATGCAACGATCTGTGTAGTACATTACTACGGATTGTCAACCAATCCTTAAAAACTGCTAAGGGACCTACAGTTTAATGTTAGACCATAATCATTTCAGTACTGAGTTTACTACTACCGTATATCAGTTTATTACAATCACGTGAATTTTTAATAACATTTGTATTAATCTTTAAAGGAATGTCAGTGATTGATTTGATCTTCTTGGCATTCCTTGAACAATATATCAATGGCAGCACAAGCGTTTAGACTTTGGCTTTCCTTCCTTATTTTTTGTTCTATAGTAGAGTGAAATTTCAGACACAAGATTGTTTAGTTTTTATTTGCAACAATGATCATAACTTCTATCTTTGTCACCTGTGTATCAAGAATATTTTTACTATATGTACTATGTATTATATTAGTTCATAGTATAGTGAGCCGCTTAGGAGCCTAAATATTAATATGACTTGGGCCATCAATAAAAATTAATGATTTCAGAACAACAGAGTGGTATTGCCGCCAGTCCCTACTATTAATGAAGAGGTTCCAACACCTCCCAAGAGAAAACGTGGAAGACCTCGCAAGAATGAAAATACACCTCAAAACTCCACTGTAAGTATTTGATTTTTTGTAACATATCTGATGGAAAGGAATGAGTGGATATGAGAAAAATGTTGTTTATGTCTTTGAATGATAACATAAATTTAGAACTTAATCAAACCAGATAAATTTGACCTTCACAAATGACAGTATTAAATGAGTATGTTGTACTAATGGTGTAACAACTTTATTACAGTTCTCAATACATTTCTCTGTTTAAATATTTTGTTAGTATTTCTTATTCATTGAACAAATAATCAGTAACAAATATTTTAACTTTACAAATTATTGATAGCGTTAAGAAAAGTTTAGTAGTGTAGTTTTACTGAGAAAACAACGGGATGAGTTATTAGAATTCCAAGACCTTGGTATTAGTTTTGAACTTGACCTTAACTGTTCTGACATTATATCACAGGTATGTTTGAAAAATGGGGAGGGTCAGTTATACAGACACCAAAATCCGCTTTCATAAAAAAAAAAAAATAATAATAACTCATATTCCTGAAACAGATATAATAAACCATAAATTAAAAATTGTTTGATAGCTTTTACACAAGCAGTTTATAAATATGTACACAAAGGCAACGCTGAAAAAGTGCACACCAAAACACTTTATACGGGTGTACATAAAGTCCTGCACGGGTATAATATTTTCTGAACGATAACAGATAAAAAACAAGATTTGTTACATCAATACTACACCTAAAAATCTACTTTTTGAAGGAACTATCAGTTTTCTGTAATATCATGGGGACGTCCCGCAAGGAGTCAGAAGGAAATCTTAAATAGGAGCATAGGTCAATATGGACATCATTTTAAAGGGCTTATTTAGCAGAGTTTAATGCCGCAAACCGCACTCAAAAAGATTGATCCAGTACAAAATGGCGGCTGTTCGAAGATTTTACTTGGTTACATTTTATTAGTAGTAGCTGTAACCCCAGTAAAGCAAAACTGCAACCAAACAAATACTGCAGCTAACTACTACATTATGCTTGTCAGTTGTACATAAGTGAATTATGACATTAGGTATCCTCAAGGGTTACAAATTTGGTCCTAATATATTGATAACAGGGAAAACCTGATAACAGTAACAATTAGAAATCTCTTATCTTTGGGTCGCAGTTAGGACTTTCCTATTAGCCAGTCTATTCATAGTAGGCTATTCTAGTTTTCTTGTTTTAGTAGTGCTGTCCATCCATTTTATCAGTGCGCTTTAGTACAAAAGAGTTTGTCGTATTGCTTGTAGTTCTTCAACTACATTATGTCGCTTGAAGAACGTGAACGTATAACACTTCTTATGATGGTTGGTTGGGGAAATAACAGACGATCACACGAGGAAGCATGCCATTTATTTAATGACTACTTTCACGAAAGGCAGCCAATTTCTAGAACAACTGTAGGGAGAACTGTTCAACACTTTATGGAAATAGGAAGTGTTTCCGATCGTCATAGGTCGCTGAGATTTCTAATTGTTACTGTTATCAGGTTTTCCCCGTTATCAATATATTAGGACCAAATTTGTAACCCTTGAGGATAACTAATGTCATAATTCACTTCTGTACAACTGACAAGCATAATGTAGTAGTTAGCTGCAGTATTTGTTTGGTTGCAGTTTTGCTTTACTGGGGTTATGGCTACTAATAAAATGTAACCAAGTAAAATCTTTGAACAGCCGCCATTTTGTACTGGATCAATCTTTTTGAGTGCGGTTTGCGGCATTAAACTCTGCTAGATAAGCCCTTTAAAATGATGTCCATATTGACCTATGCTCCTATTTAAGATTTCCTTCTGACTCCTTGCGGGACGTTCCCATGATATTACAGAAAACTGATAGTTCCATCAAAAAGTAGATTTTTAGGTGTAGTATTGATGTACCAAATCTTGTTTATTTATCTGTTATCGTTCAGAAAATATATTATACCCGTGCAGGACTTTATGTACACCCTGTATATACATATATCTTGGTTTACTGACAAATCCCTTATATATAAACCATCGGTCTTCATTCTACAGAAATTTTATGAAATTTTGCATTAACAACATACATTTATTTTCTTGAATATATCTGACACGTACGCTAATCGCAAAATATCTGAGTCAGTGAAAAAGTTCAGCTTTTGGTGTTTTTTGTCTATAAAAAATACATAAACTTTATGTCTAAGCTCAAATATTCTGGTCAAAGCCTTTCCTCTCGATAATCAGTGAGTTTCAGTATCAAACAGTAAAGCTGAGTGTTCTGAGCCCATTATTTTACAGAAAAACTTAAAAACTCGAGACTTTAAAGGCTGCCCTTTAATGGCATTGACTTTTATAATGACCACGTGTAAAATTTCGTTAAGTTCCGGGGTCATACCTTTTGCTACTAAAGCCTCTCTATGAATTATGCAGTGTATCCATCTAGCTTCTGGAGCTACCCTTCTGATCAACCCTCGAAGTGCAGTGTACTTTCCTGACCTAGCCTGAGCTCAATCTGCACAAATTCCTGTATATTTGATTCAAGATATGTCATTAGCCTGCTAAAATGTACCAATCATTCGGAAAATGGCAGTGGTATCGACTGAAAACGTCTCACAAAAAAGCAACGATGAATCTTACGTAAGATATTAAATAAACAACTCTATGAAGATCGGTAGCTTCATAAACTTGCTTTTTTATTTTGTACGTAAATTAAATTAATTTTTCTGCAAGCATTGGCCCCCCCCTAAATCTTCATTGCGCCCCCCTTGTGGGTCGCGCCCCACACTTTGAGAACCTCTGCACTTAGGAGTTTATTAGTAGACGTTTATTATTTAAACACTGCTATGAAAACCAACTTAATGAAAAAAAAATGTGAATGAATCATGTGGCAAGATATTTCGAGAAATATTTCATTTGTAGTCTTTAAGTTTTGCTTGAAACTTCATTTCTAGTCAAGAATGAGTTTGACGAAGGTGCATCTCTATCCATAGGATTGATGAGCATTATTGAACTAATCACTCAATAGGTTGGCAGATTTTCGAAGGATGAGGGAAAAAGTAGCTTAATAACATTTTTTCCTACTGAAAAGAACACTTTGACTGGACTAATTGGGTTTTGAAAAGATTGTTATGGTTGCTTACTTGTATAGAAATTTCCCTTAAGAAAGAAGTCGATAGCCGCTATGGTAGTTTTAGTGAGAGTCTAGGTGGACTGGATTAAAAGTATTAAACTGTATTTTTCTTGGATCATATTTCTATAATTTCAGGAAGAATCTGAGCTATGTGCTTTTACAATTCAAATTTACTCTTGGCTCTTAGACTTCTTGGAAGAGTCAATATTGAGGTGACAGGAACAGTGTCCTAGAAAACACTTATACTTGCTTTACTGACCAAATACATCCCTTATTCATATTTCAATTACTCTCGTACTATCTTCTAATTATCATATATTAAAATATTTTATTTCAAACCAAATCAGTTTAAAAATACCAAAGACTTCTTTTGAAATTGAAGTATCCCAAAACATTGTGTTTTGCCTGGAGATGAGGGTGAGTGCCAAAAGTTCTTATGTTTTTGTCTATTTAATGTGAATTCTAAAACTATTTCTCGTTCTGATAGCTATTTCTGGGTTTACCACTATTAGGATAGGACACTAAACTCTTTGATAGGTAAATATAATGTTTAAATGTATACAACAAGCAAATTAGATGTAATTTTCTTGAATTCTTTCAGATTGAAACCCTCACCATTACACCCCCAATTCAAACAAGCCAGAATGACGTCACAAAGGATAGGAAGGCAAAACTGAAACTGTTGTCTCCGGATTTCTCTTTCAACGAACAGTCATCCCCAGGTTGTTCAGGTAACTCGATTTGTGCCAAGAGTGACACAAAGGTACCAGAGGACAAAGAGAATGCAGAGTATGTGCCTGAGGACGACCTGACTGAGGAGGAGTTATCTGAAGAGGAGCTGTCTGAGAAGGTGACATCGCTGGAAAACACAGAAGAAGAGAGACGAAAGAAAAACAACTTAGCGTCAAAAGATTCTAGGAAGAAGCTGAAAGAGAAACTGGCTCAGCAGAAGCAACTGAAAGAAAGACTGTCCAAAGACAACATGAAACTGAAAGAAGTGAATAAGAGGCTAGAAGAGGCCTTGGAAATCCTACAAAAATCACAAAACTTGAGAAACTGTAAGGAGGGATTTTAACACTCAAGGCCCTAATGATGATGTTATTGTTGTTATTTTCTCTAGCTGCATCATGCCATCTCCATTTGCAGCATCGCGTTGTAGTCGTGTACTAAGTACGGTGAATCGAATTATCTCTGGTTGGAAGTCGAAATCAGCATTATACCTAGAGATAGGCATAGTTACTGAGTCTTTTAGAGTGAAAAGAAATGAACTATCAAATTTTGTCACTAAATTTTAAGGTTCTTTATTTACATACCTCATTAAATATTAAAATCATAGATTTTCAAATAATAAAGTACAAAAAAATAAAACATAGTATGTTACAAAGACATTTTTATCAACATAGACATACAGTATATGATTATATATTTTTTCATTTCAAACTCAATTAAGAAATTTTACTTGAAGTGGAATTCCCATATAGTAGCTTTTTCCAGGTAAATTGATTTTGTAAATATAAAATTGTAATCTAGTTTTCATTTACAGTTATATAATGTAATGTTACATTATTTATATTATTGTAATTAGATTTAAGTAGAATACAAGTAGAGTGACAAGTTTTATATTTTTGTAAAAATATGATTTCCGAATACAAATTTGACAGTTTCTAATTGTATACTGAAGGTTAATTTCTTAGAGAAGGAACAAATAAAAAACTTGTATTAGATTTTCAGAGACGTTTCTAAGGTGTTCTCTACATTCTTTCCAAATCTTAGCAATGACTGGGTGCAAAATACGTCATTTTACACTTGGCTTTGGGCGAGTGTAGGAGAGTTCATGTTTACCTCACAGTGGACAACATCCTCTCCCTGAGAGCTATTCCAAATGAACTGATGATTATCATTTTAATTTTTGATATAGGCGTAGTAGAGGTGGAGTTTCCAAACAAATTCCAATCTTACAAGTTAACTCGTTCGAAAGACATTGTTTATATAGATGGATACACACAAGGACAGAAATCTGCTTTCTTCTGAGAGACAATTCGCAAAACACTCAACCAAACGTGTTTACAAAACCATGTAATTAACTAAAATTGCGTTACCCAGTGACAAACATTTACTGATTTTTGTATGACTGTAGGTATTCCCTCTGTTTACACAACAATCGATATTCCAGGTATACGCAAACTCTCGTATAAGTATACACAAGTGTTTACGATGTAAAGAAGACTCTAGGTCTTCGCAAATTTAGTTTAGTATCGATAAAATAGTTTGACTTAACATACAGACAAGAAAGTGAGTTAATAGAAAATGTAAGTACCATACATGAAGTTCATACTCCGTCCATCCCAGTCAATATAACACAGTAAAAATTCTTTAACGTTTAGCTTGTGCTGAATATTGTAATTTTCATCAAGGTAAAAATAAGTGTAATCACATTGCAGGTTAAATTAAAATGTTTAACCTTTATATGAAACCAATCATCCCAACAAAGTAATTTCATCACATGTTTTGACTTATGTAGCTTTCCACCTTTTAAATATAAGTTTTTGAAACATGTATGATTAAATGTTCACAATATATTCTGTTTACTTATTTGCTTATTCTGTATTTGTCTGTTGCCAAAATGGTTACCAATAAGAGCAATGTAACCAGAGTCAGTTTTTGACAGACAGAAATCAGAACTCCTAATTAACTAATTTATGATTTTCAGTAGAGAATAATGATGAAGGGATAGGAGATGTAAAGTTTTCTATCAAGTTTACTTATTATACTGTATAGGCTATATTTACTGTATATACACATACAAATATCTTTAAATTGATCTTGTATTGTATCTATATCATTAGTAGTTGTTTTACAATAAATGCCCCCTAAGTTGTTACATTGAAAATTGGCTTTGCCGTTGATGTCATAAATAAATAAATATTGAACGAAATTTTGTAACAATTCACTTCATATTTTTTAAAGGTTGCAGAATTAGTCTAGTAGAACCATATTGATTTTACTGGACATAGAACTAAATTGTAAATTCCTTAGAAGATATCAGAATTGTAATAAATTTTTATAATAAAGTGAGATGTTATTTGTACTCGACTCCATATAGAAAAACTTAAAGGTAATGAGAAGAACAGCAGTCAAACCTGCACAAAAACATGAAATTGCGTTAAATCCATATCCGATGATTAAAAACTAAAAGATCTTTAAATAGGTCTGTAAGACTGTGGCACAAGTGGTGGACTTGTATGATTCAGACAGTACAGCCTGTCGGCTTACGTAGAACTAATACTTCTTTTTGTTATTTTATCTTAGTTTGGGATTAGAAGAAAATATATAGCTTAAGTTTGAGAGCAATGAGATAATTGATGATGACACAGATTGTACTATTTTACAGTTGCAGATTGAACAAATGCCAGTCATCGCACAGAAGTAACAAGTAAAGAACCGAGAAATGCCAAAGAACTTAAGCCAATCTACAAAAATGCTTTGCAAACAAGTGGAACACTTGATCAACATTCCAGAACAAAGTTCATGAGTTACAGTTGAAATTGGTTGTATTTTTCAAGCATTTAGAGTTGCAATTCCTAAAAATCTGAGGGAATGATAACGTATGAAGCCTATATTGGTATTGTTAAGATGAAGGACTTGGCATGACAGTATTGCTGGTGGAGGGGATTGATACTGAAATGATGGTAAGATCTTGTAAAGGTTGTTTAGTTAAAAATGCACCGACCAATGCAACTGTTCATCCATCGATCATTCCTAACACACCTTGGAATAGAATTCATGTTGATTTTGCTGGACCAAAACAACATGAAAATGAACATGTTTTGTTTTGTTTTTATGTATATACTAAGTGGATTTAAGTGATTCCTTGTAAGGCATAACACCACAAAAGACAATCAGTGTGTTAATTAATGTTCAGACTATCCTTACAGTAATAACTGATAATGATGGCACACTGTTTACTTCTGAAGAGATATGTACAGAGTCTGAAGAAGAGTTTGAAAGCCATGATTGAGGTACCAGGTGTTGTGCACTTAAAATTAAGCACAATACTTATGCAATATAGGAAGTTTCAGAATGGTACTGTACAGAAAAGTCCGGCCTAGTTAATGCTCAAAGGTATACTACGTACAAGACTGAGCCACTGTTCTAACTGAACAAAGAGAGTGTCAGTCTGAGAATTATATTATATTTCAGAAGCCGATAAAGGAGTGTAAAGTTGGTGAATCAGTTCAAGTTCTGTCTTTACACATGGGAAATAATTTATGTAACAATTATTGAGAGAGGTGGGTCGTTTCATTACTGGATTGAAGTGGAAGGGCAAATGTTGTTGAGAAGACTGTCATATGATTTTCTAATACTCATACCGTATGTCTGTATTCTTAGAATGATTGTGTTGACCTTTACATGTTTAACTTTTGTTTCACTTTAATAAAAGGGAATTATTTGTTCATTGGATTGTTCATTCCACTAAGCCTTATAGTTAATGATCTTCCATATAACGTACCATTGTCACTCATAACATTACCACTCATATAACCATAGAATCCAATGTGGTGGAAGCCGCATTGCACGAATTGATTGCAGTTTAATCCAAGGGTGTTTGGATCGCAGCAGATTCGGTTGCTCATTACATTGAAGAGTAACGTCCTAACATCGATATTATCTGTAAAAGAAGTTATTATGTACCACCATCATTCATGTAATAAGTGGTATGTTTGTATTTAGTGGATTCCATGATGTGAAGACCAAATAAATATCCAGAATGTTTAAGCCTTTTCTGCCTCAAAAAGTATAACGCCAGTAATACTTCTTCTGAAGCGCAAAAAAAGGAATTTTTCAGGCATTCAGGCACTTCACTATTAAATATAACAACAAATATTTAAGGAATTATTTCTTGAAGAGTAGAGCAAATGATACCGATTACAAAAACATTTATATAATATTTACTTTTTTAATCTAAATAATCTTTTTGTCATTGAAACATCTGAAGCTACAAGTTCCCTATTCCATAATTTTAAACTGTACTAATGGTTTAGAAGAGCTACACATGTTTTAATGTATCTGTTTCATATTATAAATTATTTTACTTAATCTGAACATTAAAATTCCATTACTGTTATTTTTTAGGGTTTTCTAATGGAAAGAACAAAGAGCAGATTTAAACTAATATGTACAATTTTATATTTATGCAATATTACTTAAGTAAATCAGCCACCCTTCAGTATGTTTACCAGTTATTCACAAAGGTTATCAAAGGTCTTATCATGAAAGTTCAATTAATTTAATGACTTTGTAGTTCTTTATGTGGAGAATCTAGTTTATCTTATTTTGTTGTAGTTTTACACCAAATTATTGGTGTCTGTGCTTGATTGCATATGCAAGCGAAATATTGGTAGTATATACATTACCTTTCAAGTTTAAAAAAATTATATATGCATGCTAAAGAAACTTTCTCAAGATTTCATTTGGACACAGTTTATTGAGTGAAATAAACACATTTTAAAAATAGATGTTACTTGTATATCTCAACAGAAGAAATTTATTTTTTATTTATGCAGAAGAGTTTGAAGGGTTAGAAACAGTGCCAAATTCTATTCTTTAAAAAAATCCTGAACTTAATTAATTTAATTATTTTGTCTCTTAGAACCCATAACTTAGTGAATAAAATTTCTTTAATCACTTTTAACATTAAATTATATTGGAATAAGGTTAAAGCATAATATATTATAAGGGTTACTTCGACAAACATAGCAAGTAAGTATGCTCTATATTAACACTTATAACACTTCCAGAAACAAAATTGTGGATGAAAGAAAAACAGAAAAAGTATGTATTACTTTTGATTCATTTTGAAAATTAATTTATGCCTGGATAATTCTGAAGGGGGATTATGGAAAGGTGGTTTCGTAATATTTAATTTTTTTCTGTATACTACGGGTCAGAGAACTCCAGTTTCAAGTTCTACCTACTCATCACTACGATGGTACGCATGGGAGGAGTAATGAAATGTAAAAATATCTTCTTTGGGTTCAAGAATGGTTTTCTCTATGCTTCCTACTTCAAACTGAAATTCTTCTACTTAAGCTTTAGATGGAGGTTTGCCGTCAGGGAAACACTGGTTTTTATTGTTTGATCCCGTGCTTAAGTAAATACCTCAGACTATTGTGTACCCTGTCAGAAGCACGATTGCTTAATTTTTAAGGTAAATGGATTTTTGTTATGTACCCCTTGGGGGACAAGGAAAAAAATTGAAAAAAAACATATAAACTTTTTTGGTGCAAAAGTGCAAAGCCTACATACTTTTTTGTTATACTTAGATTTAACATAAAAAATACGATAACGGTTTTTTGCCATTATATTTGAAAATATTTACGGCAAATATAAAAGTCCTGAAATAAGCCGTCATTGTGAATGTGATAAGTTCATCATTTATAATAAAATTTATAATTCATTTTTCTGATAGTCCAAAATTCTGAAGATATCTTTCTTTATGTAAGAACATTACATAAAGTTCAAGTTCAAACTTTCATCAGTACTTACTTTGGTCCTCAGAATTTGAAGATAGAGAGTGAGTGATAGATGAAGAAGTTATATTTTGATATACGAAAAATAAGTTATAAATTATTTCAATATTAAATACTTACCTTAGTGGGTTTGCATTGAGTATACATAAACAGAATTGTGTAAACATATTTTAATTGCAATATAAAATAAATAAATAAATATAGTAAAAAACATCGTAATTGTAGTGTGGTATAAACCACCCATAACTTAACCTCAAAATGACAATATCACATCATAGTAATTTATATTCAATAAACTTATGCTATAAAACGCTTTTACTAATTTATAAGATATGAATACAAATATTTTATAACAATTTACAAATAAGTAAATCTTTTCAAACATCATTTTTCACCAACCTTAGATTTACATTTGAATTGATAATAATTACTTAAAGAACTGTATAAGCTTAAAATCACAATTAAACATTCAAGTAGTCTAATGTCTTGATATAAAATTAAATAAGTGGCTCTATAACAATAAAAACTCTATTTAATACATGAATTTATTCTAAAATAACTTTTGTAAAAATGTTAAAAAATTAAAATTACGCATTTTGTCAAATAGAATTATCTTTGCCTATGTGGTTACAATGGACTTTTCATTCCATAAATAAAACATATTTAAATTCTAACACTAATAGAAAAGAATTATTACTCAATTAAATTGAATAAAAAAACATTTAAATAGGGAATGTGCAGTTTAGCAGGAAAGACAATGAGTATCAACAAAAATATGTAGTATTAAATCTTTTAGGACAAGTATAGCCCACAATTTGCGTTGTCCAAGAAACCAATGTGGGCTATACATGGTCATGTTTTTGTTTCAATGTTTGAGTCACAAAACATCATAAAACTATAATCCTTATTCTAACGTACTTCCCATAACCTTTCAACAAATATGTTACGTCATGTACACCTTTTACTCATTGCATAACACATGTACTTAGTGCTAATTTGATATTTTGTAATGTTATTACATCATTTTATTTATCCTTATTTTCCAACCAATAATACTACAATAATAGAATACTTATAATGTATTTTAATACATTTTTCATTTTCCCTTTTCTACTTTTGTCCTCTTCAGTACACCCTTCAGAAAGAAATTAGCCATTCCAAAAGTATGTGCCAGAAAAAATTACAAAATGTATATCGTCATAAAAGAGTTAAGACTCATAAGTTGTATATATTAAGTTCTCGGTTTCGTAATTATTTAAAATAACAATATTTACAAAATTTACAAATTTTCTACAACATTTATAACTCGGTGGGGTGCTATTCCACCCAAGTTGCTCTCTCAACGTCCAAGGTCGGACTGAGTTCATACAGGACCCATCGAGCAATCTCACCAAACGGCCGGTCATACTGCTGTACCGTCGTCTCGTTGAGATGCTGTGGATCGGTATGGTGCCTGCTCAGCAGATGTACCGCATGGTAGCGCCGCCACGCCGTCCACTGCGCCGTGCCGTACAGCTGATCCACCAGGTTGTGCACCCCGAACAGTTCCGGCACTCGGTGTACCAGGTGTGGTGACCGCATCAGAATCTGCTCCGTCGGCACCTGGCCCCCATTATAGTACCACTCTCGTGGCAAGTAGCGCCTGTAGCTCTCGAGATACTTCTGTAGAAATCTTGCCTTCGGATGTCCAATCATTATCTAAGACAAAATCAATTGCTGAGTTTGTCATGAATTTATTAGACAGGATTAAAATTGTGACAACTACACCAATAGTATCTACATGCAATACGTTTTCAACAGTGAACTGGAATTCTTCTGTAGAACGACGGTTTTGAACGTTTGATGAAAAATTGTATAAAAACTGCACTGTATACACAAGTAAAATTTCATATTAAAATGATAAAAAATTGAACTATAATACCTTATGCTACCGCATAACGTTATTAATTGTTAAGTTTAAGGATTATTTTAAATAACATTAAAAAAATTAAATCTAATAATATTTTTATTTTTTAAAACACAATTTTAAACTAATTATTTCTTAAATATTACTGGACATGACCGATAAGTACAAATTAACATTATATTTAAACTGTGTAAGTTCAAAAGTTAGCCAGTCTAACATTCAACTTTGGCAAGAACACTGAACTAGTAGAGTAAAACAGTAGACAACACACCAACAAAAGCTATCCTGCCACTCCCTAAGGGCTGCCAACTATAAGGAAAAAATTTCCTGAGAACTGGAAGAAACTACTTCAAAACAGTCAAAACTTTATCATTCGTTTGGCTGCGACAACTGAATGTGACTTTTAACCAAAGTTTATAATTTGTTACAAAGTTATTTGTTTATGTCAACCTCAAGTATCTTATATAAAAATAACAATACTCTGTATATATTTCTAAGAGCAATGGTATATAGATTATGTCATAACCTGTAGTCAGATGGGAATAAATGCAACATTTAAAAACCACTTTAGCCTTTTAAAATAGACAATTATGGCTTCCAGATTTGTGTTGTAGTTTTCTAATGTCTCCGTCAAGGCTATTCTAGCAGTGAGTTAATTGCCAATTAATGTACATTTTGTTTTATGATTGATGTCAACAAAAAATCATTCAGTAATTTTTCACGTTAAAAATTTTAATGAAAACCTATTTTCCCCTTGGTATAACATTTTTTTGATTAAGGAAGTTTTTTGGGACTAGTATATCAGTGGAGTAATATTTTTACTATGTTATAACAGCTACCTAATAAAAGCTGCTTACTATGCTGTTGTAGAGTTACATATAAAATATGGTCCGTCTGAATGGTGAATAACTTCAGCAACTAACTTGAACTGAATTCTTGTCATACAGAAAACAGGAATTAGAGCCCTAGCAGATCTCCAACCACAACAATCATGCTGCCAATAATTTAAATCTCTGTAAATAATTACCATAATCATCCTCTGCATTCAGATTATTCTGTAAACCCCACCCCCCTCTTTGAGGAAGAGACACCACCACTATAATACTTGACATAGTGAAGGGTATATATCCTACTACACCGAACCACACTGTCCAAAAAAAGATCTTCAAATGCCGGACGAAAATTACAAAACCTCCAAGCAACAACCAAAACCTCGCTTAAAGAAGTTGCAGTCCCAGAAATAGCCTTAAGAAGCTTCAAGAGCACAAGAAATGGCTTCTTAAGGGACCTTTGTATACCGTAAAGAAATTTATAGAAAAATCCAAATGATGAATGGACAGACGCCATTTATATTCTCGATGTATGCAAATAAACATTTGATTAGCTAATTGATTTGAAAAAAAAACTATTTTGTTATCTACCTGATTTCCAAAATATTCCTTGTACGGCCAGCCCACAACCATCTCGTAATGTAGAAACTTGTCCAGGGGCTGGAGCACAACCATGTCTGTGTCCAGATACACTCCACCACTCTCCATCAGCACCTGTATCCGAGCCACATCAGACGAGTGGTACACCGAGCTCAGCGGTTGGCCGTACACGTGGGTGGGTCTCCTCATGGAGCTCACCTTGACTGGTACTCTCGAGAGACTTGACAGCGACATGATCAGAGACCAGTAGTGACCCGAAAGCTCATCGCAGTCACAGTGGATCCATATATTTCCTTGCTGAACCTAGACACATTTCATTTTGACCACTTTGAACCAATAAGTAATACTAGATACAAAATATTGATCTGATCAATGTACAATAAGAAAACGTAATGTGTTTTATACTCTTTGTATTTTAATGGTTAGATCACAACTGATGCTGCAAAATAATTTGCTCTGATTTTAATGTTTTTAGTGTCACTTATCAAGTTTTCAAGGCAGTGGGACTAGCTATTTAAGTATATTATTCTACCAGTAATTACGTTTTAAATCACAGCAAGGCTGACGCAGGGGTACGTATTTTTTAGTTGAAAAAATTTAGATGTTCAGTTTAATGACAAATGTTTTTAAATCAGATGTACTATATGGCAGTGACGTATCTAGAAAATTATTAGAGGAGGGGCTGTCACAATGGGTGGTTTAGGAAGTATAAAATACTCTCGAAAAATAAGGGATCAGAAATCTTCACTCGAAAAATTATTGAGCTTTAAGAACTCATAATGTTCTAGCTTAAAACAAACTACGAGGAGTAATTTTAATATTTATCTTTCAAAATTTGGGGGGGTGGCTTGAGTCCCCCTTATATATACATCCATGCATGGTATCATACTGACACAAAGAACTCTGCTAGACTTTTTTTGCTAGAACTTACAGACTTTTTACAAAACTATCTAGTGTAATGTTCTTGTTATAAAGGTCAAGTATATTTAATTTTTTGTGGTTTATCTCTTATAGCAGAATAAGTTTTACTAATCTCAGAATCATGACACTTTGTGAAATGTATAATCAGTTTTGTATGATTAATAACTTGGTAGTGTGTTTTTAATGTAGCCTTTGGAAACAAAATATTTAATAGGTAGTCATATGATTACTATAGATGAAATAAAGCTGACTTAGTTGCACCTAATGTAAGACATGTTTGTAAATAAAGTTAATAAATACAGGTCTTCATTCTTGAGACAGTAAAATGTTATTATTACTAGTAATTGAAATTATTCAATAAACTATCACTTGAAATTAGATCCTTATACAACAGTTTAACAAATTTATATTATGTCATTGGTAAGTGCAATGTATTCTATACTATTAAAAAATATATGACATAGTGATCAATGTAACATTTTTACTAGTTTTAAAATATTACAGGTTGTTGATGCTTTCAAAATACGGTACTTTGGGATTATACCGACCACACCAGTATGAAGAACACAAAAATAGAAATTTATAGAAACAAACATGATAGAACGAAAAAAAAACAACTCTTCAATTACAAAATTACAAACTTACAAGCATTTCCAGGTATTGTGATCGGTATTGTTGTCGCTGTTATCTTATCTTTCTCGAGAATCCTGATTACGGCAGGCCGCGCGGCATCACGTGATTTGCACGGTACATCATTGCCTTTCCATTACAATTCAATTTATATTTCTGATTAGCCCCTCTAGAATTTGATATTTTACTGATAGGTACTATCTCGAGGGATGTTTTTCTTTCGTCGACATCAGCGCGGGGCAGCACCGAAGGTGCTGTCGAAGCCCGCGCTGATGGCCGGAGGCACTCGCATTTTGGGTGGCGGAATGTGATCAAGAATAAAAACAAGTTTTGAGTGTTTTTTTAATAAAAAGTTTAGTTTGGTAAATGTTTGTTTTTGTTGAATTTTTGTGTTTGGAGAAATGTAGAGGTAAAACACGGAAGTACAACAAAGCGATGCACCAGCTGAACGGGCGGCGAGACTCTGCAATCACGTTATCTACTAGACGCTCGACTTTGACCTCTGTCTGAGGATGGGGAGGTGTTTGCGATAAGACAATTCCTGTTTTATATTGACGAAATATTGTTCTACGCTAATCTAGTAATCAGTAGAAACGAAATGTGAAATAACGATTCATGTCTGGGTGTGGTCGGTATAATCCCAAAGTACCCAAAATACATATCATTTTCTCATATTGTCCTTGGCTCTTACATAGACTTAACAATTTTTTTGTAACCAATCAATTGTGCTACAGAAAAGTTAAAAAAGCGCTTGGTATAAAACATAATTTTTGTAAAACACAACAGTACCTAATAAAAACAGTTTTATAATGAAATAATCAGTTTTAGAAAACAAAATATATACTTAAAATGTTTAAATGGTGGAGTGATTAGCTAAAGCCTTTCCTACCAATTGCTGATTAACTAAATATGATTTGTGTCTGTATAGATGATAAGTGTTGAATGAGTTGGTACATCAAAACTTTACAGACATTCGAGTTCCATTCATTAATTATGATTAAGTCCTTTACGACCAGGTGACTGAAGGCACCGATAAAGTAACTACGTCTACAACAGCACTGTCAATGGTTACTGTACTAGAATACAAGGTATTTAATCAGTTTACAGATACCTAATTTTTTGGACTAAATTTTTTCAGAAATAGTAAATACTAATATAGAAAGAAAAAATGTAGGGTGTCCAAACATGAAACAAGGAAGTTACGGTAGTTGGCTTGGGTAGTCAGGTTGGTTCTCAGGTAGGCCAGTTAGCTCTCGGATAGGCAGGTCAACCCTTGGTTAGGGCAGATGGCCCTTCAGTAGGTCGGAATTTTTTAGCAAGATTGACAGTTAGGTTAGGTGAGTTTTTATTAGCTTACTTCAAATTCATAGTTAAATACCTCAACCATACCCCTACCAACTCTCTAGTTGCTGATGTTAAGTCAATAAAGATGAAATTGGGTTATTATTAGTAATTTTCTGGAACTTTTAAACACTTTTATCATTAAAATTTGTGTTGATATAAACAACAGTAGTTTATATATGTTACTCGGAAAGTTGTGTCTCTAAACCTGGGCAACAATTACCAATAAAAAAGAATTAACCAAGGAAACACTATCTAAAGAATCTTACCTTTATTGCAGAAACCACTGATAAAAAAGAAATGAAATTAAGTGACGAAGAGCCAAATATTATGTAGTGTACTGTATTCGGGATGATTTTGTATGGTGACCCAGTGACATTGTTAAAGGAATCAAATGTAAATTTGTCATCGTTATTTTGTAAAGAGTACAATATTATCAATAATAAAATTAATATTACAACAAACAATAATTTGAAAATGCATTTGTATTTACGACTTATCATTTTGAAAAAGTGCTTAACCTATGATATTTAAGAGGTGGAAACACTACAATATTTTAGAAAATCTGTATTTTTAGAAAACTTATTTTAAATTAGTCTAAGTTAACTCATGATGAGATTCACGTTATTGACATTTTGGTAATAAAACAAACATCTTTTTAGATGTTCAGAATTAAGCACAAATAATTATATATTTTACATTAGAACTTAACCTTGAAATACTTTATTTTATACATTAGATGGTTTACAAAAACATCATAGGCCTATGCCTCAACTAATATGGGTTGGAACCTTGAACTTGGAGGTTAACAACCGTGCGTAAAATGTAAATAAACAAACAGAATGGGCCAAAGAGTAAATTAAAGTTATAAAGCTGCATAGCATCCACAGAGTATCTGGACCTTTTCAAAGGTCAAGGATAGCTCTTACATACTGTTTATATATAATAATAATGTCCCTGTCCCCAAAATGTGACATAGGAAGGTTTGAAAAGAAGGGTGAAAAATACGCTTCCCAAAATTTCCTTTTAAAATATCAGGGAGTTTTGTCATCTTGAAAATAATTAAAATGGAGGCTTCTTGAAAGGAAATGTATTTGTTTGTGTAATGCACTATTTAATACATAACATTAATATATGATAGAATCAACCATGAATACAATATCAGATTTAATAGCATTGTTAGATAGTAAGGGTATTTTATCGTACTTTGATAAACAAATGTATTTTTATGACGCAATTAAAATCTGAAATAATACCTTTGATTTTAAATTAAGTTATTCCGATTACCAGTATCGGAATTTACAGTGAATATTACAGTATTACCAGTATAAACTATGTAGTGTGTTATTTTGCAGTGTTTTTCAACTTTGGAAGGGAGGAAATGTGGTGTACATATCTGAATCCAATATAAATAGTCAGCTATCTAAAATATATTTGTTAAGATAGGAATGTTGATTGTCAATCTGGCCGTTGGCGGTTACATGTATGTGACGTCATATGAGACCATACCTTTTGAAATAAATCCTATTGGCTACTGAGGTCACGCCACTTCTCCCCGCCAACGTTCCTTACCGTTCCAGCTGCGAGTGCTCTCGCTCAGTCCAGTTTTACCCACGGTCCGTGAAACCCGCGTCCTCCCGACCAAGATGTAGTCCAATAGTTTTCCTTAATTGGTGTAATTTTATTACCCAGTTTATTACCACCGGCCACGAACATCACAAGAGTGTTTGGCAGTTATATGATTTTCGTGGCATTTAAACGAGAAATTTCAATTTTTTTTACGATTGACGAGAAGAATACTCATTTCGTGCTCGCTACCTCACTCATTGTGTTCCTCAGGGATCTGTGTTGGGCTGCTTGCTCTTCTTAGTCCTGAATGGCCAATGCAAGTTACTATTCGTAGATGAAATATTGATAGCAAGATTACATACTCTGTAGGCTGCACTTCTAATAGGTGGCTCCGTTTTCGACGAGGCTGGGAGTTGGTCTGAAGGGAACAGTCTCAAACTAAATGATGTCAAGACCCATCATCTGCTAAGTTCACTTAATAGATTGCTGACATAGTAGAGGACCGGAATGTGAAACTGTTGTAACTTTGGCAGAACACGAGGTTGACCTGGAATCCCCACATCGATCACATGTGTTGTGAAGCTGACAAGAGTTCCATACCTGCGTAGTTACAAAGACTTGGACGATAGTTATCTGATGGCTGTGCATTACGCTATCCTTCACAGTCTTCTCATTTGTAATCCGATATCATGGCGACATTCTGGGGGGCTGATAAGATACTTATGCTTCAAAAAAGGCAATCAGGATAATTAAATCAGCCGGTTATTTAGAACACTGAAAACTATTTTTTGCCGGCTTAGGAATCTTGTCTGTCTTTAGGCAGAATGTTTTAGTGCTCTACTTTTCATCAGGAATAACGTTGTCAATCTTTGCAGAAGAACTGAAGTCCAAAATCATAACACTCGTCATGCGGGTGGCGTTAATGTTCCAGTTCCGGGTGTTGGCTTTCCTCCACAATGAATACATTTCCAGTTTCTGCTGTGACATTTTTAAATCGCCATAAATGTTTAATAATTAACTCATAGAAGTTCACAAATTGAACTTGAATAGTTCAAACTAGTAATAAAGGAGGAACATGTAGCTCATTACGCCTTAACAGAGTTAGAGGATGGTTTGTTTTGACTCCTACTACTACACTCAAGCATTCGTCATTCCGTTTATTTTGTTATCTCCTTTTTGTTGATTGTTATTGTTGATTGTTTCAGTTGATTTTAAATTTTGCACTTTTTGGTATTCTAGTATCGCGTGATGGTTGATAATGCTTAGATATTGATTAGTATTGTTATTTGGATAATTCAGTACCTATATTAATTTAGTAATGTTTATCTTCTTGAGCTATTACTAAAATACATGCATACTGGATTAAAACCATTATTAAAAATGTTATTACTATTGGAATGCATAAATAAATAAATAACAAGTGTATTGTATTTATTTAAATTTAGGTAAAAGTGTATTTAAACAGGACGTGCGTATTGGTAATTTTATTTGAGCCATAAAAAGAGTATTTTAGTTTGCTAAATCTTGTGTTAATGTGATATTATTTTCTGTAATGCCACACAAAATGGATTTATATAAATCGTCATCTATCTTTTGGTTACAATATACCAACATACCTACTTTTGGTTTACATACAGTACAAGCCAATACTTGCCTCATCTCCACTAAGTACGTTTCGTAGCCATGATAAACCAATTAAGCGTTCTTAGAGATGTCGTCTTTTTGTAGCTCTACAGATATCGGCTTATCGGAGATCTTTAAAACCTTCCTTAACCATCCAAATCTTAGTAATTTCAGCCAAAACATCCAATGTCCTTTCAGTTATTGAGTCACATAGTAATGCGGACGAATCAATAATATGAGGATTGTAATTTTATAACCTTCATATCTGGCCTGAATTAAAGATTTGGATTTGGGGAATTTATTTAAGTAAGACTTTAATGTCTAGCATTGTCAGAAAGTAATATTATGTAAATATTACATTTTACTAACATCAATGTTGTTATATGATAACACAGTCAACATTAACGTTACGTATCTCGCTTATATGTAGACTATTTGTTACAAGGTAATGTTTCTAATAATATTACATGAGCAACACTACGAGCTACCAGGTTGACGAGAAAAACTCGCATTACAGAAGCAGTGCACCTTAGGGCTTCATAACGTTATCAAGCCTTCTTTTGTAAATTAAACGGGGAAAAAGAAAATGAGATGATTGACAAATGGAAATGCCTAATACTTATTCGTCTAATACTAATCCTACACCTACTTGACTGTGTGAGTGTTGATTTGAGGAAGCGAGTGGGATTATATCAAGTTGACTGCGAAGCAAGCACGTTTCAGTTACTGAGTTGGAAGGAATAAACATTGGAGAAAAGTGTGTCTATATTATTTCAAACATTTTTAGAAGGCAATTCCTAACATTAGTGTTATGGCAGTTGTACGTGTTAAACGCCATTGTAATGAAGAACCAATTGATGCATTACTTTTAGCTTGCAAAAGGAGAAAGACTGAAAGTGATAATTTAACTTCTGTTTTCAAGTTCGCTGCAACAGTTGATAATCAGGTGAGTCAATTTTAACATTTGCTATCATTCTTGCCATTATAAAGTATTATTTCAAAGGTAGATGGTTTTCCACAGGTTATGTTTATTTCAGAGACAACTTGTATTTAACTTTGTAATGCCCACTCATTATCAAATTAAGTAAAATATGTTTATTGATGTGTTTGGTTATGTAAAAAATAGTATATTCTCTAGAGCTGAGGTTCTCGACCTGGGAGTTGTAAAAACGTCATGGAAGAAAAAGCTACGTTTATAGCCATAGGCCTAACAACAGGTCAAAGTTTTGGGTAATTGTAAAAGTAATGGTGGTATCAATTTACATTAACGTGACCATGGAAAGGTATGTTCATATTTTTTTCCTGAAAACTACAATTTTTCCTGAAAACAATATTGAAGATAAAATTCGTCGGCAACGAAAATCAAAGGAGCTACGATTTTTTTTAAATCCTCTGAAACCTCCGTTTTTGACAGTTTCCTATAACTTCACGTCTGCTCAAACTCAGTATAGCCAGATTTTAAAAACCGATTATTATACCAACAACGAGAAATTATCGTACTTTCATATAAAATAATCGTACCAAACACATTTAATGAAAAAGTATGTTATGTTCGTATAATAAATTATGTTATAATTATCTTTTGGTTTGTTACTTGTATAAATTTGTCGAAAATCTTTCATGGTACGATAATAACTACCCATCGTGTATCTTACCGGCGCATAAAATCAATGAAATTATCCTACCTTTACGATAATTAGGTATCGTACCTCTGGCAACACTATCCATATTTGACAGTTTGGTATTACTTGGTCAAATAAAGAATGGACGCCATTTTGAACTACCGTTGTTCCTCCACGTCTATTCTTATCCTCCTAGTTCAGTAGTGGTAATGGCACACCTTTGTGTTGGATGTTCGGTATCTCACGTGGAAGCAATTCGTAAAGACGAGTCTGACTAATACGTTAATCCTGTCAACGATGCCTGCCCACTGCGCACTGCTTGCTCTTTTAGAAAAAAGAATTAACTCAAGCTTGCAAAAGTCGAATCCCAGATCACGTGATGCCCCTGCTCCTTAACGCAATAATGTCCGAAAGGCATCAATATAATACAATAATATACTTTCCCCCCAGTTCATATGCACCTGTGATAATAATACTTGGCTATAAATGCCCAAACCATTAAAAAAGTTCATTTTCCATGGTCACGCTAATGTAAATAAATACCGTAATGGCCGGAGAGGCAAAATACGAGTTATTAACTTATTGGCATTGTCCTACAGAACAAAACAATATAAGGTTTGACGGGGTGGAAATGAGAAATAATGAAGTTCTAGAACATAAAAAAATGGAACAACTGTTCACGCGCGGAGCAATATTTCCATGTACTTCCACGTCGGGCATCAAGTGACCTTTTATGACCATGATTCAACCTTGTGATGACGTTATCGGGCTACAAATTAATTAGTTGGTATCGAGTTATGTAGTTGTTATCGAGTTGGTATCGAGGTAAGGAATTACAGCTGTTAACTCTCCCGTGTCTGTACATTTTAGAAACCGCTTTGTTTTGTATGTATAAGTGTGCCTTAACCAGAGGACGGGACATACATACGCATGAGACACGAGGTAGAGAATTACTACGAACTGCAAGCCACAGAACAGTGGTTTTTGAACACCTGCCCTCGCAGGCAGGTATTAATTTTATTAACAGACTGCCAAATTCAATAAAAAATTCCCCAACGCCCAAGGCGTTCAAAAGGCGCCTTAAACATCTCTTGGTGTCACAAGCATTTTATAATGCAGGGGAGTTTTTGGCATTTAACTGGGAGACCGCCCAATTACATGACTGATTCTGCTGTTTAAAGTGGGATATATTGGCGAAGGATGAAAGGTGCATAAGTGTAAAATTGTATGTGTAAATGAGAATTTTGTGGCATGAATGTAAAAAATTTTAGATTAAAATTTGTGACGTTTGCTATACAGTGTAATATTGTCGCTGCAATAAAGCTGATTTGATTTGATTTGAGTTGAGACAAGTTCCTCCGGCCATCAGCACGGGCTGCGCGCCGGTGCTGGTCCGTGCTGATGTGAACGAAAGAAAAACATCACTCGAGATAGTACCTAGGCTATCAGCAAAATATAAAATTTTAGAGGGGCTGATCAGAAATATAAATTGAAATGTAATGCAAAGGCAATTATGTAAAGTGTAAAAAATAATAAATCATGAAAAACCCTAATATAAAATATATAAATGGACATTAACAGAGAACACTTACCATTAGTGTGTTGTTGGATAGAGCTGAGTGGCAGCAACAAAAAAGTGGTAGAGCCTGGTATGTAGGTGGGGATATTTGGCCTTGAAAAGGAAATTCTGTAAGGTATCTGACAAAATGGTCATCCTGGACACCATAACGAAGGATGTTCGCCCTGACTTCTTGCCAGTGTCTCAATGGCACGACCGCAAGATGAACAAACACACTCATTATTAAAAATTCCATGTTGTATTAAAAAGGAAATAATCTCGCTTCGGTCAAAACGTAAAATCTGAACATGCTCTCATGCTCTACAATTCCGACACAATTCACTACGATTCGTCGAACTAGTGGATGGTTGATTCATGATTGTCACGCACTCACTCGATCCAAAATACAGTACACGATATTCTTGTGAAGCACTGAATTCTGCCCTGGAGCGCTTGGCTGCAGATAACATTTAAGTAAACAGATTATCCATACACCACACACAAACAGAACATGAAAACATTAAAAAACTTAACTAGTTATGAATATACCCCCTAAAACCATGTTATTTGTCATTTGCACCACCTAAAACTATATATATATATATTTTTGTTCAGGAGGGTGAGCAAAATATGTTGATAACGTCAAATTCGTGATTTGCCAGGTTGGCCTTTAACCTCATAATTGCCAAATTTTGTAATATAGTATGAGTCTAAGTGTGGCTGTGGGTAGAGTACGATAAGCAGACCCGGTTTTTTATATCGATTATTATAATCATCGATACTTGATATGTTGGGAAAACTGTAATAAGCGGTCTACACTCGTTATTCGATTGCTATTATTGAACAATTCAATATATTATCCAACTTTGATGTATGTAAAAGCCTCCTCTTACACTCACATGACTCGAGATTGGGCTTGTGGTGTCAGCATCATCTTACCGCCGCTTAGGTCTACCTACTGTGTTTGAGTAATTTAAGGACTTCAGTATGATAAGGGGCCACAACCAAAATTGAATGAACTATCAATTAGAACGGTTTAAATGCTGTCAGACATGTTTACCCTGCAAAATAATTACTAGTAAAGTGAAGTACTACGTTGCTCAAATGTAGTGTAAGTAAAGATTTTTAATTTATAAAAATAAAACTAAACCATTATAATTTATATAACCTGTAATCTAAATATAGCATACATTTCTTTTCACATATAAAAATATAGCTTCACTATAATACAATCTTAAAAGACTGTAACTTAATTTAATTCAATATTATTGTTCCAAAATAATTCAAACAAAGTTAAATCATGTGTACGAGGTGTGTCCAAAAAGTATCCGTCCTTGACGTCTGGCACGAACTGACGTTACTCGGCGGCAACGGCAATCTGGTCCCCTTCAAAGTACTCCCCTCCACAAGCCACTACCTTATACAACGCTCCTCCCACTTCCGGAAACACTCCTTAAATTCATTTTGCGGAATGGCTTACAGGTCCTTTGTCGCATTTTGTTTTATTTGTTCAACATTGTCAAATCTTTATCCTTTCAAAGGAATTTTTAATTTCGGAAATAGTCAGAAGTCACAAGGAGCTATGTCAGGATTGTAGGGAGGCTGTCGTATTTGGTTGATGTCGTGTTTAACCAAAAAACGCTGAATAAGATTTGAAGAATGAGCTGGCAGCCTCTTATTAATGAGCTGGCACATTGTCGTGGTGCAGGATCCAGTCACGACTTGTCCACAGTTCAGGTTGTTTCCTTCGCACTGCATCTCGTAGCCGCCTTAGGACCTCAAGATAATACTCCTTATTCACTGTCTGGCCTCTTGGAGCATATTCGTGATGAACAACGCCGTCCTGGTCAAAAAAAATTGTCAGCATTGTCTTGACATTGCTTCGACTTTGTCTTGCTTTTTTCGGCCGTTGCTCTTTGTGAGTTTTCCACTGTGAAGATTGAGCCTTTGTTTCAGGGTCGATGAGCCATAAACCCATGACTCATCCATCACCAGTTTAATAACTTTTTTAAATAGTCCTGGGTCACTTTTTATCAAATCCAGATTGTCCTGTGCGATTTCAAGTCGACAGTTTCTTTTGGTCTTCTGTCAGCAGCCGAGGAACAAATTTTGCTGAAACACGGTTCATTTTTAAATCTTTGTGTAAAATGTTACAAACTGACGATTTTGGTATTCCTAAATCTTCTTCCAGCTCTCGGACTGTTAATTGACGGTTTTCGTTAATTGCTGCACGAACACGTTCAACATTTTCAGCGTTTCTGGCTGTTAAAGGCCTGCCAGATCAGTCATCATTCTCCATTGATATGCAGCCATTTTTAAACCGCCTAAACCACTCTTTTATTTGTGTATCGCCCACAGCCACGTCACCATAAACTTTCCGTATCATAGTAATCGTCTCTGATGCTGAATGGCCAAGTTTTTGGCCAAATTTAATGCAAATGCGCTGCTCAACACATTCAGTCATATTGAAATGCGGCGCACACACATGGCAGTACTGTACGGAACAGAGCGCTGTGACTCACTGAGTGACCGGATCGTATTCAATGCCTAATATGGGAAGGAGTAGGCTCGCCCCTCCCCTCCAATAACTGGTTTGAGCCGGTCGGTTACACCGCAGCCGCCTACTGGTCGGTACTGGTATGCTACTTGAGTAATGGCTGATACTGTTGGGAGATACTGTTATTTGTCTGTTGTTGTTTGTTATTATTTGCTGTTGTGTTTTGTTGCCTATTAAAAATAGAGTGTTGAGGTATTACATTCCATTAACCTGTTACCATGGTAACATGTTAGCAGACAATCCAATCTCGGAATTGGCATCATGCTAATCATAAATACAGATCATTTGAGGGTATGCCACTCATTGTACTGCAGCCAATTTAAGAGTTATTTTACTAACCCGTATTTTTGCATCATTTTGGCCACAGCTTCTTCCTCTATGATGTTTGTTTGTTGTTTATTTTTCCTCTTTTTTTGGTATAATTTGTCATTATACAATTTTCTTGTGCATCTCGTTACTTATTTTTCTCTTACATTTTCTAATAGGTTACATTTTGTTGTGTGGTTAATTTCAAGATACAGACACTGTTCTCTCCTTTTTGTTATAAATATTTTGTGCTAGTGAATGTTTTGTGTTAGGGTCAATCTATTTCAAATCACCCAGGTCATGTTGCTCAACATTTTTAATTTGCCTAATTTTTTTATTATGATTTCCCTATGGGTAGACAATCACAAAACACTATTTGAAAAAATTTTACAAGCCATAGTTTTTTCCTGGCGGCCATTTTTTAAAATGGCGGTTTTGCAGATTTTAGTAAAATACGCGGCTTGCGAAAAGTTTAATTGCCAGGCTATTTTTAAAGATATCAGAATAATCCAAAAACCAGTGTGTTCAGCATAAAATGAACTTCAATTTGACATTATAATAATGTTTCTTTTGTGCAAGAAAGTCAGTCAAACTTGTTCTGTAAAATCTCGGAAGAAAATCATCAATAGCCTAAGTAACTTCAAAGTAGTCTATTAAATATAACTATAATAAGTTTTAAACATTCTAAAAATGTATTTCTTGATTTATGTACAATTTTGCAGTTTATTTATTTTTGTACATTGTTTTCTTACTTATTCTATAACACAGAATATGCAGCCTAAATTAAGTTTTTTGGAATTTGTGTGTTATTAAATTGTCAAAACGTCCTACAGAAAATATGACGTATGGATTTTTCCTTTTTTTTTCTTAGCAATAAATTTGTCATATTTTGCATGTTCTCAAAATCATAAATTAACAACAAATAGTACAGGTAGATGCAAGTATTATGGTACTATGATTTGGTGGGATTTATTATGGATGATACTCCTCCAATAGACGAACCATTATCTATAAATTATTGATTTAAGTGTATGGCACAGGACCTTGATATTCACAGATAAGAAACAAGAGCTCGGAAGTGCTTTCGAGTCTAACAGCATAGAACAGCAGCACCTGAATGCCTCCTTTCTTAAGCTGGGATCAAACTCATTAACAGTCCTCCGAAACACTAAATTTAGAAACCAATCCAAAAAATTTTAAACCCAACTAAAACACTACCTGTAGTCCTGTGCTCTTTATTTAGTTGGTGAGTTCTTGGAACACACTTGAGATAGATATTCATGGCAGTGTTGTGATCCTGGGGCTTGATCCCACAAATTTTGTATGTTTGTATGTGTGCCTGCGTACAACTGTATGGAAAGTCGAGAGAATGGATTTAGTTTATCAGATAAATACCATCACCATATGAAAAATTTGTATTATTATTGGTCATGGTGGAATATCATTATACTTACTGTTGGTGGAAGAAATCTATTCTATTCTATACCTTCTTTTATACTTTATTTATTATTTGATAGGAAGTTCAATATAGAATGACGTCATGTATAATATTAGTTCTTTCACTGCAAAAAATTGGATGATATTACTATAGAAGATATTACTTGTGAGTTGCTACGTATCATTTACTTCGTCCTAAGAAAAGGGGGGCAAATTATGTGTTGCAGTTCGAGGACAATGTACAGTACTAGTAGGTTTATATATGCAAATGTAGAGTTTCCCCTTAGAATATATAAATCTTTTGCCTTTTAGACTAGAAGATGCCAGAGCTAAAGAAAATACACACCTTTTACATACAAGAAATTATGAAAAAAAATTTAAGCTGGTTAAAGGCTGCTTTAGTAAAATAATATTGCATAGTGAATAGATTAAGACCTAAAAGGTGTTTTTTATTGCAGTTTTCTGGATTCCTGTAAAACCAAGAAGACATAATGGCTCCAAAAAAGGGGCTAGTCGGAAAAGACGCCTTTGCTAGAATGAATTTCTTATATCAAGCTGCAACTTTATGCTCATCTTTCTCCTCAAGAGGTTCACAAGATTTGGCTGCTTATTATGGTTCAGTGTTCAGAAATGTAGCAAAGAAGGCAGTGGTAAGAGCTGAGCCAGAAATGAAAAGGAAACTTTGTAAAGGCTGTAATTCTCTTCTGATTCCGGGAGACAATGCCAGAGTTAGACTCAAGAAGAAGCCAGATCCACGGCTTATTTGGACTTGTGCGCGTTGTGGAACAATTAAAAGATTTGGTGTTAGAAAAGATTACAAGATTTGGATAGAACGCGAAGGTGCAGTGGTAGAAACAATGACATTCAGTAATAATCCAACAGTTGTTAAAGAAAAGGTTAGTGAAGGAACTGATGAAAGTGATGAAGTCAAGAAAGAAGAATCAACTAAAGAAGAATTACTTTTTACATCTTAGTGAATAATAGATTCAAGCAAATTAATGTAACTAACTTACAGAGTTGCTTGTGAAAATAAAGTGGTTAATGTATTGTCATTTGTTTTAGGTTTGTGAAATTATTGTTAACCCTTTGTTATTATATTAGTAGATTATATACATAACATAATTTTTAATCATTTGCCATAGTAGTCAGTTAAATTAAAGCTTTTTAACAGGGCTTTTTATTAACATGTGGAAATTTTTATCTTTGAATATTTTCATTTAGCAGTTGTATGCATCGATATGTACATCCTATTTATGTTGAATATGAAAAAGTGAATCAAGTTATAGTACACATAAAAACGTACACATACTGTAGTAGTACGTTTTACTAAATTCAGAGCCTTTCAACCTGAAAGACTGATTGTGTGTTCTTCAAAGTAAAAAAATCAGTTACTCAATAAACCAAGAAAAAAATTGACTAGTTTTCTGAAATTTGTACTATTCTGAAAGTAAAACTGAAAACCTTAATTTGTCTGTTAAAATTGGAAATTTGTAAAATCCCTTGAATAAAACTAACCAATGTAAATACATGCACACTTCAAACTCTCATTAACATAAAAACTCTTACTATATATTTTCATTTATAAGTCAAAATCTTTGTCATCCGACTATATACTAAGCATTGAAAAAGATCCAATCAATATTATTTATCTATTAAAATAGTTGACATAAGGATTGGATTTTAAAAAGCACCTGCTTACAGTGTAAACAATAGTAAATATCAGATATGATATTAGAGTATCACTATTTTACATATTAGACAGATGGGTATAATACTATCTGACACTGTAATATTCTAAATGGATTAAAAATGCTCTGTCTCTTCTGAAACAAAACTACATCCGATTCTAACCAAAGCTGTGGAGGAATGGCATTCATTAAACAATTTAATTGCAGAGTAATATGTATGTTTAAAAAAAAGTAGTGTTGTCTTTGGTTTAACTAAAGATCTTAAGTTTCAAAAATATATCTGTTAGTGTTGGTAGGTTGAATACTCTTATGCTTTATGCAAAGAGTTAAGATGCTAAGAATATAGATACCAAAAATGTCAAAAGATTATGAGTAAAAAAAGTCACTCTACAGGAATAAGATTATTTCATTCCAAAAAAAATCAGCTTAATTGATTTTTTATGCAAGCGAAAGGTTTGTTTCGTTTTTGTGGTTTCAGCACCCCAAATTGCAACTGCATAGGACAAATACGGATATATACAGCCAAAACATGCTGTTAGGATTTCTTTCTTGTCAGAAAACTGTGCAAGCTTCCTAATAACAAAAGATACCACTGACTCATGATTAACGTTAACAACAGAACAAAGTGTACAATAAAAAAATACATGAACCTGAAGATCCAGATTGACTAGAACAAGCACCAACTATGCCTTACTGCACAGAAAAAGTAAAAACAACTGAACAACTCACCTGCACCCACCAGAGATGATAAAAGACTGATTCATAAACCTGAGCCACTCATGTACGTGTTTGGGTTTTTTATGTACAACTTGCTCTGCTGTTTAACCATGACTTAGGCGACCTCATCATTATGCCTCAACATTTTTTTACACCTTTTAACAACTTGCTGTTACAAAAAGAAAGAAAACAAAGAAAAAGGGAGAGAAAGAAAAGAGATTAAACATACCCGAAAACTGCTTTGAGTCCTGACAGGAGAAAATTAACCCATGCGTTGTCACTGCACAAGATTCAAGTTACGAGCACGAGAAGTCACAAGTACAATCACATGTCACACCAGCACTGGTAAAAGTGGAATACTATCAAGAAAATCAATGTCGGCATCACCTGCAGCATCACAGCGTGTCATCCCGAAGTATGAGACGAGAAGGCGATGGTCAAGGGGAGGGGGTGAAGGTAAAGGCAGCTAGCTACCTCTGGCCCTATGTTTTGGTCTTAGACCTTCATATCTTGGTGTGTGTATGAATTTTTACTTTAAACAAAGAATCATACTATTATTTAATTGACTGAAAATACACCGAACAGCGTATTGTATATTTCAGTATAAAATTAAATGTAAACAAACTTAGGAGTTTTTTTTGAAGAGGGTTAACCTAATAAATCACTTTGTACTAAAGACATTCTTTAAGCTTTTTACTATTTTAAAACACTGTCCTCACTGTTCAATGTGCAGCAAACCCTTTTTTGAACTGTTCTCTTGGGCTTAAGGTGTGTAGTAGTCATGTTTCATCCAGAGACAACAGGAATTCTGAATTTCACTAAAGTGCTTGCATTTTGTCCTTGTTCAGAAGACTATATTGGGGTATTACAATTTTTTAATGACTTGCTTGATTTAAACAAGCATTAAACAGTCAAGTCAGTATGGCTGGGAATTACTTTCAGTTTTTTTCAAGAGAAGATATTAACCGAAAGTAGCCTCAGTATACATCAGTGCTGCCATCTCCCTGTCCTTGCATTGACATATGAAACTGCCCTCATACAGTACCGCTATTTACATAATTTACAAAATGCAAACTGTAATGTAGTAAACGTTTAGGATTTACGTATCAATGGCCAAAGGTACAATCTGTGGTGTGGGTGCCAACATTAGCTAACACTGTGCTGTTTGTTTAAGTGTTTAAAAAAAGAGATTGTGGGAGATGTTACCTACTATAGGCCTGTGTCTCTAATTCCAATATTCTCCAAAAATTTTGAAGGTAGTTTTTAACCAGTATTTTTCACATATTAAAAGTAGTCAATTATTAGATACACAAAATTATTGTTCTAGATCTAATCGATCAAACATTACTGCGTAGATTGAATTTATGGAATCCATACACTTTTTTATTTTATACACAGAGAGGAAAATGTAGTAAGAATTTTCTAAATTTGTCAAAAGCTTTTGACAGTGTAGAACATCATAAATTATTTGATGTACTTTTAAAATTAGGGATATATTGAATTGAACCGTCATGTTTTAAATCATATCTTTTTGAAAAAGAAAACAATACATTGAAACTGATTATTACAAAGAACATTACAAAATCAGATACAAAGAAAGTTTTAAGTTAAATATCAAAGAAGTAAAATATGGTGTCCCTCAAAGTTCCAATTTGGGACATCTGTTATTTTTGTGCTACCTTAAGAGTCTACCTGGGGTGGTATGGCACAATAATTCAGTGTGTCTTTATGCTGATGATACCAATGTTATAGTCTCCGGCAAAGTATTGAAACTTCATCTCATATTGGCTTATCACTAATTAAAGATTTTTTAAATAGTAAAAACCTTCTTTAAAATTAAAACAAATCAAATTGTATACCATTTTTAATAAGGCAGGCAAAAATCAAAAGTAAACCTAATATTTTTATTAATGATAAAGTTATTCAAGTTCAAGTAACAAAAGTTTCTTGGTCTGATAATAGATCAAAATTTAACATGGGACGAGCATGTACATAATTTTCTATGCAAAACGTCTAGCGGTGTGTATGCATTTAGACACATGGCTACTTAAGCAATGTAACATAAACACATTGAAAATAATTTATTATAATTTAATTCAATCTAAAAGCCGGGTCCACACTGAACAAATGTTTGACAAACATGTTTTACAAATATTGTTCGTTGAGGTGATCAGGGACAAACATTTTAAAAAGTTTGGTCAAACATTGGTTTGTCAAACAAAAAAATTACTGTTTGGCCAAAAATTTCAGTGTTTGCTAAAACAGTCAGTGCTGAGCTATCAAATGGAACAGACATGAACGATAATTTGTTGTACCGTCGTCGTCGCCTTGCTTGTATAGCCGCGGCGTTAGTGTTCATCAACTCACCTAGACCTCGACAGATGGTGGCAGAGGCAGCAGCTGTTGCAAAGGAGTACGAGTATAGTGGTGAGGACTTGCGTACTGACTTGAGAGCTGGCTGTTTGTTCACTAACTTTACACGAGTGTCAAAATGCAGATTTTGAAATACTTGCTAACATGATAGGACCCATGGTTGCTAAGAAAAATACAAACTGGCAGAAGTGATAAGTGTGAATGATCGTTTGGCTATAACTTTACGATTTTTAGCAACTGGTGATTCTTACCATTCTTTGATGTACTTATTTAAAGTATCAAAGCAAAGCAATATCCCAAATCGTTCCTGAAGTGTGTTCTGCCCTTGTTAGTATGTTGAAGGACTATATAAAGACCCCTAGCAAACCAGAAGAGTGGAAATCGATTGCAACTGATTTTAAGCGAGCATGGCAGTTTGACCAATGCATCGGTGCTCTAGATGGCAAGCATATTGTGATACAAGCTCCAGAAAACAGTGGCTCTACTTTTTTCAATTACAAGAGTTACCCACAGCATTGTGTTAATGGCACTTGTAGACTCTAATTACTCCGTTTATCTATGTGAACATTGGATGCCAAGGACGAATATCTGACGGTGGTGTTTTTAAAAATTGTAGTTTGTGGAGAATCTTGGAAAATAGAACAAGTCTACCTGAGGAAGAAGCTTTACCTGGAAGATTATTTGCTGTCCCATATGTGATTGTGGCAGATGATGCATTCGCCTTACATAAGCACATAACGAAACCGTTCCCAGGCCACCAAGAAAAGGGAAGCAAAAAAAGGATATTCAACTATCGCTTGTCTCGAGCTCGCAGATGTTCTGAAAATGCCTTTGGAATTCTCAGTTCAGTCTTTAGAGTACTGAGAAAGCCAATGCTCCTAGACCCAGAAAAATCTACTCTTGTTTACATGTGCTTGTGTCCATTTACATAACTTTTTGCTTCAAAGCAAATCATCAGCAAATGTATACACACCTCCTGGTTCCCTAGAACAGCGTAGCTCCAGATGGGAGTATTGTTCCTGGAGATTGGAGAGAAGACAACCAAGGATTGCAGTCATTTTAATCCACTTCCTCGAATAGGAAGAAAACACAGTGAGTTTGCGAAATCTGTGAGAGAAGAATATGCAAACTACTTCGTCCTCCAACATTGGTAGTGTAACCGTGGCAAAATGACTACTCATGAGCAGTGTGGGATGAACTCTGGTTCCTTTTGGCATAAACAACTACAGCTGACTTTTTTATTTTATAAAGTTTGAATTTTTTTTAATATTGGAAGTGATGTTAGTTTAGATGTTCTTTCGAAATTTGGACATTTACCTTAAAGGCTGTAGGTAAATATATAACAAATCATACATAACTTAATCCATAACTATAACCTAATTATAATTTAACTAAACCTAGACTGTAATCTAACCTAACTGTAAGGTAAATCAAATAAAATATTACTCACATTGTATCCTGAAAAAACTTGTATTTTCTTGAACAAACACTTAATACAACACTCTTAAACAAATAAGTCATAAGTCATAAGTCATAAGTTCTTTATTGTCATTAAACATTACAAAAATGGATAGACATAGTCAATTTGTAACAATAAGTTAGGCTATTACAATAATTTAAAATGTATGAAACATAAGTAGCCTAAAATAATAGTCTATATAACAAGTAGGCCCTAGTTAAATTATAATATTATCAAACTTTAAAAAAATCTTTTAAAGTCATAAAAAGGGTTAGCAATTAACCATTTGTGAAATCTGACCTTAAATAGACTAAGAGGTAAGGACTTGGATGCAATATGTAGTTTATTGTACAACTTGAGGGCCAACAACATTGTAACTATTTGTACTCTTACATAATCTGCAAAGTGGGATTACTGCCTTAGACTGATTGCGAGTGTCCATGATTGTGAACATCACTATGTACGGAAACTAAATTTGAGTTTTTTTTCACATTTACCACACAGACAAATATATACAGGTTTATCACAGTTAAAATTCTACTATCTACAAAAAGGGGTTTTTGCAATGAGCTTTGACTAGAGATTTGGTAACAATCCTAATGGCCTTCTTTTGAAGCAATAAAATATTATTTACATGACTGACTGCTGTTTCCCCACAGGAGAAACACCATAACATATCACAGAATGAAAAAAAGGCAAAATAAACTATACGTAAATATTGTAATGGTAACATGGAAGAAAGACTCTTGAGCAAGTAAATTACTTTTGGCTAACTTTGTGCACATTGATTCTATTTGGGGAGTCCAAGTTAACTTATTATCTACTATTATTCCTAATATTTTAATTTCTGTGATGGATTCAATATGGCCTAGGCTTACACTATTTTTTAAGCTACATAAAAGATTTTGGGTTTTGCCCTGATTCAGTGTTAAACCTGTTTGCTGCAAACCAATCTACTGCTTGCTTCATGGTGTTTTCTACTACTAATGAAAGACTATTTACATCACTGTCAACACTTAAAAAAGTAGTGTCGTCCGCAAAACATAGCGGTAAAGGATCGACAAATATTATTTGGCAGATCATTCATAATCAAAAGAAACAATGTTGGGCCTAATATAGATCCCTGAGGCACACCTTCATTTACCTCAACTTTTTTAGATTGATCCTTACCATTATCTACATATTGCGACCTTCCAAGTAAGTACGATTTAAAGAAATCTAATTGGTGACCACAAACACCATAATAATTAAGTTTCTCCAAAAAGAATCTGGTGGTCAATACAGTCAAACGCCTTACTCAGATCACAAGCTGTGATCTGAGCAAGGCGTCCGTCTTCGAAAGCCTGTAACATTTTTGAAATTAAGGACTCAAGGGCATCAACTGTCGATCTATTTTTACGAAACCAAATTGTGAGTTTGAAAAAATATCATTCTCACTTAAAAAGGTACACAATTGCCTATGTACAACATGTTCTATGATTTTACCAATACAAGGCACAAGAGATACAGGAACGGTAGTTACAGACCTGGTTTCTGTCATTCTTCTTGAACACCGGCACAACTCTGGACACTTTTTCTGTGAAGTAGGAAACACACCCTCTTTAAGGCAAGCGTTTATGCACAGCATAAGAGGCAGCAATTATTTCACTAATCACCATTTTCAAATATAACTAGACAGGCCATATACATCTTTGCTTTTGGTGCACTTCATTTTATTCACTGTACACAACAAGTTTTTTTCAGATACAGTTTCCCAATGAAGTTGCTGCTGAGGTTGCACGATGTTCCGCAGAAAGTGGCTTGAAGTCGCAACAGTTGTGACTCCGGCAGCCTTGATAGCGTGTACTGACTCGATGAAGAAGTTGTTGAACTCATCAGCGGAAATGTTTGTTGTCTCGTTTACGGCTGGGGATGTCTTCTTTTTTATAAGAGACCAGGCTGCCTGACAAGGGTTGCTCGCAGACTCAATAAAGTTGACATTGGCTACTAGTTTGGCTTGATTTACTGATTTCCTGTACCGACATCTGATCTCCTTATAGGCCCTAAGAGCCTGTTCGCATCCCAGTAGTTTTGAAAAACTGTTCGGTAACCCATCACCCTCTTCCTTAAAATTTCCAGCTCCGGAGTATACCACGCAAGATGTGATTTAATAGACCGTTTCTTCACGGTATGAGCTTTAGCTTTTACACACTTCAAAGGGCAACAATCATTGAATATTTCTAAAAACTTGTTGAAGAACTGGTCAAACATGGTTTCTGCTGTCATTGTTTTGCACTTGAGAAGTTCTAGCCAGTTCATTTCACTTAAGCAAAATTTAAAATACAAAATGCTATTTACAGAAATGTTTCTAACCATTTTTACTGCAGGAGTTTCTTTGGGCGCAACTTCCAGCAAACAATTACATTTTATTTCCATCTCGACACCCTCATGATCTGCTATGTCAGGGCATACAACTTTGTACTCATAAGCAGATAGTCTCAATATCTGTGAAAATATTATCCAGACAGTTGTTATTTCCTTGTGGGTTGATTGTTGAGTAGTGACAGTTAAACTGAGCAAGAACAATTTTCAACTTCTTAACTGTAGGCGAGTTCATAGTGACGTCAATTTAGCATTAACATCCCCACCTATAACTATGTAAGCCTTGAAGCGACCCAAATAAATTAAAAGCTGCTCCAGTTTTTTCTAAAAAAATATTTGCATCACCAGCTGGAGAGTGATAAAGAGTTATTGTGAGTAGGTTGAGGTAAGAAAGCAAAAACTGCTGTACATTCAAAAATGGAGCTCTTCACAGAATTGATCCACCGCTATAACGCTCATACCTTAAGTTACTAAGTAGCTGAAATAAATATGCCTGTTCCACCTCTAATGTGATTACTTCTGCAGAATAAAGATGCTCGCACATAGCCCTCCACATCCACACAATCCCTGTTCCTGATCACTGAGCCAATGTTCACAAAAACACAGCAGGTCATAATGATTTTCATCACCCAGGACACTTAAAATATTTTCTTTTTCTTGCAAACCTTGTAACATTTAAGAACAGTAACTTTAGGTTAGGCTTTGAGGTAGGCCTATATATGACGTCTTGTGTCGGCGACCCTGGGTAGGCACCGTCGCACCTAATCGTAGTAAGTGTCACTAACCTCAACATTAGTTCCATCCTCAATAGAGGGGTACAAGCTTAGATCCACAAACTAGGCCTAAGTATTTTTGCAGATTCGGCCTGTACATTTTCCAAAAAAGAAGCCTCATGGGCTTCTTTCTTCTCCACGGGACTTTGGCGTTTAAAAAACACAAACCGACTTACATAAGAACCTTCAGGCCAGAAATTCTTCATCATATACTGTGGTCCACAGCGACAAAGGGACACCTATTTTAAATGAACTGTATCCTGGAAACTTATTTTTTAACTTTGTCACTTCAAAATTATTTTTACTTTGGCTCGAGCATTAACATATTGCTTAATATTGTCCACTTTCAACACCTTCGGCAAACCTAGAAACAAATATATACTTATGTTTTTCCACAATCTTCAGTCTAATCGTCATTAACCGAAGCGCGGGCCCGTTAAGAACTGATATCTTTTGGGGATATTTTTAACCTTTTTTCCGTTTGTTTACGCTTTCTGTATTTTCACTTCAATAAATCCGTTATTGGAGTACTCACGTTCCTCTTCCAAAACCACTTGTTCCACATTGGACGATGGACAGACGGAACATCTGTTGTTTTTTTGCAGACCTGGGACGTGATGTGGACGGTAATGCCTGGTTCTCATGTAGCCTGGCTGACCTCACCTTGTCGTTTTTTTTCCATTTCAGACAGGTTTCTTTCACGTTAGCAAAAGTTTTAGGTGGTAGCACTGAAATTTCTTTGCTCTTACAGGAAAAAGGTGAATTATAACTGCTGGCGTCAAAATATGTTTGTCATTTACGCTTCTAACTGACTTCATACAGTTATTTGTAAAATTCAAATCTTTGGTTTCCAAAGAAGAGTCAAATTTTCGGCCAAAGCAGATTTTATGGCACCAGCATAAGAAACACTGCTATTTCCAATATAAATGTTCACCATAGCCTCTGTGTGATTATTCACGATTGAGGTTAGTTTGGCATTTTCATTTTGCATAATATTTAATTGAGTTCTGAGTTCTAGCTGATTTTGTGTTAGATCAGAAATTTGATCGGTCAAAATTTTAATAAAATCAAAACATTTACACATACTGTCCTCAATTCCTTTGCTCTCAACAGCACTAGCAACTTCAGGTGATGTACTCACAGCAACTCTAGAAGATGTATTCAAGTCGTCTAGCAGACCGGTTTGCCCCAGACAGCCATCACACTTAAAATCCGATTTTTCCCCTTTTGAATATGAATATTCACTTTAGATTTTCCTGCACAATGAAAGTGGAACCCAGCTCTTGCAAATTCCCTCGCACATAATGCCACCGCTGCTATTAGTGACCCTTTTAGAACAAACACCCACACAACGAATTTTTGTTTCTAGGCGCCATCTTGAGCTTTTGAAATACTGAATACTGAAATACTGAATACAACACTGTTAACCATCATTAAATTGTTTATTAAATGTAATAAAAAATAACTGCAACAACTGAGTAGAAGTGTAAATGTTATAAGTCCTCAAAGTATCCAGAAACTGTATTCATTGATGAGGCTATCAATGAAGAAATATTTCCGATGTCTTCCTCTTCCACTGGTTTTCTCAAAAGTTCCTGGTTGTTCAGATGTTTTGTTTTGTTCAGGTTTTTCAGAAACGTCCTTGTACTCTTCCATTTCAGCTTCAAAAAGTATATTGTCTATCTTGTTTTTAACAATGCAGAGTCTCATGGGGTTTTTTATTTTTCTTATTCGGTTGGCAACGCACTCCCCGTAAACTGTATGCTCATCTTTCGTTGGTTTTGGCTCTTGCTGCATTTCGTTGAAACAAGTTGTCATGATATTAAATGCTTCATCAACTAGTTTTCTTTCTTTTATTTCCTCGTTTGGCAACAGGCTTACTACTGACACTTACTATTCGAAGTGCCACTAAAAAGACTAGCAGACGAAGAAGGTGTGCTGGTTCTTGAAGGGCCAGCAGATGAAAGTAAATCTTCATTTTCACTCAATAGATCTTCAGAAACTTCATCCTGTGTCTTGCTTGACACTGTTTGTCTAGGTACATTTTTGTCACTTAAAAACTGAAAAAATTGTAAACCCCACCAAGCCTTTTTCTTGTTGGCAGTTCCCATTCCTGACTTTGGTATTACTGCCTTTTTCTCTCTTCTAAATTGCACTAAAAAGGCTTTCAATTTTTTTCTTAACTTCTTCGGTATTGTTTACACCTAACTCTTTAGCTATACTAGTGTAGGAATCTTTCCTCTTGTATTTGTTTTTATAGTTTGGTTCGTTAGTGTCCCAAAGTAACCTATGCGATTCGTACAGTTATATTAACGAAATTACATTATCTTGTGTCCAAAAGTCCTTACTTCCATTGTTCTTCACTTACCAATCGAATAGGAAACACAAAGAGCAGCCACTCACTAACAGAAAACACCACAATAGACCTGTTTTCTGACTAGGAACTCGCATAGACTGACGACACACAGTTTGCCAGTTGTCGCTCTGAGAGCAAACATCGAGTCCAAACAAAGATGGCGGCACTGTTCTCCCCTACCTGGAAATATTTTGTTTCTTGACGCGTCCACACTGGCCACGGGCAAACATTGTTTGTCAAACATAATAAAATTTGGCCAAACTGTTTGAACAAACATGTTTGTCAAACATTTGTTCAGTGTGGACCCCGGCTTTACATATCTTATGGTAAGTATTTAAAGAGAAACATCCAAGACAAATTTAGATAGCATGTTATTAAGCAAGAAAGTGCATTGAGAATCATCTTTAATTTAAATAGAGAGAGAAACTGTAAGAAAGTTTGTTTCCAAATCTGAAATTTATGTGTGTGGTGTATGTTCGTGTATGCGTGTATGTGGCCTAAGACGCCAATACAACACAAAAGCTCACAGAATTGAGTATCACAGACTAAAGCTCTTTAAGAAAAAACTACTTTTAAGGATCAACAATCTTTACTGAATAAAGATTGATTTCATTGATTGTAAAAATGATAGATATATCTAATAGGTTTTAAAGAAAATGTTTATTTTTCAGGATGAGAATGTTTACAAGTACATTCCCAAGGCCTATACGCTTGAACAAGCGGAATCATCATATAAAAAACACAAAATCAGCAACATCACCGACAAACTCAGAGCCGAAAACAGACTTTTCTCCCAACACAGTAGGTTGAAGGTAAGTTAAATGTCTGTTTTAATTGGTCATTAAATCAGGTTCAGCACAAAATGGTTCTTACTCTGCCACAAGTGGTAATAGCTATACAAAAATAATCTAATTTTATTGCTTTATTAGTATATTAGTTATACAACAACCCATGTCATAAAAATATTTAATATTACAAAAACAACCAAATTACCTATTTTAAATAATTGTGTTATTTATTTATCGATGTACAGTAAGTTTTATTGGCTTAAATGTTGTGTAAAATTTAAAGGTTAAACCACCAGTAATTTAATTGAATCACAGAAAACTCTCCTTTTTTAACAATCTAATTTAGTATAATGGATGAAATAATATGAATTTAATTAATAAATTATGAACACTGAACTCAGAATGGTTTTAAACAATTGAGAACTTTATATTATTTGAATATTTTCAGAGGTTTTAAATGTAACAGGTTAACCTCTAGGGGGATTAATGGGCTTAATACTTCTTGTATTGATAATCTTTTTGTGTATTATGATTTTAATATATTTGATTTTGTTGTATTTTATGTCAATTACGTTGGTAGTTCTCATTTCTTTATTTTGTTCATGTCAAGAATGTTACATTGCAGTTGTTGGTTGCTATGGCAACATGTTTGGTTGTTCAATGAATCTCTTTCTCTTTAGAATTCAGTCAGTGAATATGTATATGAGTGACACACCCCCACATAAATTTGTTTTATATCAAGAATAATTAAATATGAAATTAATTGATTAACTACGTAGAAAAAAAGAAGTAATTAGTTAAATGTATAGGTGCTGTAATTGTTGTTACATGCACTGTCCATTCAATTTGAAAAGAAGTGAAGTAGATTATTGGGTAAGTAGCATTAATTGACGTTGCTTATACTTTTAATTTCATGGAAGCAAGTATAAAATCAATTTCACAGAAAGTCCCGAAAAATAATTACGTACAATTTGTATCATACAATACTACTTGTAAAAAAGTTTTATGTAGATGAAGAAAACAGTACTTTATATAATTAAGAAATAAATAAGTTCCTTTTTTTTTACAGTTTTTTAATTGGAAAAATGGCATTGCCATTACAGATGTATTAATTACCAGTTCTAAGGCTAGTAAATATAACTTTTAATATAAAATAACCTACCATTTTTATAAAATAGAAAGTTCATTAATAAAATTAGTGGCTCCGTGATTGACTTTTTATTGTTGAGGATATCGATTAATGTATGCTACTTTGCAGGTAGTGAACTGCTTTCGTGCCCTGAGCGAGACTGACAGTTTAGAGGATGGAACGACACAGACTGCCAGTGATCACAGTCTGACGATTGTCGATATTGAAAGCCTTCCGACGACCAGTTCTGAATCGTCCAAACATTCAACAATATCTGAAGTGGTCAGTACTCATGTGACATTTGTTTGAGAACTTTAGTCGCTGTATTGTTGATTAAATTTTAATCTAATTCAAAAATTATTTTTCACTTGATTTCTATTTTATTTGTTCTTGTTCCAATACATTAAGAATAAGGTCATTTTCATTCTAAATAACTCAAATATACTAATGTGTATGCACTTTTTTATAAATATTTAAAATTTATATTTTTGAAATTTTGTAGAATACTAAAGAACAATTATGTATTTTTTAGCATATTTTTACTTCTTTGTTTCAAGTTTGGTTTTGATGATGAAAAAATTCTGAAGAAAACAGGATTTTTCTGGACATTTGCTAATGGTCAGTAATATAAAAAATCACTAACACTAAGAATTATACACTCACTGTGATTATTTTGAGTTTGATTTACTATCAAGATGAGGCAGTGGCAATGGGTTCACTTACTCTCTGGACATACTTCGTATTTTGTTTGCTGTAATGTAACTTTGACCAAGATGGTATTTTTTCGCAACTTAGAGACAAGCCCAGGGATTTTCAAAATAAGAATAGGTGTATATGTTAACAAGGGACCCTATGAATGTCCTTGTAAAATTTCAGTAAAATTGGTTGAATATTTTATGCATGAAAGCAACAAACAAACTCTCCTCTTCACATCTCCGCACATCCATCTGTGTTCCCAAGTGATTCCTGTATATCATTGTGATGAAAGTGTAAATTGGAGCGCAAAATGAACATTTTGCACTGGTATATTTTAGATTGCTAAGTATCACTGAACAATAATAAAGAGATTTGGCAATTACTGCTTTTCGATTGCCAAGTACAGAATTGTGTGACTTATGTAACTAGTTGCGATATTATTTTCGGGGCAAGCAAAAATATTTGTAACTTACCAGATATGCCAGAAAGAATAATAATCTGAATAACTGGAAGTAAAGATTTAAGTTAAATTGAAGATAAATGATTAGAATCATTTATTTGAAATAAATTTATAACATCAAGTTTATACTATTTAAAATCAATTAATTCTCTTAAACAGCAAACAAAATGTAAAAGTCTATTTCAATCAAAATTGTAATGATTGATGGTTGAAATAATTTAGTAAGGTCCAGAGTCGTCTCTTATTTTGTTATTATCTTATGACAAGAAGCTGAGAAATTGCACATAGTCCTAAAAGGACCATTGCTCTGCTTCTGGAGTGACAGGATATTCTGGATGGGTAAGGTAGGGGTTAAGGGCAGCCTTCTGTCGAGATCCATGAGGAAGGATTTTGGTCATTATCTGTCATGTTTCCTTGGAAAAAGGGGAAACCTGCTCTTAATCAGCCAGTCCAGTCAAACCAGGGAGGGAGGCATGACCTAATGTCTAATCTAGCAACAGCCTTTAACACTTAGGGAGTCCCACCAACTCCAACAGTCATCCCCTGCAGTAGACTAGACCTATCGATCTACCCTTGCATTCCTATATCTCCACATTTGTGGTTAGTGATGTGCCAATCCTGGACATACATAGGGTTGCCCAGAGACATCGTATTAATTCAAATTAATACAAAACTCACTTCTTCCTATTATATTGTGTTACAAAAAAAATATGTGTTCTAATTTCACAATTCAAATAATCATTACTTTAGTTTTTTTTTGTAAAAAAAGGTAACATGTTACATAGTTTTAAAAGTGTTCGAAGTATTGTTGCATATAATTTGTTATTGCCATATTTTTAGGACCTTGATAAAAAACCCGAGAAGTATGTGTATGACATCTACTACGCTCCTGACTGTAAACTCGATGAGAAGATGATGGATAATCCCATCAGGTAAGGGAGTTGATTTACTTTCATAGTATAAGGCATGTTTTAAGTACCGTTTTGATATATAAAAAATTCAAGTAAAATTTTTATCTACTACTCCACATAATTGTCTGTCATCAATATTAAGTCACTTACCTAAACATAACCTTTTGTATACTGTTGTCATAGAAAATTACCATCTGATTTAACAGCGAGTGCAAACACGATCATTTTGATGCTATTGTCAGAAATCAGAAATTCTTTATTGATAATCTTTAAGCTTACAAGTAGCGTCAATTAACAAAAAGTTTATATAGTTATAAAATATAAAAGTTCATGTTTTTCTCTGTCAAGTTGTCACTCTCCATAAGTAAAATTCCTCCACTGTGTAGATGGTTCTTTGCAAGAGCCAGTTCTTTATTGCAGTCTTCATGTTAATGTGATTGTTTCCATTTTTCTTAATTTCTTCTGGCAGAGCATTAAACAGTTTTTTCCCGGCATAGGTTGGTTTTTTCTCAAATACAGCTGTTCTGTGAAGAGGTAGTGGAAAGTCTTGACCATGTCTTGTGTTATGTTCATGAAGATTACTATTTCGAGGAAAGTCTTTTGATAAGCAGTACAATATCGTTTCCAGAATATATAGAGAAGTCACTGTCAGTATATTCAATTCTTTAAAAGTAGCTCATCATTGCACTGCTGATCTTCAAGAAGCTTCTTCTGATGAACAAACAAAATGATAGTCACAGGGCACTAAATTGAAGCTGTTTCGAGGATTATCAAACTGTTTCTAGCAAAATGCTGTGATGAGATCTTGAGTCTGTTTTGCGGCATATGGATGGGCATTGTCATAGAGCAAAACATGTATTTTGATAAAAATGTCGTAGAGATCACTTCTTGAAACTTGAGGAAACCTTTCTGGTAACGAAGAAATTAAGATGATATGTATGTTCTTATTCACTTTCTACACCGAATCGCTGGTGATCATTGAAGGTTGAACACTCCGTTTCTCATCATAAACATTCTTCTGGCCATCTTCTTGCCCATTACGGTGGATTTCAACTTCTTTCTCACCTTTAGCACCAAGAAAACAAACGACAGCACGTACTTCACAGTCGGAATGATTCACAATTGACAGGGGCATTTGAAATATGTATTAACAGATGACAAACTATAGGTGTTACTGTAATTGTGTCTGTAGCTTAATAACAGATGTAGGTAGACAGTGCACAAGCACCAGTCATTACAACACCGAACACAGAACTAGTGCGGCGGAATTTCAAAACGGTACTAACTTTTAAAATATATTTTGTAGTAGGGAAGTGTATTTAGGGGAATTTTTACTAAAGGTGAACAAATATCTAAAAGTGTATGATAAGTTTGATTTGTATATATATATACAATTAACATTTTACCAGTTGATGTTGTAGTGTTTGTAGTCTCAAAATTTTAAGATTTGGGAACTCTGATCGACTATATTTGTTTAAATTTGATTTGTAATGGCTTTAAGATTGTTAACCCTGACGTACTATTGTAACTCAGCTATTTTCTCGCTGTGAGATCATGATGGATTTATATCTTTCTCTGCAAATAATACTGGGGATTTTTTATATTTACTAACCCTACCAACTTACTTTAGTGGCACAGTGTTTTACCAAGGTGTAAGGTACCCATTAAGGATTTTTCTAAAACTTATTTTAACTACAACCAATACTGAAAATGTAACGTATAATAAATAATTTTTCTTACAGAAAACAAATATTCGTTATGAAGTTTTTTACTTTCAACATAATTTTTTATGCTTCAAAACTGTAAGAAGAAATGTCTTGTTATTCATTCCTGAATTCCGTTTTCCGTAGAGCTTTGGCAAGCATGACATGATGAGATAAAATTACAAAAATGTAATACTTTTTGTTCTCTAATACAATGTCAACCTAAAATTACAATTTTTTCAAACACATGACACAATTTTGTAAAAAAAATTTAAAATGAAGATATTAAAATTTTTTGTCTAAAAATTCTAAGGAGCTATATTTTTACCGTAAAAATTCAGAAATCTCCAGGAAAACTTGGTGATAAGCTAACATTACGTTTGCACTTCTGAGGAGCACAGTGTTTTTTAGTTTACAGAGCTTCATTTAAGCGGTTGGTATTATTCTGTTTTGCAGCTTTATTCACTAAGCTTATTGGTTAATGACAAACCATTGTTCTAGTGACAATGGGAATTTTCTGAGCCTTAGTGAAGCTTATCATTCGATGGACTGGAAAAGGTTAATGTGTGACTGCCTCGCCACATGATATCGTGAGAACAAACTGGCTATAGACTTTAAATTTGTGCATGAAACTTAATTTCTGTATCGTCAACACTGAGTTGGATGATGGTGCATGTCACTCCATGCGATTTGACTAAGTACTAGCGAACATTTTTAAATGAGTTTTATAGGTAAACATGGTGTCAAAGAGAAAATCACAGGAAAAATGAATTTGTAAAGGAACTTAGTACAATCATGTGACATTTTGACATGTGACTTAGTAACTCATGGAGCCTAACTATCAGAATGAAATGAGCTATAAACTTGTATGCGCTATAAAGCCTGTTATGCAATACCTGGTATGGTGTATATTTGCTTGCCTTGTATTATTAGAATAAATAATGCGAAATTAAGCTTTTTGTAGTGCAATGGACATTCTAACATTTCTACAGTTTTTAAACTACTTTAATTGAGATTTCCTGTAATATAGCATGTACACACAAATAGTGAGTTACACACACAGTGTAATTATTATTATTGCATTATTCACATAATGGTTGTTTATTTTCAGCTGCCATCCTCTTGATGACTTAGTGTTTGAAGACTATTCTAATGAGGTGTACGATGTTGAAGAAGAATCAGATGATTCGAATGATGAAAACAACTGGAGAAATGATTATCCAGATGAGGATCCTGACAGGTAAGTTATAAACTATTGTACAGGCTATTTACACAAGTAAAAAACCCGGTGAAGAGAAGTGTAGAAATTCTTCACTCTTCCTTGCTCCCAGAGAACTTCTTCTCTAATGTGTATATCAGTTCTTAACTTATATTATAGCCAATAAGAAAAAAACCAAACGAGTTAATTCATTCAACAACTCAGTAAATAATGTAATTATGTTTATTGAGTATATAATTGCATAGGGCGGTATTGTATTAGGGTTTTTCTTATTGGCCATGAGATAAGTAAAGAAACTGATATTCACATTTGAGAGGAATATATACATACACAGGGTGTAAATTAAGTCCTGATACGTCTGGATATATTCCAGACGGATTGAGATATTGATGTAAAATCTTCACCATACATATTAAAATACTTTTTGGAGGTTAAAACAAATTGCAGCCCCCTTTTCAAAGGAGGTAACTTTAAATTTTCAAAATGTAACACCCATCTTGTGACATTTCAAAGGTTATTCAATAAATACAATGACACTAAGAAAACTTCTCTATGCCATTTCTAGCAAAAGTTATGGGCAAACAACCCCTGTGTTTTGAATTGTTTACATGGTTTTACTAGATTTGGAAGTGAATTTGTAAATTTACTTCCAATATGTTTTTTTACCTCTGTGCCTTGCTATGTATGTATGTGTGTATGATTGGCTCTCAAGAGGGGAGATTTTAGTCGTTATGTTGAGTTGTTTAAAAGGTTCTTTCACAGCCTGTTACCAATTCAACTTTAGCATAGTTTGTATAGTTTTTTTTGTAAAATTAATAATCTATCCAGGATATTTTTTAGAGGTGGTTTCTTAAATATTACTTCCAAAAGATGTATGCGGTTGATTGTATGCAAAATAAACTATTTTGAAGGTTTATGAATTAGTCTGCAATTACGTAGAACTGCAAACATTTTTAGAATGTGTGTAAGGTTAAAAACTTATTTTGCTTCATATACTTGTAAACGTTGTGTAGATGCAGTTCACCCCCCTCAAACTCGTCTTGAGCTATATTAAGGGATTTACTAATGTTTTTGAAACTAAATATTGACACAAAATAAGTGTTAGGAAAATCCCGTTTCAAATTTTAGTGCGCATTTTGAATATTTGTAAAATTTGAAACGTTCTTCTTTTATTAGGGTTTTTTAATATCTTAATGTCAGTATTATTGAATATGTAATAAAATCAACTATAAACTAAATGTTTTGTTAAATCTCAAAGAAAACAATACTAAAGTGGGTTTGATATTTTTCAGTATCGGAGAAGATGACATGAAGTTAGCCTGTCAGCTGGGAGGCTTGAATATGAGTAAGTATTTTTTTTTCAATAACATAACGAGTTATATCTATAAGAATATGTTAAAAACAAACTTTTTCATTTATAAACCATGGATTTGTTCATATTGGTTGTTGATTAGCCAAGTTACAGCTCTGGCCTCCCCCCTCAACTCGTCTGTGTAAGCGGATGTTTATTACAGACAGTTTCAGTATAACATCTGTTCACTGAAGATGACATCCACAGTGTAGCAGAAATATTTTAAAATTGTTCGTTTTAGTAATGTTTTGACACAGAATAATAAGGAAAACCTAGACTAGGTTATAGGTGTACAAAGTTAATAGACAATAATAATTATACTATCTTTTAAGAGGCTATGATTACTATTGGTGGAATCGGCTGAAAATGAAATCGTTGATTTTGCAAGGCTTCACACAGAATAAAAGTTAATATGGGAAAATTGTGTGATCATTACTAGTGGTATAAATATAAAAATTGTTCCAAGAATCTTCAATTATTCTATCATTTATTTCTAAAACCTTTACAATTTTATTGTTAAAACAAAAGATGTTTCCAATACAGTACAAATTCCCAAATATACAGTCCTGACAATACAAAGGAATAAGTCATATATAAAGATAAATTTCAGGATTAATCTGTGTAGTATCAATAATGAATTCTGTAGGTCTTCACATCTCCTTACGTTAAATAATAGCTAGATAAACTCAATAACAATTTTAAAATAAACATCACCAATAGCATTACAAACCTTGCTGAGATTAAAATTCTTAAACAAATGCTCTTATTATCTCATGTTAATATAAACTTCAATTCATAATGTATAATCCATAATGTATGAACTTGTATTTTTATGTTTATAGCTAGTATGTGTGTAAGTAAAAGTAAACTTATTAATGAGGTTTTGGGAGGGAGGGGTGGAAATTGTTCATTTTAAATATTTAATTTCTCACTTTCAGAATTTGCCGCACTAAGAAAGTTCCTAATCAGGGTGACATGTGTTAATCAGTTATTTGAAATTGGTTCTTCAATCGTAAAACAAATTGATTGACAAGTATGTGTATAAGAAAATGTTCAAGCCAAAAAAAAATATTTTTGAAAAAATGTTCACATTTAATTAAGTTTGGATTATTACTTTATTGAATTTATGATTAAACATTTTGTAATCAGGTGATACACACTCCTTGTCATCGGACGCAGGCGAGGAAGATCTAGTCTACGGGATAGATGAACCAGAGTGTACCGTCGGCATCGACTCAAGTGACGCTGACTTTTACGGTTACGGCTATGCAGCATACAAGAAAAGAGTGGTCCAAGACCTCGACTCTGATGCGAGTGAAAACAGTGACTTTTACTTCTGTGACAGTGACATCGACAGTGATCGGTCGTCGTAGTTTTTTTATTTTATGTGCCATTAAGTCTTTAAGTTGTAAATTTATACAGTATTTATAGTTTATATTTTGTACATAAAGTATTTACATAAAATAGTGGTTTTTTTATTGGTTATTTAAAACTGATAGCCATTCATTGGTATAAGCACACATCATTATGTCAGATATGGTTCAGTTAATACAAGCCCATTGAAAACATTTGGGAGCCATTCACAATTTGGTCATTATCTAAAACTTTTAATTTGCTGTACAAAACTTTAATGTGTTTTTTTGTAACCAATATATTTCTTTTGTAAAGAGGCATAGTTATCTTATGAATAACGTTTTTTACAATTAATGTATATTTTATACAATACTATTTAGGAAATGTAATGCAAAAATAATAATGATGTACCGGTACATAAAATGTTCTGATGAAATCAGCCCAGCAATGTTCAGTCATCACACACCAGTTTAAGCCAAAATAAAAAGCCATTAAAGTTACTGACAAAATACAATGTCAATTGTAATGTTTATTGTTTTTGTATGTAGCCTGTTTCTTCACCGATCGCTATACCAAACCTGATGGCATTTGGACATATTATAAGCCAGCTACAATAATTCTCAAGATGTCCGATATACCGGACGGACGTTGAGCATTTAGCTATACTACCTCAGTCCGATATATCGGACACTGGGGCTAAAAGGGTTTATTAGGTGTTTTGGTTGACTGTCTTAAGGCAACTGCATAGGTGTGCAGGCCAGATGACAGATGCAGACAAAAGGCACATTAATACACAATAAGACAAAATCACTGTGGCATCAACTGCATTGATGATTTATAAAAGTTCATATTGCAACCGTGGTGTCACTGGCTTGAACATGAAATATACAAACACAGTCATGTGTAGGTATATTAATTACCAGGAAATATTCAGTCCTTTAATAGAATTACGAGTAATTAAGTTTTGGATCTCACAAGCCGAATAATCCCACAATAGAATTTTTAGTTAGACAGTAACAATTAATTAGTTACTTTCATATCAATCCAGGAATGTACAGTATGATGCACCAGTTGTGGTGGGAGCTACCTACTTTACCTCACACTCGGTGTGACAAGATGACACCTCGATATTGTGTCTGGGACGTTGAATCACAACTGGAATACAAATCTTGCTCTTGTGACATATTGTATCAGCAAGGACTGTGTCTTGTGTGCTGATCTGTAATGTTGAAATGAGATATGAGTTCTGTGGTATTCTACCAAGGCGAAACAATATATTGTCTAAACCTACCTTGCTTACAGTTGTTTGAATAAATATAATTGTTCTGGTTAGGTAATTTATTCTAAACATCTACAACTACAGTAATAAGAATGAAAAAGTACTGTACTCGTCTATATAAGTTTTGCAATTATTTATAACTTCAAAATTATTTCAGGAAATTGATTACATGTGTTACAGAAATAGCCCTTAATATAAAAAAGGATATAAAGTATTAAGACATAGCATCTAGGCTATATTTTAAGATATTTCTAAAATATTACTTTATTAATACATAATATTAAGAGTTTACATAAAAGAGAAAAAGAAATAAAGTAAACTGATACAACAGAGTATTTAAGAATCTGACCGAACGTAAAATCTTACAAATGATACATGAAATAAATGATTTTAAAAAGGTCCTGGATGAATAGATAACATTATTTTAGGAAGATCTGGATGAAAAGATAATATTATTTTAAGAAGGTCTTGGATGAATAGATAACATTATTTAAAAAATGTCCTAGATGAACAGATAATATTATTTTAAGAAGGTCCTGGATGAATAGATAACATTATTTTAAGAAGGTATTTGGTGAATAAATAACATTTTAAGAAGGTCCTGGACGAATAGATAACATTATTTTAAGAAGGTCCTTGGTGAATAAATAACATTATTTTAAGAATGTCCTGGTGAATAAATAACATTATTTTAAGAAGGTCCTGGTTGAATAGATAACATTATTTTAAGAAGGTCCTTGGTGAATAAATAACATTATTTTAAGAATGTCCTGGGTGAATAAATAACATTATTTTAAGAAGGTCCTGGTTGAATAGACAACATTATTTTAAGAAGGTACTTGGTGAATAAATAACATTATTTTAAGAATGTCCTGGGTGAATAAATAACATTATTTTATGAAGGTCCTGGATGAATAGATAAAATTATTTTAAGAAGATACTTGGTGAATAAATAACATTATTTTAAGAAGGTCCTGGGTGAATAGATAACATTATTTGAAGGTACGTGGTGAATAAATAACATTATTTAAAGAAGGTCCTGTCAAGGTTGTAATAAATATAATACAACACAGTCTGAATAGAAATGAAATCACATGATTTAGAAACCATTTTCTAAAAGCATATTTTATTTGACATTTTTTTAAAAGTCATAAGTAGTTAATTAAAACCATGTTCATGTTCTTAACTCATAATTAGTTAACATTAAAAAAAAAAAAAAAAAAAAAAAAAAAAAAAAAAAAACGATATCTTTATCTTCAACCATTCTTTTGCAGATATATGTAAAAAATGACCAAAATAACTATTTAAAATACCTTATTTCTTGTGGAATGATCTATCTTCCTATTTTTGGATTAAGTTTTTTAGTATATTGTCTTAAAACGCTATTGGTGTGAAAATAATATACTTGGCAATATATACGTGGCAATAGTAAAATAGCAAAGATTCCGTCTACTGTAACATTCAGTGTAATTCCTGTAACATCTTATTTTGAAAAAATACTAGTTTTATCAGCACTTTCTGGTACAAGTACAAGATTTCCCAGGAGTAAATATTCTTATGCAACATAGCCAGAGTAATGTACCAGTTCAGGAGTGAATAATCTCTTTTGTTCAGAATCATAACACTGCAGTCCCATCTCAGGAGAAATATGTTGAAGTGCAACACACATTTCTCTGAACATTGCTTCGAGTTTCTTGTGTGTCAGTTTCTCTACATTTCCCTCGAGATCATTTTAAGGCAAGGAAATGTCGTCTGTGTGTGTCATTAAATAGAAACACTGCTAGAAATGTCACAGGCAGAAAGAAAGGTTGTTTCCATAAATATTGAATTTTCACTACAATAAATAAAATTTAAACTGAAAGAACCTACAGTCAGTTAAGGGCACTGTGCCTTGTATATTATTCAAATGAAGAATTAGTTTCATTTAAAATTTGTCATTTAAAATTAGGCAGGGGTTTTGGATAAAGCCAACGGATGTCTAATACAAAATGGAACAAATTGTGCACTCGTATGTGCAAAGTAAAAAAAGGAAACTACCTTTGTTCAGTACTGTAATTAATTAATATGAATAACAAGTGGTAAAAATATTTTTTACTGGTTTCCAGAAATTGCATCGATTAAAAATTGTTGATAAATAAAGTATTTGTTGAAAATACATACAATTTTATTCACAAGGCAAATTTCATTAGTAAAATTATCCATTTTATACAGGTGGACCTCCACCCATTGATGGTATTGCTCCTCTCTCTTGTCACCTTTGTTACAGTTCCAACAAAGAAATAAGCTTTAGACTATAAAGTACGTGACAGTCAGCACTGAAGAAATCACATTAATCACGGATTGGTGGAGCTCCAGCAAATCTCAGAAGTACTCTCTTCACTTCACTGTGGATGTTAATTACCGGTACAGTCACTTTGGTATAACATCAGTTTATTATTGATAGTACTCCTAAACGAGGATGAAATGTCTCAAGATTTTTGTCATAAATTTTGCTCATAATTAAAACAAAGAAAGTAGCTTTATATTATACAAAATTGACTGCCTTTACCAACAATGTCACCCTATCACTGATTTATTGAGCTTCGGACATTTACGATACGGCTCCTCTCTTTTCACTCATCTATGTGTATGGTGAACTAGACATTTGTAAGTTTGGTTTAACATCTATTGAGTACTCTCCTCAGCGAGGCAGAAACTTATCAAGATTTTTGTTGGAAATTGCATTAATATACCCCACAAAAAACAGCATTTACTATAAAAAGTTTGAGAGCAATCGCTGAGGAAATCACATTGATTATCGGTGTAGCCCTAGCTAATCATTGTGTTACTACTGTCTCTTCACTCAGCTTTGGATGTAAGTCTGATTTAACGGTTGTTGACTAGTAGATGGTGGTCCTCAAGTGAGGGGACTCCCTGGAATAAACACCCCCTTGGTAGTTTTTTGGTCATTGGCTATTAAGTAGGGCTCAGTACCTCCTTGTAAACGATATTCTTGGGGGTTTTACCTGTCTTTGTTGGAAGCTTTATAAAACTGACCATGGGAGTGACAGGCAGACGTAAGATCCACACCAGGTACTTTCAAGCCTGCCCGTGTTATTTGTTAATAGTTATAGTGTAACGCACCTTTATGGGAAACTGCAGACATTCGAAATAAAAATGATAATCTGTTGGGGTCAGAAAAATTCATGGTGTAAAAACAATTTCTAAATTTTTACAACTGTACAAATCTGGACTTCTATGATGTGTTTCTTAAGAGTCGTCACTTGAAGCTTGGAGAATTTTGATGCCATTACATTACATGACTTCTGATGGGGGGGATTTAGATTTTGCAATAGCACAGACGATGCATAAAATGAGTACTCACAGTTCATAACTATTGCTATCAAGTTTGCAATTTTGATATTTTGTTTAAAAACAACACCCTGTAAACAGAACGACATTTCAAAATAAGCTGTTAGAACTAGTTTTATTGAGACAAACTTTTTAATGTGAAGTGGAAAATATTCATTCTTTTTATTTTTTATTGGCTGAGTATTAGCAAAGCAATTCACTCAGGGAGGAAAGGGGGTCTGTAAAAATTTTAATTCTGCCTGTTCGTCTATCTATCTGTCAACATTATATATCTATTGAAAACAAATTAACCTTTAGACTTGAACTTTTGCATGAAGCTTCATTTATATGTAAGCAACACTTGAGTTCGATGATGGTGCATATCACTCCATGGGATTTGACCGATCGTTAGCAAATATTATATTGGCCCTATGGGTAACCATGATGCCACAAGAAAATAGCAGAATAAATAAATTTGTAAACAAGCTGAATGTAATGAGATTTTAACATCAAACATATTAACAACACATGCAGGTTATTCATACAGTAAAAGAAAGGTTGGTGACAAGGTCTGACTTCAGCACGCTCTTGTGCAGTAGTGCCCAACCTACCTTACCGTAACTTTTTATTATTTGATCACTGCTATGAAACCTAACTCAATGAACAAAAATGTTAATGTGTCATGTGGCAAGATAACTCAAAAAATCATGTATACACTATGTTTTGCATGGAACATTTTTACATAGACAATAATAAAATCTATGATGATCCATGTTCATCTATGGAATTTGGCTGAGTGTCATTGAAGCCTACACTTACTAGCCAGATGTAATTTCTTTTTGCTAACCCAGGGTTGTAAAGGTTTCTTTCCTATGATTGAATGTCTGTCTATATGACCACAGGATATCTCGAGAATGAGATGAGCTATATATAGGATTGAAAATTTTGCATACAACCTTAGCGTAGCCTGTTACGCGATATGTGTTTATGAGTTATAAAAGTTTATTTGTTAAAACTTTATAAAATATAATGGTGTGTGTGCACGGAAATATCACTGGCTGACAACACAGTCTGGTTTCTAGCAACAGTCTCTGATGACTTCACTGTCGTAACACGCATGATTTTTATGCTGTAGTAGTGCATAGAACAAGTCAAAACAAGTTTTGCCTGGTTAACTTTTGTTTTAAAATGGATATGTACCAGTAACAATTGACTTGCAAAAATATTCTTATAATGTACTTCGGCTGAACTTCAAATATAAATCTTCTGCAAACCTCACTTAAAAATGGGTTAACTGCCTAAAATTGTGCTCAAATTGGATATTTTTAGTACCGGTACTTCTAAACCCAAAATAGTATCTTTACATAATTTAATTAGAATTTTAGGATTTAAAATGATTAAATATTGCAAAACAATGTAGTGCTTAAAACCCCCGAAACAAAATACAATTACTGCAGATTATATTAGGTATTAATTAAAGTTAGTTAAGGTTAGCTTTAACACATGTTTGCAGTTTGGATCCACAAACTTAACATTATGAAAGTACAATTTTAATCTATTCACTCAACTTGTTTCAAAAAATTACAATATTTTGTCTACTTGATTGAATTTTAAATAATTTTCTATAATAACTAATTAGTGGGAAGAGTTATTGATACAATGCTTTTAAAATTTCAGCTGTACTATCTAACCTAAATGTATTGTTTAAAAATTATTCTTGATGTCTAAGTAACGCGTTTGGTGAAAACAATGTTTCTAATTTCATGATGTGTATAAATCTATGAACAGAAGAATATTTTATATCTAATGAAATGTGAGTCATAAATGCCTTGGTAGAATGAATGATGAACGTTGCGGACAGCTGTCCCATTGTTATCCGAGATGCCAGGGCGATCCACTGCCACAGCCACCGCTACGCATATGTATGGGTACCAAATGACGAATGGCGCTGATATTAATGTAGCAGCTGTGACGTCAGATGTCTGCTGATCCACATGCGACACAAGCAGGCCTACCCTCCGCCGGGTACTGCAGTTTTCTTATAAGAATTTTTATTTTATCTCAAAATCATCGGTTATTTAAAACGTGTTAAATGTACTCGCTGAAATACTTGTTTTACTTGTAGTTTGCTTTAATATATAATATGATTTTAATTTGTGTAAAATAGTCCTTTTCATAATAAAAAACAATGTTTATGAAAAAGCACTTTTTTGAAAACTCATTGGTATAAAACAGTTTGGCAGGTGATAACATTAAAAAATGTAGCCAGTTCAATAAATGGTTTTTCTTTTTTCGAGTAACAAAAGGAGAGGCTGATCTTTAAGCCTAAAAGCCTCATGGTTTAAATATATTGGGTGCCAAGAACGTAGCCAGTACAAATTGGGGGGTATCCAGACAACTGTTATTTTTCCGTAGTGGACAGAGAGAAAGGATCCAATTTGTTTCTTAAAAAGTTCTTGACCCATTTCTCTGTTGAGAACGGTCTTACAGCAGTACATGTCAGTAATACTGAATTATTTAAATAATAATAATCGTTTGTTAAAAAAGTAATTGAAACAAATTTAAAATGGGGGGAGGGTACTGGACCTCTTGAACCCCCTAGCTAGATACGTCCTTGTTGGGTGCTTGATGTTTTAAAATAGAAAATAAATAAGAATATAAAACCTTACCTTGTGCCGTTTTTGTGTGATAATTTTCAATTAGTTTTAGAAAGTTTTCTCGTTTATCATTACGTGGATCGCATGTTGGTAATGCTATATAATAAACATTGTGTGGGTGATAACATGTTACTGCCCGATGTTGTGTCGTAATATCGAAGTTCCAATACATGAATGCGGGTTGGTTTAAACTACCACACATATGATGTGGTTTGGTAATGTAGGTCAAATTTCATTGTCGAAATTTACTGACGTCATAAAAGTAGGTTGGTAACAAACTACCCACGTGGTGACATATGTGGAAGTCCAGGTCCGGTTGTATGTTAAAATATTAATAATAATTACATAAAATGTATATATTTAAATTGTGTGCCAGTCAGTATGTCTATCCAATATGATCAATAATGATATGATTATGATCAATTAAGATTAAACCTCTCGTCATAGTATGTCCAATATCAATAGTTTAACATACTCGGAACCAGTGTACTTCAGGTTCAAAAAGCTATCCTCAATTTAATTTAAATTACACTTTATTTATTATTTTAATCTACGTGTAATTAAGAGTTTTTCACGGACGATTTTATCTCCGCTTACCGATCTTGCCGTGAACTATTTGAAAATTAAATTTGAATTGAAGTGATATGTTACAATTTAAATGTAGGGAAATACATAAATATCTTTAAAATAGGTACATAGTTATTCATAACTGCCTTATATAATTTTTAGCGGTTCGTTAAATGAATGTACATGCAATTTGACACTCGCCATTTTAAGGCTATTTAACACGTTCACGACGACGTGTACCCCATCAGGTACACGCGATCTTTCACAACTGCCTTTGTGTACCAGATCGGGTTCACACCGTACTGTTGTGAAGTGCGTTGTGCGCTCGATGTTGCTATCATTTCATTATTGGTAACCCCTTGGGGTACACGGAGAAAACTTGAAAAATACACAATGAAATAATTGTTTTTGTGCAAAATTGCAAATCCACACAAATTAACACACCTTTCTCGTTATACTTAGCCGTTTGACGTAAAACACTCAATTACGGTTTTTTGCCATTATTATTGAAAAATTCGACGGCAAATAAAAAAAGTTCGGAAAACGCTGATGCCGTGAACGTGTTAAGTCAGTCAAAAACCAATTTACCTCGGATACCTGTAACAACGAGGCTGCTTTCAAATTTTTCCAAATATATACTTTATGGTCATATCATTACAGGAAATAAAGATACTCCTAAAACAAACGATTAAAAATAAAATAAAAATTCACGTCTTCATTACAATATTTTGAGTACATAATTTAATTTAAAATTCGTTAGAAATGGGAAGGAAAGTAGAGGAAGAAGTTTATAAATTACAGCGATAAAGAAAAATGTTATCTAATGAAATGCGGGTCTTAAATACATTGGTAGAATGAATGATGAACGTTGCGAGACAGCTGTTACATTGTTATCCGAGATGCGGGTGGGACAGGCCAGGGAGATCCACTGCCACAGCCACCGCTACGCATATGTATGGGTACCAAATGACGAATGGCGCTGGTATTAATGTAGCAGCTGTGACGTCAGATGTCTGCTGATCCACAGGCAGTCCCACCCTCCCCGGGTTCTGCAGTTTGTTTTATAAGAATTTTTATTTCCCCTCTGAAAATCGTGAGTTCTTTACAAGGTATTAAAGATGCTCACCGACATGATTTCCAATCGTTGTAAAAGTGTTTGGAACATAAAAACAAGAATGCTCATCAGGACGTATTTGCCTTTATATTATTTCATTGTACGTGGGTTTATTGCAAAGTTGTTTTACATGTGGTTTACTTTTAAATATAATAAGTGAATGATTGTAAGACTAAACAGTTAGCAATAAGATAATATTAGATCCGTCAAAGGACTCAAGTGATTCAGGAGAAGTTACAGAGAAGGGTTAAATTAATACCAATTCGCCGACGTCGCTCTCGCTCTAGTTTATGCACACGGGGTGATCTAGTTTGCTCAGGGCTTTCAGAGGGTTGACCGATGCCCATGGGAAGAAAGTCTCTGGCATCGGGAGAGGAAAAGTGGTACAAAAGGAAGTAGTTTGTCTCGGACTACCAAAAAAATTCCACAAAACTAATGAGTTAAAACATTGCTACAAAGAGGCGATTGGAACAATACTCTCACTTTGATGAACGACCGCTCACGTTCTATGTCATACGCGAGTAAATCCAAAACGACTCTGTCAGGTACAGAGCCCAACCCACACTCTTCCAGATGGACGACTTTGCGCCATATAAACTGGCCTCTCTGACGTCAGAGATTAAAGTTCATGAGGCCGGTTTATTGAGTGATCTAGGGAAATGCTCCAAACGATTTTAAATGATAAAATTTAATGTTATTCTAAGTAATGAAACTAAAGCTTACTTTAAGCAAACATATAAATATTATACAATAAGTTTTCAATGTTTGTAAAATTGTATGTTACGTAATAAAATTTGATATTTTCAAAAAAACTTTCTTTTTTAATTATGTTGGTGTTAAAACCGGCGACAGTTGAATATATGTTAAAAAATAGCTGAGGGAAGAGGCTAGTTTACTGTGTTCGTCTATTTGAGAATGTAATGAAGACAAGTTAGGCTGACATAGAATGTTGAACCAGGCAGTTTTACAACTCATTCAGTTAATTAATTCTTACACGAATCCTTCCTTTTACTGTATTTAATGTAGAATTTCAGTATCCAAACTGGCAAATATATTTTACACTAAGATCTAGGTTATCGATGAAGAGAGCACTCGAATGAGATGAGAGCAGAAATTTTCGTTCAGGAAGATCTGCAGGCGATTTGAGGAGTTGCGTTTGACGAAAAGTAAGGATAATTGATACGTACGGACGTGTCCAATATCTAAATGAACATCGAATAAGGATCAAGAAAGCACATCGTAGTGTTCGTCGGAAAGTAAATGAAGCAGCAACACAAAATTTGGCTCCAGCAGTTGGTGTGTTGGATATGATACATACAGTTACAACTATTTTATCAACCTATGGATTTTTTGATTTCTCAAGAGATCCCCCACTAAATAGTGAACTGATAGTACCAAGCCCTGGCACTGAGACCGTACGATGTTTATCGCTTGTCACTGAAGTGATAGTTTCAACTCCTGCAACTGAGGCAGCCCGCTAATATTTCGAACAATATTGTTTTGATAATATCAAGTCTTGGCACTGAGACAGTCCGTTGGATTTCGCACGATTCTGTATTGATAATATCAAGTCCTGGTACTGAGACAGTATGTTGTTTTTCGCTTGTCACTGAACTGATAGTTTCAACTCCTGGCACTGAGGCAGCCCGCTATTATTTCGCTGGATACTGAACTGATAGTACCAAGCTCTGATACTGAGGCAGCCCGATTTTTTCACTGGATAATGAACTGATAGTATCAAGTCCTGGCACTGAGACAGTCCGTTGTGTTTCACGATACTGTATTGATAGTATCAAGTCCTGGCACTGAGACAGTCCGCTGTGTTTTACGATACTGTATTGATAGTATCACGTCCTGGCACTGAGACAGTCCGTTGTGTTTCACGATACTGTATTGATAGTATCAAGTCCTGGCAATGAGACAGTCCGTTGTGTTTCACGATACTGTATTGATAGTATCAAGTCCTGGCACTGAGACAGTCCGTTGTGTTTCACGATACTGTATTGATAGTATCAAGTCCTGGCACTGAGACAGTCCGTTGTGTTTCACGATACTGTATTGATAGTATCAAGTCCTGGCACTGAGACAGTCCGTTGTGTTTCACGATACTGTATTGACAGTATCAAGCCATGGCACTGAGACAGTCCGTTGTGTTTCACGATACTGTATTGATAGTATCAAGTCCATGGCACTGAGACAGTCCGTTGTGTTTCACGATACTGCATTGATAGTATCAAGTCCTGGCACTGAGACAGTCCCCTGTGTGTCACGATAATGTATTGATAGTATCAAGTCCTGGCACTGAGACAGTCCGCTGTGTTTCACGATACTGTATTGATAGTATCAAGTCATGGTAATGAGGCAGTCTGCTGTGTTTCACGATACTGTATTGATAGTATCAAGTCCTGGCACTGAGACAGTCCGCTGTGTTTCACGATACTGTATTGATAGTATCAAGTCATGGTAATGAGGCAGTCTGCTGTTTTCGTTCAATACGGTAGATCGCTCTGTCTTGGACCTACTATTGCGGTCTATAATAAGTCTTTAAACAAATATTAGTAATAAATAAATAAGTATAGTTTTTATATAAATAAAAAAATGTCTTATATTTTGACTTTCTTCAACTTAGAATACGTGAATAGTGTGAATTAAGGCTATTATTAATAAGCAAAAATATTTATTTTGTAGGTAAGTAGGTAAGTCTCCCCCAAGACATTGTAAACACCGATATTTTTATTATTTTTTATGTAGTATTATACTGATATTATTAAATATATTAACATCAGTTATCTGTACCCAGAACAGTACGATGAATAAATAGACAATACAAAAGAAGTAAAGTGTAATAATCTGAAGACATATCATTTTTCAACCTTTTATTTGGCAAAATAAGAAAACAGGTGTCACAATGATGGATCAGCAGCCCAAGTGATGGAGTACTTTCCATTTACTCCCTTTTGTATCACTTGACTCAATCTTTTCTACATCAACTCATTGCCTTTGAGAAATGATTGGGGAATTGAACGATCACTGCCACTGTCATCTTTTCTTTAGTTAACTTCGTCATGGGCGATACTAGCAGTTACCCGCAGCTTAGCGCAAAATTTTAAAAACTAAATACCGTACCATTCGTAGTGAAAGTATGATAAAGCCCCATGATATTTTTCAAACGGAAGTAGGCATTATATTAGTTAGGCCTAGATAATATTTCACAGTTCATATCTGAGAAGATCATAAGTTAAACAAAATTGCGACTAATTCTTATATTAGAATGTGTGCGTGTGGAGCGTTTCCGGTCCGAATAAATTGTATTTCCTACACTATGGTTGAATTTGGATTTTTGTAGCAATCGAAATTCACATATCACCAAAGTCACAAAATCACCAATCATGACACAGTTTCCCTCTGCCCAACCCACATGTTAAACGGCTGTATATTACTGGAAGTTCCATTTAAAACTGTTGAAAAGATGTATCTCCATTTTGTGGAAAAATATTTTAAAATTTAGATTGTGTTAACAACGCTTTGAAGCTGTCTGAACTTGAGAGAAATGTGAGGGATAAACATAAAAAACATTAGTGTAAAATCACAAATGTAAAATATGATACAATGATTTATTATGCCATTAGGTATAAAAATACAAATCACATATCGCAATTTAAACTAGTTTAAACAAACCATGCAGGTTACAGTCAGTCCATGCAAAAAAAAAATCCATGCAAAAAAAAAATAGAAATCTTACATCAAGACAGTTGAACAACTTGATAAATTAAAACAATCTAGTAACACTGATCTGCTTAAAAAAATTCCCTAATACTGTAGAAAGGGGTTTCTAGGAGCCAGTCTTTAATAACTTTCAAATATCCTGTACACGGCAGACATCAAGGTTGAAATGTTTGAACATGTTACTGCGCTATAAGCGGATAAATTGAAAGCTAAAATAAAAGTTGTGTAAAATGTCAGGACACCTCCATAAAATAAAAAAAAAACTTGTTCAAATTCTATACAGCTATCTTTATTTATTTTCATACACAATAACATCACACCCCTATATGGGGGTGTCATTGAAACTTTAAACGGAATTTTAGGTTAATTTCAAAGGTCTTAACCATTAAAAAAAGCTCAGCAAACCGTACTTCAGAACTTAATTTATAACTTAACAAAAGACGGTTGTTTAAACATGGTCAATATTGGTCTTTTAAAAGAACAACATTTTTATATGATAAACGTCTATAGAATAGTGGCTAGTAACGGATATTGTGATATGAACACAACCAATCAAGATTAATTTAAAGAATAATGAAGGAAATGTTTATCTAATAATATACAAACGTTTATTTAGTTACGAATAATACAAATTCAAATATATATTTATTTATATATTATTATTAACAGTAAATTTTTATCTCAGTTGTCAAGGCTTTAATTGACGTATGTTACATGCAAGGTTCAAATTCCTGAATATAAGTTTCACCCAGTTATAAACTCCTGTACATTCTAAAAATTCTCCAATACAAATTTTTAAAGATTAATGTAACCTTATATTATACCTGACAGGTTTTAGTCCTGACATATTATTTATTAAGACAAAAAAATACCCGCGAATGCTACCTCTCCCTTAGACAAAGCTAGACGGTGGTTTGAGAACGACAAGACTTTCCTAATCGAGTAGAAAATCAATATTTGTAATCGTTTCTAACTTATTTTTACTGAATACATTGACTAACTCTATAGTTTTTAAATATTAAAACAATTCACCCATATGTACTATAAAAACGTTATTCTATTCATAACCTAGTCACATATTTAGTCAGTTAAATCATAGTTTCGTTAAGTAAAATAATGTTGAGCATTATGTTAAAATAAATAAAGAAACCCTGTATGAATTCGAGGACAGAACGAGTTACAATCTGAAACTTACTATCAAGTGTAATAACTCTAAAATACAACTAGCTTTAAACATTACTTAGAAAACAGGTAATCAATATGCTTGGATTTGTTGACTAAGTAGTGGAATACGAGGTAATCAACAAACTTCATGTTGATTCTGACATTTACCGATTTGAATACGGTGGGCGTGGAATAAATGAAGTTTTAATAAACGTAAACAGTCTTGCCTTATTTGCTCCAAGCTGAGTGCAATCAGTCGGAAGTCAGACACAGTTTACCTTTGACAGGAACACGTCAAAAGTGGTGCTTAGAGAAGTTTCAATTTAACAAAACTTTGACTCGAACTGCTTTATACGTTTCCAGTCCCGGTGGGTTTTGCAATTGTCTAATGATGCAGAAGTGAGTTATTACACTAGTGCAAAATCTAATGTCGACGTTTTAAATCGTATTTTAATTAACTTTTAAATCTGTGGATAAACTGTATTCAATGCTGATATACTTTAAAATGTCGTAAATGTGTGGCAACAGCGTAATTCAATACCAGTACTGGATTAGAGCCTTGATTGATCACTGAACTTTAGCGATCACTGAAGGAGCTGAAGAGAAATTTTATTTCTATCTGTCCACACAATACCTCGAGAGCTAACTGACCTACAGACTTGAAATTTTGCACAAAGGTTGATTTCTATACACAGCACAGAGTTATATGGGAGTCCAAGGGACATTGCTGAGCGGTAGCAAACATTTTTATATTGGTCTTTTGGGTATCTATGATGACAACGAGAAAATTCATGAATAAATAAATTTGTAAACAGAGTACAATCATATGACACTTTAACTGTGACATGGTAACATGTAGTATTACTATGTGTCTCGAGAAAGATTTTATTTGCAGCCTTTATATGTTGTATGGAACTCCATTCATACATAAAAAAGTGAGTTTTATTATTGTACACATCTGTCATCCACGGAATTTGGCTGAGCATCATTGAAAGCCATTACTCACTAAACTGACACAATTCCTCTTTTGTCTTCCGAGGAAAATGTATGATGATGAATGAATGAATTAGTTTATTTCCAACAAGAATTTCTATATGTACAGAACAGAAAAGATACAATAGAATTTCTATTTTAATTACAAAGAGGAACAAATAAAAGTAGCAAAACACATTTTTTATAGTAAATTATGATCTTATCTGCCTCAGTAAAAGGTAGCTCTAAGGAGATGGGTCTACATAGGCAATAGTGACCTGTGCGTAGACCCGAGTTGTTGAAGATACAAATAAAAATTGCAACAGTTATTCCAAAAAGGATGATATGTAACTATTATTTTCACAATGTAATTTCTATATGAGTGTCTGTCTGCCTATCCACAAGACCTTTTCAATTGGTGGTGTTCAATTAAAAATATGATATTAAGTCCTCAAAAAACCAAATACGTACATTTTTTGTTAAAAGTGCCTTATCCACGCTTTAAAAATAAAATTACGTATAAATGTCTTAACTGTATAAGCACTAATTCTTAATGTGATATAAATTGCAGTCTAGTAGTAAGGCACGATTCACTGAAATATTTGGGGTTATGGTTTGATAAAGACTTAAAACTGGAAAACTCATATTTCAAAACTTAAACAAAAACTAAATAATGTAATAAGAATATTCTATTATTTGATAAATATGTGTGATACTAAATGGTTAAGACTGATATACTTCTCCCTGGTGAATAGTAGGATGGAATATGCTATATCGTGCTGGGGAGGAACGTACATAATTAATTTAAAGCCGATAATTACAGTTCAAAAACATGTTATAAGAATAATCATGAAAAGAAAGAAAACTAAATCATCCTACCCTTTGTTTTTGAGGTTGAATATTCTTCCTTTAAGATATATGTTTGTTTTAAAGTTTAAAAAAATATTTTTCTTGATAAGCAAGAACCATAAGTCAACAAATAAATTTAAACTTAAATTAAGAAATGCAGAAGACTTATTAGTACCAAAACCTTCAAATACTTTCTTCACAACGTTTATTTTTACAGCACCAAAACTTTTTAATCTGTTACCGCAGCATATAAAGAGTCAATATTCAATTAATATTTTTCTCAAACAGCTTAAAAAGTGGCTATTGTCTATGAAGGATATTGAAGAGGTACATTTTAAAATTAATGTTTAAAATGAGATTGTTTCCTTTCCCTGTAATCTGTTTCCAAAAATGATAATATTGAATCATATAATTATGTTCTAGTTATGTTTATTATGTTCTCCGTAAATGAAATGAGCTATAGACTTGACATTTTGCAAGCAACCTTAGCAAAGCCTTTTACGTGGCATGGCGTACCCATCTGTCATGAAAGGGCTCAAATAAATGTAATAAAATAATATATATTATTATTGAAGATCGATGGTTTTTAAGGATAAAAAGGAAAATTATAGTCTTTTGCCGTTGTTAGGTATGACAAATTCAACTCAAACTAGAGGTTTAGAGAACTAATATCTGACGTGACACAAGTGATGTATTTTTGCAAGCATGATAAAATGTAATCATATCTCCAAAAATCCTGCTCTCTGAATGGCTGAAATACAGCGATCGATAAAGAGCAAAGGCGAATCACGATATAGCTCCGTCCTACTCAACTCACCTTTATAAGCGGATCTGTTTACTGGCAGTTTCGGTTCAACTAACATGTGTAGACCGAAGCTGGCTCTCCACAGCGAGGCCGAAATAGTCCTAGAGTTCGTAGTTTGTTTAGTATTAATCGACACGGTGTGAACCGGAAAACCATGATTATAGCTGTGACGATGGCCGCGTGAGCGTAGGAGCTAAAATACCATTTACTTCAAGCAGAGCAAGAAATCAGCATTTGATCTATGCTCCAAAATTCCTGCCGCCACACGAACAGCACTGCCCCAACATCCAGGATCCAAGCTGATTGAGTAATGAGATGTGCTTGAGTAAGGTAACCTCGTACATGATTGTAATTAACTGCTAGCCTGTGTAGCGCCACAACTGCCCGGGAAAGACAAACAGCATTGACGCAACATCCATGATCCAAGCTGATTGAGTAATGAGATGTGCTCTAGTAAGGTAACCTCGTACATGACTGTAATTGACTGCTAGCCTGTGTAGCGCCACAACTGCCCGGGAAAGACAAACAGCATTGACCCAACAGCCATGAACCAAGCTGATTGAGTAATGAGATGTGCTCGAGTAAGTTAACCTCGTACATGACTGTAATTAACTGCTAGCCTGTGTAGCGCCACAACTGCCCGCGGAAAACAAAAAACATTGACCCAACAGCCATGAACCAAGCTGATTGAGTAATGAGATGTGCTCGAGTAAGTTAACCTCGTACATGACTGTAATTAACTGCTAGCCTGTGTAGCGCCACAACTGCCCGCGGAAAACAAAAAAACATTGACCCAACATCCATGATCCAAGCTGATTGAGTAATGAGATGTGCTCGAGTAAGGTAACCTCGTACATGACTGTAATTAACTGCTAGCCTGTGTAACGCCACAACTGCCCGCGGAAAACAAAAAAAACATTGACCCAACATTCCTGATCCAAGCTGATTGAGTAATGAGATGTGCTCGAGTAAGGTAACCTCGTACATGACTGTAATTGACTGCTAGCCTGTGTAGCGCCACAACTGCCCGCGGAAGACAAACATAATTGACCTAACATCCATGATCCAAACTGATTGAGTAATGAGATGTGCTCGAGTAAGGTAACCTCGTACATGACTGTAATTAACTGCTAGCCTGTGTAGCGACACAACTGCCCGCGGAGACAAACAGAATCGACCCAACATCCAGGATCCAAGCTGATTGAGTAATGAGATGTGCTCGAGTAAGGTAACCTCGTACATGACTGTAATTAACTGCTAGCCTGTGTAGCGCCACAACTGCCCGGGAAAGACAAACAGTGATTGCCCGCTCTCAGTTACAGAAACTTCTTGTAGCGCAGTTTTCACTTTTAATCGGGGTAGTCATAACGTACCCTAGTTTGGATTCTGATTCCTGGCGCAATTTATAGAATCCTTCTGCACGTGGTAAATAAATACGTTAACGTATCCAAGAATGACGTTGTGTGACTGATATTTCGTGCTATAATTTAAACATTTTGCGTCACCTCATCGATACTTCAGCGGGAAAGATGTGCTTTGAAGAGGAATTTCGGAATGATTGAGCAAGAAATATATATTCAATGGGCCAGTTTTTGATCTAAACAGGGTACATCTCAAAGCGTCCATCCTTTTATGAAATCTATTGCAATTCATTGGTTTTATCCTGGACCAAACGCTGATTCTTGTTTTCACTTACCCGAGTTACCTTTGGTGGGCATGATTCAGGTTGTTTACACCTTCTCATCTATACCTAGCTATAATTACATTCAGTTGTTATAAAGCGGGCTAGATTCATCAGCTGATCCAAAACGTACTCAATAGTAATTGTTAAAGTGAAATGATTATTTAATAATTTAAGAAAAATAATAAAGTAGTATTATTTTTGATTGGGCAAAACCAGTAACAAATCATTAATAACGAACAATAGACTAAAAAATAATAACAATATGAACAAATTTGGATAGAAACAAAAAATTAATAAGAACAAACAAAAAAATGTTTCGTAAAATATACAATAACAATGAGTGACGTATAGTACAGATAATTAACACCATACAAAAAAACTCAATACATATATTAAGTAATAAAAAATATGATAAAATAATAAAATATTAAAAATAAAAATAATAATAAAATAAAAAAGAACTTGCACTTTCAGGCAATGTATAAAAATAACAATAAATTAATAGCTAAATGTAACCTTACCAACACTCAAGGTATGTTTTAACTAACACTTTATAAAGTTTTATAATGTTAAGTATATATATATATATATATATATATATATATATATATATATATATATATATATATATAGACATATATATGTATACAAAAATTATTTAGGCAAAAGTTCTATTATAATTACCTTTTTGTAATTATCTAGTGTCTATAGATTTATGGCTATAAAAGGCAATTTAGTTTTTGCTACTGCTGCTAAAGCTTAGAATAAAAATACTGTACCACGTTACATACAAAATTTGTATTTTTACAATAAATATTCTTATTTAACATTCGTATATCAAAAAAAATTTCTGTATTGTATTGATTTATACGTTATATTTTATAAAAAAAACATTTTTAGATTTTAGATAAGTTCCTTGAAATATACGTTAATAGATCTTAATCTGCATTGATTGAGGCTGATCTGAGACTATCGTTTCAACGTCGTCTGCTCAAAGACAGAGTACTTACGTTGAGTAAATAATAATAACAGTATGAATTACTTAGCATTACCTAGATAACTCTTACCCTAGAATAAATTGAATGTCAAAGAATTTAAAACTCTTATAAATAAGGACACAAAATGACGAGAGTAAAACGTTGTAAAAGAGCAATAATCTAGTTTATAAAAGTAAATAAAAGGACTGAACAGATCAAACTTTGTTGCAAGAAACTGCACCAAGGATCTGGTACAAACAGATAAACTCCGCTGCAAGAAAAATAAAACATCAAAGTTTCGAGACAGTTGATACTTGGAGACATTAACATTTTATAAAACTTTGACTTTATTCAATAATCGTGGACAAGGCAAAGTAATACCCAATTTATACAGAGTAGAAATACATTCAATTCTTCTAACTGATTGAGAACTTTCTTGATGGGATAACTTATAAACCCAAACTACGTCAATAGAAGGCCTGCAGTCAATAGAAGTTTGAATGTGGCTATTAAAAGTTCATTTATAAGCACCATATTCTTGATTGCCTGAGTGATTGTATAACTGGAAAAATTCTATATCTATATGTCTGTCATTGTCTCTAAAACGAACGGGTCTTTAGGTTTTTAATTTTGTAAGAAACTTAATTTCTAAAAATAAAACACTCAGTGATACTTGTCAATACATGGAATTTGATCGGCCGTTAGTTAACATTTTAAATAGGTTTTATGTTTAGTTATGATAGCAACGATAAAATCACAGAATAATTACATTTGTTAAAAAGAACAATCCTGAGTACAACCCACTAACATTTTAACGTTGTGGCATAGTAATTATTGTTGCACAACTCCTACTTATGCTACATTACAATTTGGTGTCTATGTGTGTAAACTTTTAATATTTAACAGTCAAATGTAAAAAAAGGTTTTATTTTACCGTGGCGTGGTGAAGTTAGAGCTAGATAATCCCGCTTAGAGGTGACTTCCGAACCACTAACAATGGCTGGGCAGGCGGGCTGCTTGAAAGGACAGAATCGCTGAGCAGTTAGAACCCATCCAAGCAGTAGCCTCGCTTGACTTTGCTTGATTCGGTTACGTTGCGAAAATCGCCATACTTGCTACAATGCGCCATTGAATTTTAAACAATGCTCTGACACCTTAACGAACGTAACGTTAAAAATATGTGAATGTATCATTTGGTAAGATTTCTCGAGAAAGATTTGATGTGTAGACGAGTTTGAATAACACTTAATTTTTCATAGATTTGCAACCTTAGAATTTAGCTGAGCGTTGCTAAAGCATATAACTCAGTAGGCTGACAAAATGTCCCTTTTGTCTGCGAGATGATGGAAGAATGTATTCCCTCTGATTGTCTGCCTGTCTGTCTGTCTATCTACAGGAAATTGTCGAAATGAAATACTCGTAATTGCAGTTTTGCATGCAACCTCAACGAAACCTGTTACGCGAGACGTGATTTGGCGTTCTCCTATTTGAAACATTTAGAACATAACAATCCGTGACTTAAACTTATAACTACGTATACTCATAGAGTTAACTTGACGATAATTTATAAATAATACTTGCTACATATATAATGGTAGCTGACATAGAACCTGGTTATAAACTTCGCTATTGATTTTTGATTGTTACTAGCCAGCATGGAATCTGGGACACTGTTCGAAACTACTATTCTGGTCTTTCAAAGTGTAAACTGTAAACCCACAAGAAAATATGTCAACACAATGAACGCAAGCACATTCCCTGTCGTCATGCATTGTTAAAAATTCACAGCAAAACAAATTTGTGGAAACGTTATATATTTATTCTTATAACATTTATTTAAGTTATAAGTTTGTATTAAATATTTTATTGTATAAAAAACTTTGTAAGCGTTTAGATAACTCGGAGTTTACGCAGCGCATTGCCAGCAGTTTCAAAATAAAAGTTACTGCAATGTATCTGATAAAAACTGCACTATTTTACAGTTTTGTAGACATTTGTAAAAGATTTATTTTAAACATTTTTGTAACTAATTTTTAAGATTTAAATCTATTTTTTTTAGCATAAAATACAATACATTAATCAATAAACACTGTGTTAAACATTATTCTTGAAATATTTTATGCTAAAAATAGCATACACAAAGTGTTTTATAAACGCTTTTGAATTTTACTTTTGTAATGTAGATTAAAAGAATAAAACGCACTTATTTGATTAACTCAAAAGAATTTGCAGTTCAAAATCAGCAACTAAGCCAAATCTCATTAATGTATCTCTATTTACAAGAATCCTAAATCTATTTAGTATTACTAGTATAACTAAATAGGGATAACATTGAATAATAACAATGAAACAAAATATAAACGTATAAATTATGCTGGTAAAAATATTGAAGTGACAAAGAACAGCTATGCTTACTCAATAATAAACTGCGCATTTATTTGTCATTTACAGTCGATTGACATATATACGTATATCAAGTCAACGCCAACGATTACATGTATATAGCATTTTAAAATACTGTGTAATGTTTAATTCGCTCTACTAGAATTATCTATTTCTTATGTTTCGTTAAATATATTTTAAACTAATCAATTTGTGAACGGACGTAGGGATCAAAATTATTCATAAAGAAATCCTGATCATTATTGTTGAGTAACATTCTTAAATGTATCAAATGTATGTTCTATTACCCGCTGATTAATTACACACAATTGAAAACAAACAGTTGTTTGTTAATTGTAAAGTAATGAATGATATTAACACACACATTAAAAGCACCTGAAGCTATGAAAATTTCAAGGTACTTAGTATCACAATAATTTGGCTTAAGTGGATTTTAAAGGCACATTTATTTCTTTTACAAAATAAATATGCCTCTAGCACAAGTTTGATAGTTAAAATACACTAAATTAATATCTTGCCGCGTAAATACAATTGTAATTGTATCGCTAAGAACTGACTGGAGTAACTACGTTGTACGGTTATTCATAACTTTATTTACTTAAAATATATTTAAAAGTTGGAAATTTAATATAATTAAATAAAAAATATTCTTTTGAAACATTTGTGAAATGTTTGAGTTTTTAATAAGAATGTTTTATTGCCATCATATTGAAATGTATTGTTATACCATTATTATTAGTTTTCTAAATTACTTATATTTTTTTAGCATATGAATCCAACTATAGCTAAAAATGAGTCTACTATACCCATAGGAACGATCTCCTAACATATATAGAACAAGAGTATCAAAACACACGTTATACATACAATTACCCTTAAGAAATTTACCTTAATGATGAAAATGCCTCTCTTTACAAAATAGATCTTAAAGCTATAGCAAGGAAACTTATTTAACACCTCGGATGCAAATATAACAAAGCATCAAGTTACTGATATAGTTCTTGAAAGCGGCTCCTTTGTTTATCAGTTGGAGTAGTTCCTTTCTGAACAAGAAACTTTGCACTGTATTTATTTAGTCACTTTGTTTAATTCTCGGAAAAGTCTCCAAGTGGCGTGGTGGGGTGGTATCCTCACAATGGAGTCTATTATTCTTGTCTCTGTTTAGTTCCTAAACTTGAAGTACTTTTTCTGTCACGCTGAAGGAAATTTAATACACTGCGTGCAAACTTTACTTTAGGATATGTGCTTATAGACATTTACTGATTAAAACCAAATACTTTTAGACTGTTTTTAACGGTTAGTTTTTAAACTCTCCAAGCTGCACGACAACAAGATCAAACTGTAATGAACTGTTGCAATATTCTGCTACCATCGGGGTCAATTTATTAAGTGATATCTCTTGAGGAAGCGGTAAATGTATATTTCAGTATACTTTTAAATATTCTGAATTTATTTTATTTTACTTATTAAATATTATAAGAGAAAGCTTTTTTGTGAATGCCTCATATGTTATAAACTAGACACTTCTTATGATTAGTTACAAATGAGTTACAAATTAGTTACAAAAGTAATTCTTACGGCCATGGTAAGACGAGGTGTTTAGAATTTTTACATTTCACGAAGTAGAACTAGAACGTTTACAAAATAGTTTTAACGATGAAGGATTGGAAGATGTCTCTAACTTTGAAGAGAAGTTAATCGTACTTGTGTTATTAAATAGAAAAATACGTTACGATTTTGTTTACTTGTCTCACAGCATACGTCTTTTAAAAGTGTAATGTCATCCAAGTTACTCTAGTTTTAATTACTTTATCAGCTATTACTTCCGAAAGCATAGATTAACTCAATTTAGATTAATGTAAATAGTATTCAGATTAAATAAGGCCTACTTCAAAGAATTTTCTAAATTAAAGTTCCATAATCTAGAACTGATTGTATAAAAGATTTACGTTGCATTAGGATTATTATGGGCCTGCTATACACCTGTAATATTAACAAATTATATAATCATCCAGTGTTCATTAAATTTTTGCTTAATAAGCTAAAATAGATATTTTTGTTCATTAAATATAAGCCGAAATCTGTTTCATGCCTAATATAGAATAAAGGAACATAAATTACTTTGACATAATATTGCAATTGATTTCTTGAGAACTGATACCTAGTACACCTATTTACCATTATATCCTAATTATTCCCTAAAGCAATTTCTGTACACTTTATATTCCACACAAATATATAACTAATCCATAAATTGTAAGGCTAGAATAATTTACTGTTAGTTTTATAATGTGCACTTGAAACAGGAAGAGGATAATGCAGATCCCTGTAGAACGCACTTACTTATAGATCTTCAAGAAATCAGCTATTTTATTTAATTTACAACTTTCAGCTAATTGTAATAATATAAATAAATTTTATAATGTAGTGGTTATAACATATTACTTACATACTATTTCACTAGGCTATTTTAGAACTTCACAAGTGTGTAGGATTTAGACATGGAATCGGTTGAAACACGTATTATAAGGTTTGATCGACAAAACGTTTAGTTTTTATATTAATTGAGACAACCCTACTGTAATATTTAGCATTTATCACAGTCAGGCGGGGCTGTGTACAGAATCAGCTTCTACCGCTAACATTGCCAAATGATGGATGACGTAGAGTTATTAATCAGCTGCATTGTACAAGTGTTATATACCGATTCATTAGTTATTGTCAGCCCCAATACTACCCCATTCATCTCCACCCCACCCTCGCCTTGATCCATTTATTGTTAACATTCCTACGTAATTAACAACGGCACGAATTACCTTTCGTGTAGACACAATCAAATCTCAATGCTGCGAAAGAACTCTAAACAATTTCTGATAATAAAGCATTGTATTCTGCTCAGAAATTATTGGTAACTAAAATAGGCAATGAAGTACTGCAAAACATTACCCCATTTTATTATCATTGGTAGAGATTTTTGTACGGTTAGGATAGCCGTAGTGAGATGCCTACGGTCAAAATTAAATTTTCATATAGACTAAAACTATATTAGCATTTGTTATGGAGAATATTGGTAAGCAGTTTATAATATCAAAGTAATAAATTCAGTTCAAATCACTAGTATAACCTTACATGGTTCCATTTTATATACAACTCGCCTTTCACATGACACTAATCGATTTCTTTGTTTTCAGTAATAAAAAGACTTAATAAAAAATATTAAGTTTGTCACAAAATAAATTTTTAAACACTTAAAATGTAATCATACTAGACATTCCTTCGTCTTACTTGAAAAATGTTACCTCATCAACCAAGAAGTTTGGCAAAATGGAGTAACATTTTGTGACAAAAATCTCCATCCTGTCCTAAGGTGAATGTGTGATGCAGCTGAAACCCTCAACTGAATTAAGCCGAAACAGGTTGCAATGCCAAAATTGACAAGAGCTTGTGCTTATTGTTTTATTTACGACATTTGTTGAATGCGGTTTGGACAATCGGTTACTTGAGTATCAGATCCTAAACGGGTAAACGAACTTTTTGTGACTTAGTCACTTGAATAACGGATTCGAAACGGGTATCCGAACTCTTAGTAACATTCTTGAGTGAGGGGCCCTGAAAGAATAACTGATCTCATTGCGACAGTGACCGTCTTGTCAATGCAGAACTACATATATCGAAACAAAGTGGGAAAATGTTAAGAGCTAGTTTGTGTGATTCCATTTTAATTTTTTTTGGAACTAATCGCCATGCTAACACAACCTTGAAAATGCCTTCTGCTAGATACTTCTTTTTGTATGGTCTCAATGACGCACTTAATTTAAAATTGCATATTAAAACTGTTGTAACTTTAGAAGAATACTTTTCTAAGAGATGATTATATAGATTCGTTAGCTATTGTTTATATTTTGCTGTAATAATGAACATTATACCAAAATATCGGATTACTTTTTTTATTAAACAAAAACATACCTATTAAAAAAAACATAACATACTTATATCTAGTTATTTTCTAATCACATTCACATGCCTAATTTTGTTAAATTTGGTCTGTTCGTTTCATCACAGTCAATGTTCAATTTCCTTAGATATTTATTAAATGCTCCTTTCGCAGGATCTCGACCTTAAATGTTAAAAAGTTAAAAATAGAAATGTTAGAATATTACCATTCATTCTGCATGCCACTCATTCTTTAAGAGTTCTTTCAACAATGTTTATGAAATGGAATTGACTCTGTTTAAAGTTTTTTATCGATAATGGTTGATTTGAATGGATAGTATGATTTCGTACGTTTGCTTCGAATGCTTGTCGTTGCAATTTGCTTCGTTATATGTACAAAAATGTACAACACTACTGTTCGCAGATTGTTAGGTACCCTATTCTTCTGGTTTAAAACACCCTCATACATAAAAAACGTATAAATAAAAATGTGCGCTAATGGACTGCCATATAAAGGTGTATTTAAGTGATACCTGACTGGTACATGAACGGTATGAAGTTGACATTGGAGAGAATGAACTCAAGTGATTTCACTGCACTGTGTGGCAGTTCATTGCTGCACCTTTTAGTGTATAAGTTGTTGTATGTATAAGAATTTTGATACCTGAAGAAGAGGGTAGTTTTTATCCTTTAAACGTAGAACTATAATGTTTTTGTAATATATAACGGTGGAAAATTTCATTCTGTCCTTTCATGTCCTTGCCGTTGACAAAACAGTAAACAAAACTCACGATATCACACATACCATGTGATGATTTAGATTAATGACTTATCGATCAATTTGAAATAACGAAATGGGTTTTTATATTGTACATACTTTATTTCTTCATAGTTTGCTAATATAATTTGTGGAATAATTTTATAATAGCAGATATGATTCTTAATTGAAAAATTACCAAAAGAGCAGCATGTGGATGAGATGGATGATTTGTCTGATTCCGTACAGCTTCTGAAGCACCTGCAGCTCTGGTGGCCTTTTCATTCCACACACTTCAGTTCTCACGGCTACCTAACTATATAACCAGAGGCAAGTTGTGCTGATGCTCAAACCCAACCAAGCATTCCAGGCTCGGAGACGAGCAAATACGATACGTAGTGATGTTGCATAACGAGAAGATAAAGTTATTGGCCTCACTAGTATATTTATGAGAAAAAGCTGGTCTGAACGATTAGTAGCTTTGATACTTAACTATATCTCAGGATGAAAAATACTTAACAGGCGCAAATTCCATTTACCACCTTCTTGTTAATGACACTTCCATCTCTTCCATTTTTCTTCAACCACTGTAGCTGTAATATTAACCAATACGAATTTTAATTTTAAAAGTCGATAGAGACGGAATGCAAAGTAAAATCAAAAATATTAAAGCCAAATCAAATAGACTTTAGTACAGAATACATTTAGGACATCCCTTAAACGTATAGGGAACATATGATACGTACTTGACAAAAGCAGCGTTTAGATGCAATGCATAAACACAATCAACATCAGATGTATAGTTTATAGCCCAAAGGTGACCTAGTGTCACGTGACTGACACATTATAACGTGTTGACCATGCTGTCTGCAATTCTGATACGCTTGGATTGCTTTGATCATCTATCTCCATTGTATCTACATACATATTTGGTTACAAACAGATACAACTAGCTCCCCCTAGTATATATCTAAGCGTCCTGTGGATGTTTCGAGTGTAGCAGTGACGTAGCCATGTAACATGAGACATTTGAAATAATGGCACATTTTTTCTGGTTGGTGGTAAGGGGGGGGGTGCGGAGAATTTGTGATGCACTGTGTCGTGTTTGCATTTCTTAAAATATAAAACTGCAAAGCATAGTTTATTTTACATCTAACGAAAAGACAGTATTAACAGGAAAATCGTCTATTAATATTCTACTTGGCTAATTTATAATTACTTTAATAAAGTAATAATTTAGATTTCAAGAGCCTTGTACTATTAATTTATATTGATATTATGACACCAAAGTGTTAAAAAAACTTTCCAAAAATTTATGCTAAGCTTAAAGAACATTATTCTCACATAAAATCACAGAGGAGACACCATATCAAAAGAAAACATAAAATTATTTTTTTTAAAGTTAGCTTATCAAGATGTTAACTTTGTTTTTTTATGATTTTCTGTCTCTCTATTTATTCGCAGAACATCTCGAGAAGAAATTTAGAATGCAACCTCAGCGAAGCCTGTTAGAGACGTGTAGCATGCCGTACTTCTACTTTGTTGATATAGAGTCAAAATTATTATACTATCGGACGAATTATGGAGTACAAGTTCATCTATTACAGTTACTGATACTACTTGAAGGAGAACCGCATTGATTTTGGGGTAGAAAGTTCAAATGTAACTAATAATAAATACTTCGTTATTCTATCACGGTATCGTCAGAGAATAGAAGGAAAATAAATAAATATTATTCGTAGATTGTTTAAATTTTCCAGGTTATTTTTACCGTGCTTTGTTTTAGGCGGGAAATTATACATCAAACCGAGAGTATACACTTATTCATCTTTCCTGGGAACGCAGAGATATTAATGAGCCAGTATTGTCGCTCAAGTGGGCGTTGTACAACAATTCGCTGCTTGTTTCCACTGCTTCCATTCATCCATTCATCTAATTCTCGTTTCGTGAAGCCTTTGGCAGGATTTCTGTGCATGAAAGGTATTCATGTCACCTAAACAACAACAGTTTTCATAAAGGTGTGCGGCATTCACTGTATAAACTTAGAGGTACAAAACATTTACAAAGCTCTCTAATTTGTTTCTTTTATTCATACACCTGTAAAGTTCGTTTAATATCTTCGCTAGGTTTCCACTAGCCTTTATACGTCAGTTACAAGCTAATACGCAATTTTAAGTGTTACAATGACTTCATCCAGCACGCCCTCGCATCAACACACACTCATCCCAGACAGAATTTTAACGAGTATATTATAATAAAGGCTTAATCCAGATCTGGTGTAAACAATTTAATGGGACCGACACAGTTAGTTGCAATTATTTTGCAATTTTATAAAGAAACATTAATCGCAAAATGTGTTGGTAAGTGTAAATCTCGAGAACGGCTGGACCAATTCGATTAATTCTTTTTGTAAAATGTGTATTGGAAACTATGGAAGGTTTTTATGCAGCAAAATATAAGAAAAGTTACCTGAAATATTTTAGAGTTTAGAAACCATCTGTATTTTTTACTTTTCATATTCCAAAATTAAAGAGGCACTAAACAGCTGTTCATACCTTCAGTTTTATATCAAGAATTGGCTGAAACATCTGTTTACATTTAAATTTCATTAAATATTAAGTAAACAGTGCTTGATCAGTAGAGCAATGCAGATAGTAAATAAAAAGCTCATATCAAAACTTTACTCCAGATCACGCCATTGACGAATTTAAACCTTCTAATGCATTTTAAATATTATTTAAACACTGTTATGTAACCAACCTTAATGAACAAAGTTATGAATGTTTTCATATAAGTTACTTCATATTTTGGGCTTCTTTGACATTGTGATATGGCATTTTAACAGTGGATTTTGGAAAAACAGAGAAATGAACACTAAAATGCCTCTACGATTCATTCTTTCCCTGGCTACAGTCCAAAAACCAAGTGTAGGCCTAACGCAAAAATTTAATTAAGATTATTTTGGAATGTTGCATAACCTTAATAATGATTTCCCCCCTTATACCGAAAGTACATAAGAAGTAGGTATTACTTCCCCTTAGCCGTAATAGGTCCTACGCATGTGCCTGGAAATATTTTAAACTGAAAATGTATTACAGAAGCCGATAGTAGACGATTTTGACCAAAGTATATTTCCGAGAACTGCATAATCGAATGAATCTAGAATTTGATCGAGGAAATATTGCTAGCTGAAATGTGACATAGTAAGTAAATTTAAACGATCTAAAGTAGGCACATTTAACCGAAGTAGGCTTCTCGGTCCTACGTTAGTATATATTTTTTCTTAGTCAGGACAAGACAAACTCTACTATGGTACTGGAAATATCTCAGACCTGAAATATGTGAGGAAGGCTAGAAATAGACGCTTTTTGACCGAATTAGGTTTTCGAGACCTGTGTATTTGTATTTTATTGATCAGAATAATAATGCAGGCTCAGCTGTGATATTGCAAATACAATATTAATTAATTAGAACTAGATGCTCTTCCACGTGCAAAACAGGATATATTAATTAAATTAAACTCTGATAATATTTACCATGAACTTAAATAAAATCTACTCGGTGTTTGCCTATTTACGTTTTAAAATTTTCATAGAACTCCATCATTTTACATCATAAAAGCGTTTACTAAGTAATATAAGGACTTCGGTTCTAAAGATTGGGTGCGAAACCGCCGGGTGCTTAGTAATAATAATTTTACTTCTTTTTATATATTTTTTTGAATTTATGAAAATAGTTACGGCTTCCTTATAACTCAGACTATTAGTGCTACACCTGTAAAATTTTTAGAGTTAATCAGGACACATACAGCTGTAAGTTGAATTTCAATCATAGTGATTAGTAAACAAATGTTCATCTTATTGAGAAAAGTTATTATTTTGATTTTTCCCATAATATTTTTTTATAATATAAATAGAACTGGTATTGAGCATAACTTCAAAGCTTCATTGAATTTGGTAATTATTTGAGGTTGCAGTAAAACATTTTTTATGCATTGCAAAATGATTGCGATTAACTGTATCGGCCTCTTTAAGACATAAGGATAAATCTTAAAAAAAAGTTACAGACTGAAATATATTTGTCAATGAACTCATTAGCGTCGAAATTCACAACGGAGCAACTTGTACGACAAAATTAAGTAAGTCCAGGCTCGTAAGAATGTAACCAATCAAGGTCATTTCTGAGAACCAATAGCAATACACAAAACGCCACATACAAACATAGAAGTTAACAGATTGAAATACTTGCAGTAAGGACTAAATGAAGTCTACTTCTAACAGCTACAAATTTTTCAAGTACAGTAGAAATTGATCTGAGAATACGATTTAGTCCGTTTAGAAGGCAAAGCTGATACTTCTCATTAAGTTGATCATAATTAATTGTTTGAAGGAATTGTGATTACATACATTGTTATTACGTACATTAATTTGTATGGAGGAAGTTAATATATAATACAAAGTTATATTTTAGTTTTTATTATTTCAGAGTAAAATAAATTATTTTACGGGAAATTGTCGTTTTTAATTTTTTATCCTATAGCTTGGACCAAAGCTATTTATAAATTTAAATTGGCCGAACAACTATTATCGTGGGAAATACGCAGTATGTTAGACTGAATGAGCCGTAATTAAGGCACTTTTAAAAATTAGTCTCCGAGAAGCAGACATTATTTTACTTAGTGGAACTTACATAATTATGCAGTGAGTAATGGTCAAACTATTATTTTTTGTAATAGAATAATAATTGCAAAGTTTGGCTGCAGTGTCCAAAAATCATTTATTTAACTTATAAGTGTGGTTGTGTAAGAAAATAGGTTTAGATTTATCAAGAATAGTATCAGGAGAGCAGAGACAACACGGAGACACTTGTACCAGTAAAGCTCAGATGCAAGCTCGACATCATTAAGGTAAGTGTGTCAGACCGACTTGGCATTCAGAAACCAAGGACTGCTTTCACTAATTACGCTGGAGATGTAATTAGTTTCCTTAAGGAACTTCTTTCTTTAAAGCTGAAAGAATCCCTCCTTCGTGCAGTTTATGCAGTTTGGATTCAAGCAATGTTTTTACGTGAAATAAAAATAATTTGATCAGAATCTTGAAAAGTCTGAGGCAAATCCTATATTATATTCAGGTATCAATTAGCAAAACTTACCTCTCGAGGGAGTTAAAAATTGTATTTCTATCTGTCCGCACAATATCTCGAAAAAGATCTGACCTATAGAGATGAAACTTTTCTTGAAGCTTCATTTATATATTTTGAAGTTCGATGATGGTGCTTGTCACTTCATGGGATCTGGCCAAGGGTTGCTAAATACTGTTACTTGGTATTATGTGTAATCAAGATGGCAACAAGAAAACAATAAAACAAATAATTGTGTAAATAAGCTGAATTTAACTACATAAGATTTTAACATAAGACATATTAACACGTGTTGATATCCATAAAGTGACAAGAAAAAAATTGAAGCTAAATTAAAAGTTGACGACAAAGTCTGATATCAGTACACTAGCGTTGTAGTAGCCTCCATACCTCATCGAAACTATTATTCTTTAAACACTGATATGAAACCTAACGCAATAAATAACAATGTGAATGTATCATGTGGCCAGATATCGTGAGAAAGATTTCGTCTGTATACTTAATAAACTGTGCATTCTACACAGAAAAGGACGAGTTATATGATGGCGCATGTCCCTTTGTGGAGTTTGGCTGCGCGTTATTGAAGCCATTTACTCAGTTGACATTCAAAATTTTTGTTCCGTCTGCAGGGCGGTTGAAGCATTTCTTTTCTGTACGATTTTCTTTGTAAGTCATGTCTGTACGCATGACTTCCAAAGGATTAAATTACCTGTACACTGGAAGGTTTTCTTGCAACGTTAACAAACCCTTTTGTAGGTGGATTTAACAGAAATATTGGAATGTGTTACGTTTCAATGCTGATATTATTGCGAGTTCTTAAAACCGAATGCTCTAAATTCTAATTGGTTCAGACCAAAATAGATACAAGAATAGAATAACCTCTGATAAGTTCATTAGTCAATCTATATGTAGCTATATGTAAAAACATTGGTTCTGTATATGTATAAAAACAATAACACAATTTTTAGACGAACTAACTATAGGTACGGAACTAGGATTTCGGTTTCAGTAAATATTCTAACAGATAGATTAACTAAAAGCTTTACATTAACTAATTCTCATTAAATAATGCAAATTTTGATTAGAGATTTACCGAGACCATTTACTGATTTTTATAATATAAAAATTGGAATATTTAAGAAGCTACTGGTTAATTGGCTTACGGATTTGGGAGGGGAGGCAACGGAGAACGTTATTGCATCCTATTACAGATAGGAATTTTCTTTTTCTTTTACTTCAAGCTCATGTCTGTTACCAGCCTATGCCCGTTACTTTACTTACTTTTTTTAGTTCTATTGTAATGGGAGCTAAGATTATGTATTTATGTATGTACGTGAGTGTGTTAAGTGTGCTACATATCTGAGTTATATATGATTAAAACTTATCGGCAATGTGGGTCGACCTATCTTTTCAACGACTCGTGCCCACGCACAGGCTTTCCTATGTGGGTACTTTTTTCCTATATTTTAAGTAATGTTAAGGTTTTTAATCATACTTGAAAATTACTATAGATATATTATTTTATTGTGGAATTGTAATTTCTTTATTTGGAAATAAATACGGTTTTGAATTGAAAAAAAAAAACAATCTTAAATAATATCAATAAATGTATTTAGATTTTAGACCTTCCAAAATATGAAAGAGAAAGTCAATTTTAATAATATATAGGATATTAAGCTTTTAGAGTAATATAGAAAACATTTTTTGAATTAGTGAGTTAACTGTAACAAATATTGTTCTTGTACTTTTATATATCTCATAACGATTCAATATAATATTTGTATAGAGTTTGAGGTATTATCAGTAACATTGTCAGTAACTCCAGTACGTACAGTAAACTAACGTAATATTCGGAAACTGAACTCTCTTGTATTTAATTCGTCCAGAAAAAACCCCTGCAAGCTGAGTTGATAAATTGCTTTGTAATTCCATGTTGGAATGGTCACGGATAATCTGCGCTTATGTGTTTCTTCAAGCTGTAATCACGAAGCGAATGTCTTGTTGAGTTATGTAAATAACTGATCCATCTGGTTTTATTAATTTAACTGCCGGTACTATAAATATAATCTACCTTTATGCCGCAATGTTTATGAAATCAAATTCCTCGTAAATTACCTACACATAATTAAGATTTTTTTAATTACTTGGAATTTTATAGAAATATGAAAACAAGATCGACAAAATACTAAATTGTTTGATTTCGTTACTGGCACTATAATTGGCAAAGTTAGATAATTGTAATTGCTGTTTGCAGTACACCACAACCTCTCGACACACTTGGAATTTCTCGGGTCCATGGGAACTCCGAAAGTTCAAGTTAAAATGTATTTATTCAGTAAAGATTTAACACATCTATAATCGTGCATCAAAAGGTACAAAATTAATTACTTAATTGTAATTTAATTTATCTAACAGTTCACGGCAGTAGACAGCAAAGGTTCATTTTAGTAATACTTACTTTTTACTTGGATTAGCAGTAAGTATTTCAAAATTATCAACACTTCAATAATATACAGACTATGAGGCAAACAACTAAAAAAATAAACATTGAAAAAAGTAAGAGTGAAGTTATATCTTATTTTACCACGTGGTATTAGGGCTAAGAACCTCTCCCTAACCCTGGGGGATAATCCCTCTCCCTAATCCTGTTTTAAATAAACGACTTAAAAATGATTTTCGAACCACCACCATTGGCCGGGCAGGTAGCTTGCAAGGACAGGATCACAGCGGTCACCCATCCAAGCAGCAGCCACGCTCACCGCTGCTTGATTCAGTTATCCCGAGATAACCGTCTTACCCGCTACTCTACACCATTTTTCATAGACAGACATTTACTAGCTATAATGACTTCTACTATACTACAAAAAGTTCGCAACAAAGATAAGGATGAATATAAAAAATTACGAAAATTTTAGTATTCATTTAAATGTTTACTTTAAACTATTATTTAAAATTGTATATCAAGACATATAACAGATATTAGGTACTAATTCTTATAACATACGTATTGCCTGATTTTATATTTACGGGTTTTCTTATACAATATCTCATTTTCATAGTACTTAATACATTTTTTACATTTCTTTGTATGTAGATTTCCCACTCCTGTAATTTTTGTATAGTCTGGTTTATTATAAGCGTTTAAAAATTAAAAAGTTTAGTCCATCCAGATAGAACATTGGATAATAGCATTAAGAACATCTTTTCTATATAAATCTCAGCTTAAATTAATATGGCATTCTGTAAGCGCGTAAGTGGATAACTTAAAAAATATGTCAACTGCTAATATATAAGGTCTCACTATCATCGTGTGAAAATAAGAGAAGACCTGCGATATCGATACATGAAATTGAAATACGAATAAGTAAAAGTTATACGAACCCGAGCGTCTAATGAAGATAAACATGGGAATAGTTAAACTTTCGAGTACACCTACAACAAGTTACTCTGTCGTCAGGATGATTAGAACTGTATCTACTTTGATTTTGTAAAGTTGTATTTGAGGAGGGAAATTTTCTTTAAAGCTAACTAAGTTCAAGTTGGTTGTGTAACTTAGTGTGTTGTCAGTATTTTCAGGAATTTTTATTCAGTTGTAAACATAAATATCTTTTGAACATTAACTACGAGGGTAACATATAGACTTAAAATTACGTTTTTCCAAGAGAAAATATTTAGATTTTAATACTTTTATTTTAAAGTAATGCTTTTGGAGTATTAGTAGTCTTAATACAGATAATTTAGTGAAACACGACTAAAAGTGCTGTATCTATCTCTGTTGGAACCTAAATGAGTTCCACCCAGAGGTGAATCTTATTTCTGCAAACAGTTGTGTAAAATCAAACCCCGTCCAAGGCAAAACGAATGAGAAAGAGAGAAGTATTTCATCAAGAGAGAGCCTTTAACTCAGCGGTTAGTTAGTCAGTAGTGTAACGTACTATGCTAACATTACATGTACAAGATAAGCAGTTGTATTTCTACAAAAGGGACAAGTTTAACTTTTTCTGAATTCTTTGTAATATAAATTCCCTAATAAAGAACCAAAAACTGAATACACATGGGCAAGGCTAATTCATTGAAATCAAAATTATAATTTAAGATATTACTTTAGAACACTACGTTTGAGGGTTGCAATACATCCTCTTCCTCCGATGTCAAAAACTGACGAAGCTGTTCAAAGTTTTTACTTGTAATTTTTTTGTCAAATTTGATTTTGTTCATCGTTTTGTAATTATTTGTACAAGCTTAATCTTAGCCTTATCTTAGTCATACTCTTAGCACAGGCTAGACACAAATTCCCGAAAACCCCTTGTTGTATTCTAGGAATACGCGTATATATGAATGAGTAAATATAGACTTTTATCTATCTATTATTTTTCAGTTAACACCAGTAGTTTAACTGACGTTAGTAAGATTATAATTTGACATCAATGATACCACAATGTTAGTGTTATAGCTTTAATTGATAACTATTAAAATTTAAATAATAACAATAAAAACAATAACAATAACCCAAATAAAAAACTCATTAACGATTATATTAAAACAATATTTAGATTTATGTTTATCATACATTAAGTGGTTTATTTCCTTTCAGGTGATACTACAATGGTTAGTGAATATACAAATTGGGTGGTATTGCATTGGTTAGTAAGTTTTATAAAAATCAGTTAATATTACGTTGTTTAGTAGATTTTACTACAATCAGGTGATATTGCGTAGTTTAGTAGATGTTATAAGAATCAAGTGATATTACATAGGTTAGGTTAGGATGTTATAACAATCACGTGATTTTACATTGGTTAGTAGATGTTATAACAAACCAATTGATATTAAGTTAGTTAGTGGATTGAGAGTTATTTCCTGAGTAACATGTATTTTAGTAATCAGCTGTTTTAAACTAAACAAAAATGTAAGATACAAATTTAACTTTCGGAAGCCCGTTGGGTAAAACTCTATACTCGGATGTACTTAAATCCACAAATAGCACATTTTGATTGTAAGGGACTTTCATTGATACCAAAAATGCATATAAAATAACAGTTTTAGAATTGTTATATAAAATTTAATATAGATATAAACAACGATTTTTGACAAAAAGTCCTGTTACATTCACGGTTTCACTTAGTTGTAACCAAACTCAAACAAAGAAAGATTAAAACGAGTTTCAGAGTTTCATTTCAGCATGGTGTATATTGCTGATGGGAAAATACGTTAGCAGATGAAAATATCTCTGCAGAGAAAACACAATTTCCTGTCGTAAATTAAATGTTCAGTCACTGAGTCAGTATTAAGAGTGAAACATACTGCTAGCTTCTCAGGAGTGATACAAAGATTTTTAGATAATACTACGGAAATTATCTTTAAAGAATCATGTTGAAATATAACTTTAATGCAATTTATTAATGCACGTTCAGATAAAGACCAGTAAAAAACTTGTCAGCTGCCGTGAATAATCATAGATTTTAGTAAATATATTTTATTTGATAATAATGGTTAGTGTTTATACTTAGTTGTCATTTATTACCAGCTTTGTACCGAAAATTTTCAAATAGGATTTCTAATAGGATTTTGGACATTGTTACATGTATAAAACATCGTTTCAAAGATTGAAAACTATTCTCTTCGTCATCTACAAATGGAATTAGGCTATTCAAGAAAAATACGTAAAAAAAGAAAAAACAAAAGGGTACACTTTACCACACTACACAAGGCTGTTAGAATTGTTAATAACTCACTAGTTAATCCTTCATACAGATTATAGGTACAAGAGTAGTTAAGGACCACCTTTAGCAAGTGATATTTTCTCCTACATTATAATACCGTATCTATGTAGAATAACTGTGGAATATTGAACTTGTAATAAATGTGAAACCTGTGAAGCAATTTTCAAAGAAACTAACAATTATGATGACTGTACCGTTTATTTCGTAATACATATTTGTAAACCACGTGTCGTTTCGAGAGGTTTCTCTGCGGTTGCATTCAAAATCCCTAATCTACTGCTCATTTCAATGATACAAAATGAAGCACCATGTATCTCCTTTTTAGAAATTAAATTTCTTACAAAACGTAAAGATTACAAACGAAACCTTTCTTAACATACGTTGCCATATGATACATAATTGTAGTCTTACTTGCAACCAGGTAATGGTTATTTATGGATCGAGCAAATTGTTAAACAAGGGTTACAAGGGCCGTGGGGTTTGATACAATCCATTTGTCATTGTCAGTTCACACAACACGCCTCAATTACTCAACAATTGCTTGTTTATCCAAGTCTGTTACTCGTTTTTTGCTTCAGGTAAGGTACAGATCTCAGACTAAACAAGGTTACAAGGGCTGTGAGTTTGATACAATCCATTTGTCATTGTCAGTTCACACAACACGCCTCAATTACTCAACAATTGCTTGTTTATTCAAGTCTGTTACTCGTTTTTTGCTTCAGGTAAGTTACAGATCTCAGACTAAACAAGGGTTACAAGAGCTGTGAGGTTTGATACAATCCATTTGTCATTGTCAGTTCACACAACAGGCCACAATTAATCAACAATTGCTTGTCTCTCGAAGTCTGTTAATCCTTTTTACCTTATGTAAGGTGTATATCTCAGGCCCTTCAGCATGAGCGTCGCTTAAAGTAATATTAAGAGTAGCTGTTGTTATATAACCTTTAATCTTTTCCTATTAGAAACATATCAAACCTCACGCAGTGTTACGTATTTATTTTTGATTTTGGTGTTATCGGAGATGTGGTTTAATAATATCATCAGTACGCATAAATATGTATACTTTTTGATTTTTATACGATATAACACATCAAAGATAGAAATTCTTTTCTGAACAAATATATATATATATATATATATATATATATATATATATATATATATATATATGAATGATATGAAAGTGCATGTTCAACCATCTGGAGAAAGAAGTGACATAGATTTGACATGTTACTTGCAACCTTAGAGAAGCCTGTTACGCAACACAAAGTGAACCCCTTCCTGATTTATACTGTATATGGTAGCATGTATCATAGTTGTGTTGCACTATTTTTCATGGCAATGTTAAAAATCATTTATAATCCCTAATACACTTATAAAATTAATTACAGCCCATTTCGTCTTGAAAGGGTAAACTATTTTCATTCCTATACTCCCGACGATTAGCGCTTCTGTGTTTGTTTTCTGCCCTGGTCCACCAACCACCAAGTGGCTTCACCGGTTCCGGGCTTTGGGAAGCCCGAAAAACATTATATATTCCAGACATAATATAAACTACAGTATTAATTAAAAGTGTGGTTTAAAAATAACTACTGCTATAACAACAACAGTCTAGTATGTTACAGTGTTCTTAGTTTAAAAGTATAGTCTTCACAAAACTTCATTGCTGTTTGTTTGTCTCAATTGGAATTACAATATTGTGTAAAGTAGTTCAAAACCAGTCAGAAATATTCTCCAAACAATTTGTATGCAGTATACAGGAGATTGTAAATTTATACAATACAAGAATGTTATAAAATGTTGTTTGTGGATTTATATGTCTCAGGTCTGTAAACTCGATAATGTTACATATAGTAACTAACCAATGAAAATGGTCCGTTCGGAAACGCTGCCAGCCGAGGGGTCTAAGACGTTAGATTTATAGTCTGAGTCAGAGATAGCACAGGTCCAAATCTTGTCTGTGAGTATCGATATTTATTTTCTTATCAGTACTGTCAATCTTGTATTGTATCGTTTCTCACTCACCATTATTCTGTATAAAACCCACCGCTTCATGAAGAAGAACAAAATAAGGTTTAAAAAGAGACCGGTCGCTCTCTAAATAAAATTAACAAAGAAACAACTTAAGGTTACGAATGATTTTTATCTATTTAATTGAATTAACATCATTCATACAGATACATAATATTAAAGTATGAAAACTGGAGAACTTGGAACGTTAGTTTTGTTTTATGATCCTAATTCTTTTGTATATTGGGTAGAAACGGTGTGCACGTAAATCCAGAGGCCACGCAGCAAACGATTGCTCCGGGCTCCGCACAAGCTAGGGCCGCCCCTGTTTCTGCCTGTACAACACACGTGCTCGTATATACTTTTGTGCTCTTGTCACGAGCATATACATGTGTGTTATTGCTATATATAGCACAGCTAAGCTTAGTTGTTGATAATCACTATCAAAGCGCTGAGCTCGCGTCTACAGTTCCGGTGTGACTCACGCGGCTCTGCAGATAAACAACACTATTCAGTCAGTGTGTTTCTGAGTGCGGACTTGTCCACAAGTGGTTGTCACCATGAGTCAACTTGAGAAGGTCGCGTCAAACTTGGCAGTCAACTATGTGGTACCCCACGTCAGCGGCATACCTGGGGTCAAGCAGGTGGTCGGGTTCCGGGAGTCGGGAGTCAAGAAAGGGTCTATAGCAGCGATGGCACAGTCCTACCAGGGGGACGTCAAGGCCGGCTCCACATTCTCCAGGATGCAGTCCGAGTCTTCGGCCAAAGGGGGATACGCTCGTCAGCAGACCACTGCGACTAGTCGACACGGCAGCTCTCCGGGGACCAAGCCGTCCAGCGGCAAGAACTCTAGTGGGCCCAAGATGTCTCACACCTCCAACAAAACTTCGTCCTACAAGAATAAATCTGGGAAATAATAAGGTAAATATAAATTATACAGCCACACCCTATAACTCTCTGTACAAAGGTATAGCACATTATTGGCACATATAAACATGGCTCTCCGGGGCTTAGATTCACAACTGTCAAATCTGTTTGTATATGATTTTATTAAAAACTAATATCTTAAAAACTAAAAAAATTACCCTTACTAAATTAGGAGAAAATGGTTTTGTTAACTCGACCTGTTAATATAAAAATATCATGTTATTAGTTATAATATTTAAAAAAATTGTGACCATTAGTCTTTTGATAGCTTAAAAATCTGCCATTTACTCAAGAGTTTACAAAACAACTGTTTTATTATTTAATAAAATTATTTAAATTGAACAATAAACGATTTAGAGCAGATTTCCTGTGACAAGACATATTCCTCATTGAGGTTCTCAGCGAATAACCAACTATACTAAAGTGAATAAAGGCAGCTCCAGAATATCTTATACCTATTATGTTCTGACCAGCGTTATTTTATTTAAAGCGATGAAATACATTAAGATCTCTTGATTTATAAAAAACATTGATCACTTTTGCTTAATCTAAATAGACAGAAACTTAATAGAAAGTATTATAAAAAACGTATTAACAACATTAACATTTTTATCAACAATACAAAGCAAAACTTTATAATTAACAATAAATAACTGATTTGTTTACAATAAGGATTCCTTTATTCAAAAGCAAGTTTTAGCACACTTAGCCTATTAGTCATAATAAACAACTAGCACAATACTACATCAATGTCCAGAAAACAACGTTTTTCTAATTAGGAACAGTAGAGATCAATCTCTTTATGGGAAAGACCTTGATTGTACTATGATCTGATTATAGTAAAGAAATAAATCATAAAACAACAAATCTTAAAATAAATTGCTTGTTCATAAAATATCTGACTCTGCAATATGCTTAGGTAGGCCTGAAACATGTATTTAAATTCTTTTGCATCGTAAAACACAGAAAGCAACAAAAGGCGTAAAATATTCTGTTATATTCCATTTTTGTGTTGTTGGCTACTCGTTGAGAAAATCAACGTGGGCCGCGTCTTGTACCAGTGAATCTGCTCTAATTCAGTTATTTAATATTTTATTGAAATAAATTTGGTGTAATTATATGTGCAATAAAAAAAACGTTATTCATGTAATCCTTGAGAAAATGGCTGGTCTTTAAGATATTCAAAGTTAAAACGTTTTAATGACGCCATGTTGAAAATATTAAAGTGATATCATTAATATTTTGCATCAATTAACCATAATATTACCTTAAAATGTTACCCTTACAATTTATTTTTAATATTAGTTTTTTGATAAAGAAACACATACAAACAGACATGAGAAACTAAGAATTGGAAACCCACGTGATATGTTGAAATTTGT